>NW_022987714.1:15926819-16116819 GCF_902827165.1 Trematomus bernacchii | reverse complement strand
AGAAAGCTATAGAAAAACAAATCTGAGTTAAAATCGGAAGTAGAAGAGCTACATTTACTTGTATATAGACTCTTCTGGCACTATTTCTATTTTATTTGTTTTATGTCCTATATATATTCATGTTGCACTGTTGGAGGAGCCTGTGACTTAAGTTTTTCATTGCCATATCTACACTGTAGCTAATGTGCACATGACAATAAAGCCTTGAAACTTGAAAACTTGAGATAATGTTAGCTGTTAGCAGCCAGTGGAGTGACGTACCATTGACCTGGAATATGATGCGTTAAAGCTCTATGAAGTAAAGGTAAATCATAACATGATGTGTTAATGATGTGCAATCTTGTAATATTTTGTTCTTGGAGATTACCTTGAATAGATACAGTTGTTGAAAGGAGATGTTCGATTCAATATATAATTGATATTATAGATGGAATTACAACTTCAAAACAGAAATAAAGGAGTGTAAGTTGAAGTACAAGCACATTTATGAGAATTGTATTCTGTTTGAGCATATTTTCGAATTGCTATCAAGAATCTTGTATTTCAATGTGATTGGAGTAGACAACAGTTCCTGTGTTGTGACATGCTTACACAACACTAGTTTATTCCTGATTTGCATTCAGCAGTTCGGCTTCTGCAGCTTCCTGAGCTGTTTGGTTAATTTGAACTTCTGTTCTTGTGTTTTTGTTTGTGTGCATCCTGAGAGAGGAAGTTGTTTGAATAAATGTGCTCAACCTGCGAGGATGCAAAGTGACACGAGCATTAAAAAAAGATGTGCATGCCTCAGTGGATGACTGTATATAAAAACCAGCCCCTGTGTACCTATGTGGATGAAGTGATGTGTGCTCGCATGCTTGAACGCCTGTGTGTCTGTGGGGTGAAGGTGGAGTGGACAGAGCCCAGTTTTGTTTCTGTGGGACTGAGGGCTTTGAGGCTTAGAGATGAAGAAAGAGCACAATCGACCGCAGACTCCTTCCGAAACCAGACAGACGAGATAAACCAGACGCAGTCAAAAGAAAGAGAAAGGCAAGCCAACGGGGAAATCAGACCAAAGTCATCAAAGACATGAAGGTTGAGGAAAGAACATTCATCGAGTCGATCACAACCGAGCCAGCCTACACAGACATTTTGACACATATAGTTGTTTTGTATGACAGGAGCAGAGTTGGCAGTAACGCGTTACAAAGTAACAAAGTAACGCGTTACAAAGTAACAAAGTAACGCGTTACTGTAATAATATTACTTTTGTCGGTAACGGAGTAGTGTAACGCGTTACTTTTATAATTCAGTAATCACACTACAGTTACTAACATTGCCCCGACACACGTTACTTCGTTACTTTTATAAAATCAGTCATAATCACACTGACAGACAAGAGGGGTTTCCGCCGCAGGTTTATATGTACGTAATCTGCGCGACTTGCGCGTCCACATCTCCACGTGCAGTGCTGCATAAACATGGCAGAGTCAGCGATAACTTTCGAGGGGTGGAGGTATGCCCATTATTTTGAGTTCGTCCGAAGAATAGACAGGAATGTGATGGTGAGGTGCAAACTGTGTCCAGGCCAGAAGCTGTTATCCACTGCTGTAAACACCCAACCCAGTCTCACGGCATTTCGTGCTATAGTCACGAAATTAATGTAATCTATTGATTCGTGTTCACCAACACGATTTTCGCATTTCTTTCGTGTCACACAGAACGATTTTAAAAGCAATGTATTTCTATTGGTAGTATGTTTCGTGCCTGCAACACGTCTTTTTGTCCGGTCGGGTCTTGGAAGACCGGAAGCTGTGTGGTTCATAAAAACATTTTCTTACTCAATATCTTACCCTAAGCCTAACCCTATCCCTTTTATTTTAAATTGTATAATGTCTGACTTGTTTTGCCGTCCGCAAGGAAAAGAAATAGGGCTCAGAGCCTCAGAATACTGAAATCTGTATTTTTTGTCATCTTTTTTTCCTTCTAATTTGTTATTATTTGGTGCAGGCACGAAACACACTACCAATAGACATACATTGCTTCTAAAATCGTTCTGTGTCAGAATACTGAAATCTGTATTTTTTTTTATCTGTTTTTCCTTCTAATTTGTTATTATTTACATTGCTTTTAAAATCGTTCTGTGTGACACGAAAAAAATGGCGAAATCGTGTTGGTGAACACGAATCAATAGATTAATTTCGTGACTATAACACGAAATGCCGTGAGACTGTGTTGCAACACCACGTCAAACCTCAACAAACACCTGCAAAGAACACATGCTAAAGTGAAGCTAATAGCTAAGGACCCCCGAACCCAGAGTGAGGATGTTGTGAGTGCGCCGCCGCCGACTCCGAAGCAGCAAAAATTACTGGTAACCAAAGCAGAGATGGACAGGCTTGTAGCATCCTTCATAGTAGAGAAAATGTTGCCCATTTGCACAGTGGAATCACCATCGAATCGTTCAGAGATATACTGCGCAAAATACAGATAGCAGGAGACAGAGGACAGCCATGGTCAGAGCTATCTGGATCAGTCTTATGCGACAATGGAAACTGAACTAAAGAGAACATTTGAAACTTTAGCAGTCTGCGTGATCTGCCTGTAGGGAGGGGCGGGCCGGCCCTGCGAGTAAAGTAACGAGTAAAGTAACGAGTAAAGTAACGAGTTACTTTATGTAGAGAGTAACGAAGTAGTGTAATATATTACTTTTTTTTAGTAACGACCCCATCTCTGGACAGGAGCTAACCAACTTGTGAACTTTCCATAACCTAACCCTATAGAACTTGGCGCTCAGCTCTTTCCCTTAAAAGCTTTAGAAAAACATGCCAGTAAAATAAGTTCTTGATTAATACGTCACCTTGTTTGAGTTTTCTTATCACCTACTTTATGGACATTATTACTTCTCTAAAAGCTTTGCAATATCCTCTGGTACACATTTTAATTTCCTACCGATGATTTCCTTCGGTTATCATATTCTCCCAAAATGCTCATCTCGTACTTCATCATCACATCATGTTCATATTGTTTTTGCTTATTTGTTAAATCTCAGAAGAGGTTATTGTTATTTCTTTGTTGAAGTACTCTTTGCTGTGAAGTGACACATTTACTTGACCTGTCGCCTCCACAAACACTCCCATTAGAACTCCATGAATGCACCTGGAAGTGAAGGTCCTTTTAGCAATCCTGCAGTAAAAAAGATCCGCCATTACACCCGTTTAGCTTATTTATACGGAACCCTACAATCAATCAATCAATCAATCAATCAATCAATCAATCAATCAATCAATGTTTATTTATATAGCCCAATATCACAAATGTTACATTTGTCTCAGTGGACTTCACAGTTTGTACAGAATATCAGTATGACAACACGACACCCTCTGTCCTTAGACCCTCACATCGTACAAGGCAAAACTTCAGAAGAAACCCCACAGTTTAAAGGGGAAAATGGGAGAAACCTCAGGGAGAGCAACAGAGGAGGGATCCCTCTCCCAGGACGGACAGACGTGCAATAGATGCCGTGTGTAAATTGAAAAGATAATACATTTACAACATAGGTAGTCCAAATGTTTGGAAATGCATGTGTCTATAATAAGAAGATGAATCCACGAGGATATCCATCCAGGACTCATGATCCAGGACCACAGCAACAGGCACAGCCACGACTCAAGATCCAGGACTCAGGACCACAGCAACAGGATCAGCCACGACTCAGGATCCCGGTGTAGATAGACACCAAAAAGAAATTTGGGGAAGCTGGGTTATTCGGAACATGAGAGTACACAGGTACAGACAGAGAGAAGGAAGAAGTAAGGTGTCCCCCGACAGTCTAAGCCTATAGCAGCTAAACTAGGGGCTGAATCTAATCAGCCTTAACTATAAGCTTTATCAAAAAGGAAGGTCTTAAGCGCATTCTTAAAAACGGATAGGCTGTCTGCCGCCCGAACACAAACTGGAAGCTGATTCCACAAATGTGGAGCTTGATAAGAAAAGGCTCTGGCTCCCATTGTACTTTTAAAAACTCTAGGAACAACCAACAACCCTGCATTCTTGGAACGCAATGCCCTAGTAGGACAGTAGGGTATAATGAGTTCTTTAAGGTAAGATGGCGCCTGCCCATTAAGGGCTTTGTAGGCGAGAAGAATAATTTTAAATGCTATCCTGTGTTCTATAGGGAGCCAGTGTAAGGCAGCCAAAACAGGAGTAATGTGGTCCCTTTTCCGAACTCTGGTTAGTACACGTGCTGCAGCATTTTCAATTAGCTGAAGCGACTTAACTGACTTTTTGGTACACCCTGATAATAAAGAGTTACAATAATCCAGCCTTGAAGTAACAAATGCATGGACTAGTTTCTCTGCATCGTTTTGAGGCAAGATATGCCTGATTTTTGTAAATTTTACGTAGATGAAAGAAGGCGGTCCTTGAAATTGATTTTATGTGGGCGTTAAAAGATAAATCCTGATCAAATATAACACCAAGATTCCTTACAGTCTCACTGGAGGCCAAATTAATGCCATCCATAGTTAGTATATCTTTAGATAATTTGTTTCGTAGATTCTTTGGGCCGAGAACAATAACGTTTTGGTCATGTTTAACATCAAAAAGTTTAAGGTCATCCACGTTTTTAAGTCCTTGAGGCAGTCTTGAATTTTATTTAGATGATTATTTTCATCAGGCTTGATTGATAAATATAGTTGAGTATCATCCACATAACAATTAAAATTACAGAATGATTCCTTATAATATTGCCTAACGGAAGCATATATAATGTGAACAAAATAGGTCCAAGCACTGAGCCCTGTGGCACACCATGGCTAACTTTGGTTTTCATGGAAGATTCATCGTTGACACACACAAACTGAGACCGTTCAGATAGATAGGACCTAAACCAGCCTAAAGCAGTTCCCTGTATGCCATACATTTTGTATAAGTTTCCTCCCTAACATGCAGACATGCTATCAAGTTAAGTATTGATGGAATCTCTTCCTTACATTTGGCTATAGCACTAACAGATAGGTTTCTGCCGCAGGAACTTTTGACTACTGGTTTGTAGTCAAGTAACAGTACTTCAAAAGTTACTAAGAAATGGTCGGATAAAGCAGGATTATGCGGTTTGACTAATAGTTGCTCAATTTCAATACCATAAGTCAGAACAAGGTCGAGAGTGTGATTATAACAGTGGGTTTGTTTATTTACATTCTGACGGAAACCAACAGAATCTAATATAGAGTTAAATGCAACAGTAAGGCTATTTTTATCGTCGTCAACATGAATATTAAAGTCACCTACGATAATTACTTCATCTGTTTTAAGTACCAAAGTTGATAAAAACTCAGAGAATTCTGATAAGAATTCTGAATAAGGACCTAGTGCACGGTACACTGTAACAAATAAGATTGGCTGCAAAGTTTTCCTGGTCGGATGCGTAAGACAAGACTTTCAAAGGAGGTATAATTTAATTTTGGTTTAATATTGATAAGTAAACTTGAGTCAAAGATGGCTGCAACTCCACCTCCTCGGCCTGTGCCTCGAGCAATATGAGTATTGATATGGCTGGGTGGAGTGGCCTCATTTATAATAATAAAAATAATAATACATTTAATTTATATAGCGCTTCTCATCTGCCAAGACAAATCTCGAAGCGCTTCACAGCAAAGGACACTGATACAATTGGAGAGATTAAACAAATAATAATAATTAAAAAAAAAAAAAAAAAATTAAAAAATTAAAAAATTAAATTAAATAAAATTAAAATTAAAAATTAAATATAAAATAAAAATAAATAAATAAAATAAAAGTCGGAGATAGCGATAAAAATGGCAATACTCCAGGTGTACCATGCTCAAAGTTTATTGGAAGGCCTTTATTTATGCTGACATATTCTTCATGTCTCAACCAAGTTTCAGTGAGAGGTTGTCCACCAATTGAAAGGTTGGGGGTGCGATCCAAAGCCACTGCAGTCAGCCTGTCAAAGTGTCCTTAGGCGAAGTTCTTAACCCTAACCCTCCCGCCGTGCCTCTGTATTTATCGATATGGGTGGTTGCTGACTGGTAAATGTAAAAGTGCTTTGAGGGGTAGTAAAGACTGGAAAAGCACCATATAAATGCAGTGAATTTACCATTTACCAGCATGATGCTGCCCCAGTGTGTGATTTTAGATGGCATGCCAGCATTTCTTTCCTGCCTTGAACAGTTTGTGTGGAAGGGGCTTCTGATTTAATATCACTTTTTGAGCAAGGCAGAAATGGAGGACCAGGAACTAATTTAATTGTTAACCATGCAGAGAGCAAAAGGTCACATTTGATTTAACAACAGGAAACATATTTGTACCATCTACTGCTGTCTCGCTGACTGATTGCACAAACATATTTTTGCATTTAAAGAAGTTTAACTTGTTTTTGTCTTAACTTTGGTGAGCAAAAAAAACGTTATTTCACTGTTGTGAATGATGGTGTGACCAAGCCTTTACAATAGCTACATCTGACAGACCGTAAGAAGGGATGATGGGTTGAAGAGATGTAAAAAGGGAGGGATGGATGGATGTAGGGGATGAAGGATGAGTGAGGGATGAGGGACGAGGGATGTAGGGAAGGATGAACCGATGAAGGGTAGAGGGGATGTAGGAATGAATGGATAGGATAGAGCGGGATGAAAGGATGTGGGAGTGATGAATGGATGTAGAGAGGGACATGGGGTCTAGGGGATGTAGGGAGGGAGGGATGAAGGGTCTAGGGACTGTATGAAGGGGTGAAGGGGTGAAGGGAGTGTTCAAGGGATGTAGAGATGAATGAAGGGATATATGACGGGATGATGGGATGTAAACAGGGATGTAAACAGGGATGTAGACAGGGATGAAGGGATGTGGATAAGGAGGATCACTGATCATTTCATTGATAAAGATTTGAGTCCTGTTTGTTCTAGCAACATTTGTGGTTACTGGTGGTAACCGCTAGTAGCAGTTGATGGATCTGTTCACAGCTGCAGCAAAACAAACCCACTTTGTTTGAATTCAGAAAACTGCAGCTAATTGGCCTTTTCCCATGATGCCAATGCATATTTTAAATGCATGACGCAAGTTGTTTTCCACACAACAGTTGGAGGTGTTCCATTCATCCCTATAATTCAAACTGAGCTGATCTGAATACAATAAAAAGAAAAGACATTTTTTATTTATTTTTCTATCAGGATATAACCTTGCAGAAAAAGTGATCTGACACGGTATAAAGAGACGAACATGGACATTTTAATCTCCTTAATCTTTTGGACTCAATCAGGATAGGGAAATGACAAAAACGTATGCCATAAATACTTAAACAATGCTATAATCACATAGAGATATACACACATTAAGTTAGGGTAATACATGCATAGCTGCATACACTTACAAGAGTCTAAGGAAATCTGCTGACCAGACAAAATATCAGGCAATACAATAATAACTCCACATGTTTACACGGTATGCATACTCAGAAGCATATGGCTGTGACTATGTACATACGGTATGTAAATGTGTTGATGCACAGCTATACATTCACTCCTAATCAGTCAGCGCTCTGAAATGTAAATGTGGGTGAAAATTAATACATTAATCAACACATCCCCAGGTTATCACACACACACACACACACACACACACACACACACACACACACACACACACACACACACACACACACACACACACACACACACACACATACACACACACACACACACACACACACACACACACACACACACACACACACACACACACACACACAAACAGACCTAATTATTTACTGTGAGTTGAGAAAGAGAACTTACCAGATCTACTTTGATTCTTATGCAATGATTAACACACACACATATGTAGTGTTTTATATGGATACATAACAACACATTCAGCCCCTGGGACAGGAAGTAGAAGGTTAGATTTCCATAGATCCCGTTTCTGTGTGTGAGTGTGTGTGTCCTAAAGGGAATAGAGGTGCAGGTTGAGACTCCAGGAGTCCACATAAAGGGAACATCTTTCATCTTCGCAGTGATGAAAGATCTGAATTTCACTTCATTTCAATGACACCTGCTCCCAAACGGTTCTTAGCCTACTATGATGAGAAAGATATGATTGCCCTACTCAGGGACGGAGTGGCTAATAGGGAGAAAAAGGGAAGATTCCCATGAGGCCAAGCTGGTTGTGCAGCAAGGTCTGGAGACAGGAACAGTAAACACAATAATGTTATAAATAGATCATGGCACCCTCTGACGTCTACTGCGAGGATGTCCATGACTTTTATTTAACATTAACTTCACACAACTTAACCATGACGATATGTAGCGGGCTTATGTCTTCTCCTAACCACTTTCCCTTAACCTTGTTGTAAAACACCACAGGGTTTAGGTAAGATGTGAAGGAGAATTCATCCGGACTTATGAAAAGAGAATCCAAATGCACTTACACTGGGCGAGGTATTTATGATGCAAGGTTTGATGTGAGTCTGTTGTGTTGCCACTTCAAGAAACACGCAGCTAGATGCTTTGACCCGTGCATTCATATCATGTTGTTTCATGCGGGCTCAATAAACATGGACTGCATATAACTTTATTAGCAAGGCTGGAATTAGAGTAATATAAAAAAGTGAAAGGAAATGGTTGCTCAGGCTCACCCTCCTCTCCACTCGTATTAACCAACATGAATACCAATAAGTATGGTTGTATGAAACTATTGGAATAAAATATACTTTATGAAATATATGCGTAACTTGTTTGCCTTACAAATCTACTGCTGTGCATATCACCAATCGAACTTGTTGAAAGAAAAAAAGAAACACTACCCAACTCATTAATCACCTTGACATTTTGACTTTATTCGATCATTTTATAGGAATTAGTTTTGAAGTTCATAGTTTACCTTTGGGTTTAACATAGGAACATATAAGTACTTTAGCAAACAATGGCATAAGATGGAACATTTTTGATAAGCACTGTAACGTATATGATTCGGTTGTACGGTTGCAGAGTGATGCGTTTTGGTAAAGTGTCAAGAAATTGTGTAGCACATTACGTATACGATAGGAATAGGAAGTACAAAATAGTATAGCTAGTCGATTTGCAGCATTTTTGAGTGGTTTTGTAAGTTATTGAGGATGCCAAATCCATTTCTGAAATGTTCAGGATCAAAAAGGACAGTTTAAGCCAGAAAGTGGCCAGTGAGCTGATTTTGATTCATTTTGGGTACTTCCTAAAGTTCTAGGGGACTCATAACTGCCATTCTTTATCCTGAAATGTCAAAAATTGATTCAACATCCTCAATATACAACACCTAAACTGTCCAAATCGGCCAAGAAATGGTTGTTGCTGTTGTCTGCATATGCTTAGTAATGCTGATTAATTGAACTAATGCCAATAATGCAAATTGCCCAACATATGCCATTGAGCATCCAGTTTCTATGTGCTGGGGACCCATACTATACATTTATATAACTTTGTGGTACTCTATTTCCGGGTTCACCCTGCTGGCAAGTAGACTCAGACCTTTGTTAGATGCAAAATAGTTAGTGCGGCGCCACTTAAGTGTGAGGCACTTTAATTGTGCTCTCTAAGCAGCAGCAGCCATTAGAGCAGGGGCTGCTGGCGCTGACGAAGAGTAGTACCAGGCACAGCCATGAGCTTATCATATTTTGTTTTGTAGTTAGCGGGGACTTTAAAACTTTGAAAATGATTGCTCTTTTTTTCTAGAAATGATGATGTTCTAGAAACATACACTCTGAGAAAAAGGCTGTTGAGAGCAATGCGCTATAGGGAGATATCTCCAGTATAACAGGTTGAGAACTAAAGTGGTCTGAGGCTGGAATTGAGTTCTTCTCCCGCCCTGGTCCTGATCATAAATCCTCACTGTCTGAACATAAGATTCTTACCCTGAGCCCCTGAGATATGATTTGTGATCGACTGCATGAATAAAACTGGCTTTGATGTGTAAAGATGAAGGCTCAGGTCTGGGGCTGGAGAACCACCGCAGGGACGAACAGTGGAGCTTGTTTCAGTCAGCGGGGGGGCGCTGTGACTCCTGTATGTAGAATGTATATCATAGATGGGGATGGTGCACTGTGGTCTGCCTCCCTCCTCTGTGTTCATGCTGTCTCTTTAGCTTCAATAATATTGTTGTAACAATTCCTAGATAAGTGTTTCAAATATATTGGACAACTTGTTTTAGATGTAATATTAGAAACATAATTAATCAAAATGCAGTCTAAAGGTGAGACACTACAGGAGATTAGAGTAAAAATAACCCTAACAAATAGAAAGCACCATAAAACTCCTACAGTTTTTTTATGGGTATACTTATTTTGTATTAAAAGTTTTCATACATATTTAAATATGCAAATGAGGCATACAATCAAATGTATCCAATTTTGCAAGACTCTACATAGTACAAATGGGTAAAACATTGAAACTAATAAATATCCCCATGAAACATGCCCGGTTGATTACTTACATTAACACAGTCCCTTGTTTCTGTAATACACGTTATTTTGAAATATAACGTTTGAATATGCAAATGATGCATTATCCAATGTTTACTTTTGGACATTTCAAGAGAAATCTAGAGATGCAAGTAGACAGTTAGTTAAAGTTAATTAAATAATGGATGTGTCCTTTCAAATACATTCACTTAATGAATGATGCGGCTTTCACACCAGCGCTTTTCCCTTTCTAGCTCCTAGCGAGAGCTTTTCTGGTTCAGCTCCGGTTTCCCTTTTCAGCTCCCGCTCTGTTCACACCGCCCAGAGCTGCCGAGAGATTTTCTCCCACAACAACAACGGGCCGGGGACTGCGTCGGGTCGACGATCGTGTTGCTTTTAATCATACGAAGCCAGATTAAATTAAATAACGACTTCTCCAACCTTATACTTTTCTCCAGAGTGCCGTGGTTCATTGTTTATTAATGTGTTTCAGCTGCATTTACCGACCGCTGCAGTGCTGGCTGCTCTTCCACGGGAGTTTATTCTCCCGTTAGCTCCGGGTTAGCTCACACGGCTCTAAAGTATTCACTGTCTGACTGTCACACAAGCAGCTGATACATATCCCCAGTTCCCCTTAAGTGAATGTGTGTCAGTCTGAATTGACGCTGTTTGGCATCACAACGCTGTTATGAAAGTTTCTCTGGTATAACATGGGTGATGTTAGCATAGCAACCGAAGCTAAACTGACTACTTGCTAAGCAGTTTTCTACAGGCACTTTTTACCGGCGTATTTTTCATTATGATTCTACTTGTGATAGTCGGACATGACAACCTGTGCAGCCCATGTATTAATTCCATCCGATAGCTGCTATAATAACAAACAAAACGTCTGCCTGCTCTCCACAATGATCAATAACAGCGAACGGATGGTCAAAGTAAGGTTTCCTGCACGCCTCGACGTAAGCGACGCCGCGTCATAGCTCCGAAGCTCTTGCCTCTGGACCGACAACTTTTTGGAGCTGGAAGTGAACCGCATTCCGGAGCTATGACGCGCCGCCGCTGCGGCGCTTTTCAGGCTCTAGCTCCCAGCAGGAGCTGGAAAAGCGCCGGTGTGAAAGGGGCTAACATGTTTATGTTAATAATAAGCCAAAAGATATATAGGTATAATCACTGTAGGATTTCTGATATTTCTTCAATTATACAGTAGGCTATGCATATTCAACCAAATATGTTCAATCAAGTCATGAAGAGAGTTCTAAATGCTGACTTTGAGGTGAGAAAGATGTCACAAAAATAAAATAAAATAAAAGTACAAAAAAAAGAATCCTAATGCATTGTATTATCATTGGACTTCCTTGGTTTTGCATTTTGGAACTTCATAATCAAAATTGTAACTCACTCACTAATCACATTTAATGTCAACAGAATTTGAGGCACCTAGGTGTAAAGCGTCAACATTTTAACTTATTTTAGATCCTGTCATAGTGATGACATCTATCTACCCCATCTGTTAAAGCACAAACTCTAAAATGTGTTTAAAAATGTGTTTGTGAGTTCCTCTGTGCTTTTGCCTCCAGGGGGATTCTGTAGCTTTACACTGAGAGTGGACTGTGTGTGTGTGTGTGTGTGTGTGTGTGTGTGTGTGTGTGTGTGTGTGTGTGTGTGTGTGTGTGTGTGTGTGTGTGTGTGTGTGTGTGTGTGTGTGTGTGTGTGTGTGTGTGTGTGTGTGTGTGTGTGTGTGTGTGTGTGTGTGTGTGTGTGTGTGTGTGTGTGTGTGTGTGTGTGTGTGTGTGTGTCTGGGGAGTGAGGTGCTAGTGATAAGTTACAGCAGTGCTTCATGTGCTGAAGTCAATAAAAGCTCATTAACTCAACAGTCAGTGGCTCCGTCCACAACAATATCCCTCCCACTTTGTCTTCTTCACGGGGAGCGGGGGGGGGGGGGGGGAGCGGCTGCGTTTTTACTCTGCGTATGCATGGTGAGCCACTGGATCAATGGGACTAAACGGTTAATTTCACCTGACTTTAGACAAAGAGGGAAGGAGGAAATGGAGGATGAGGAACGAAATTACTGACAATAAAAACATGATCAATAATAACAGTGATTAGGATACAGTTTGTCATTTTCAAGATTTCAGAAATTGATTACTAAAAGGGCTTTTTAAACAGATATTTAGGCATTACAAAAAGTGATGTCATGGTGATGGTCCAAGTCCATGGATTTCTTCTTTTATTTTGAAATTTTCTCCCCCTGTGCCATGTTCATTTTAACTTCCTGTCTTTGTGTTTTCCCGCCTTTTTTGATTGTTGGTCCTTGCCTAATTAGTTCCACCTGTGCCCCATTATATTAGCCCTGCAACCACCTGACCTCCTGTACACCTGCACTTTGTCCCTCATTAGTTCAGCTTTTATTCAAGTCCTGGTTTTGTTTGATTGTTGTTTGGTATTTATCTGGAAGATCTGTTCAGGTCAGTTTTGTTCTGTCTGGACCAAGTCTTAAATATTCTTCCAAAGGTTCCTGTTGCTTGCTGTAAGATGCAAATTGGTCCACTCCTGATCCACTTCTTGTGATAAAGTATAATTTGTGAGACCTACGATGGAACTGTTCCACCTAAAGGGATAGTTGTGATGTTGAAGTGTGGTTGTATAAAGTACCTATCCATGTCATTGTAAAGAGGGTAAAAAAATCAATATCCATTTAAAAAAAGGCTATATTTAGACTATTTTCACTCTTTTACCTTTCCTTCCTATCAAGCAGACCTTTCCAAGGGAAACTGAAACCATTATCTATACCCTCTGAGACCCACGGGGCCGTATATGATCCCAAATATCACGTTGTGTTCAAAGCGTCATAACTTCTCATCTGTTTCAGCCAGAGACATGCCGTGTTTTTCCTCTTAAACTACAGAAACGGCAATAAACAACTCCATTAAGTTTTTCATTGAGAGGCGTTTTACTTATTTCGGTGAAACGAATGTGCCTAAAGTTTTAAAATATGCGGATAGTCTCATCTTCATTCTGGCGCATTGCTTATAGTTTTCTGTTTTATAGATCTATTCTCATCCACCATCTTTGTTTGTGACGTAAAGAGTGTAACGGCGCATTTCCACTACACGGTCGGCCTCGGGCCACGCTCGGTACGGCTCGGTACGGCTTGGCCGCGTTGGGCCTTAACAGGGCCGACTCACTTCATGCTGCGCTTCCATTACAGTTTAGGAACTGGAGTAGTTACTATAGTAACGCAGTGTAGGCGGAGCCGTGACGTCATCTTCAATGAGAACTCCAGAAACACAACACAGCCGTTAGCTGTTAGCACTCAGAGCTCACAGCTCCTTATATATGTTCAGAAACTCGACAAAAGTTAAACAAGTACACACCACAGACTGCCTGTGTCATGGTGAATACAGTCGCTGCTTTATTTATGTCTGTATAGGCCGTTGTTGTGAGTGTGGACGGTCGGAGCATATACTGCGTTAGCTTAGCCAATCTCCATCTAGAAAAACACGCATTTTAAAAGGTTTTTCGCCTGCCGTCTGTCTGCAGACTTGACAAAGCATTAATTCATGGTTTTTACTAACCGGTATCAGTATGTTGTTACTTCGGCATCATTTTGAAACGTGTATTACAATTAAATCACGGTCAAATATGTCCATCTTGTTGTAGTTGTAGCCCCCTTGCCAGCGCTCCTCTCTCTAGTTTAGCATACTCAGCCCGACTCAGCCCTGTTTGTTGGCCCCGATAGAACCACAATTTTGTCGGGCCAGAAAAGAGGTGAAAAAGTGGCCCCGGGCCGGGCCGGGCCGTAACTAGGCCTAGTGGAAGCGCAACCAAAAACGGGCACGGCACGCTTAAAGCGAGCTCCGCGCTGTAGTGGAAATGCGCCATAAGAGTCACGTTTCTGAATCAGACACTCTGAGTGGATGCAGTCACAGCCAATCAGAGTCTGATTCAGAGGGTTGCCTGTCAGTTCCGTAATGGTCCGTAAATATTTTAGTTGGCTAAAGTACACTTTTCTTTATCTCATGTACTCCTTAATTTCTATACTTTTTTGACTAAATAAATGCCATTGTTATATTGATGCTAATGATGATGCACGGGAGGGCTACTCCCCATAAGCTATGCTTCAGCCCTCCCGCTTCTACTAATTGTGTTCATTTGTATGTATGAATTATACGTTTTTGTTTTTGTATGATTTTAGTAGAATAAATACATTTAAAAAAAGATGTCCACAGCAGTTCATGTTTTTGCTTCCTTGCTGGTATTCCTGTCAGTGTCTCTCCAAACTAGGGCTGCATTTTTCTATTTGAGTGTAATTTCACATTGCCTTAAAATGACGAGCTCAAAGCAAGTTCTCTGGATGTAAAGAAACATATTATAAAGGGTGAAAAAGTCCAAATTGGGAGGAAACATGTGGCTTTAACCCAGGAGGACCACTGCGTGTTCCATGTGAAACCAAAACCCTAATCGCTGACTTATTTATGTTGAAACTTACATGCGTACATCCATTGACATAATAACACTACCTTATTCTAACCCAAACACAATATTTTCCTGAAGCTAAAATTCAAAAAATGTTCTGCATGTTTTAAACTTCAGCCATGTCCGTACATGACAAGTTATGGATGCATTAAATGAAAAGTGTAACGCTTGAAAAAGCGTAGACATGAGACAAGAATGTCCTTCAAAGTGTTGTGCTATTTATACAGGCAGTCAGCTGTTTGTCTCTCTTTGGTTCTCTGTTCTCTTTGGTCCGCAGAGGTTGTAACTTGTTTCTCATCTAGAGACGTTAGCATTGCCTCAGGAGAACTTCCTTAAATCATCTGAGATCACTTTCTCACGCGAGGAGCTTTGCTTTTCCTCCTCCGCCTCTTTCAGGTTCTCTAGGATTGTCCCTGCTTTTCTTATTTGGTTCCTTGGTGCTGTTTCTGTCCTGCAGTGTTCTGAGTCTGTGCTGAAATTCCCTCTCAATTCCTCTCTCTCCTCCTAACTCTCTGCCTTGACATCTCTCAACTGCTTCTTTATTGCTTTACATAACACAGGCTAACTAAACTGTTTTATACACATCCATCTTTCATCACAGCTTCGTTGTGAGCTGTCCTTAACAAGCTTTTAGGCTGAATAATGCACCGGCCAGTGGCCAGCTGCTCCTCTGCAGGCTTGTGAACATCAGTTGTGTGTGTGTGTGCATGCAAGATTGGGTAGTTGCTCCATCCACCCATCTGCTGCGGACAGCTTTGTGGCCCTGGAGGAAGGTTGGAGGGTTAAGTGCTTTGCTCAAGGGCGCATTGTACGACATAAGGGCAAATTCTTAGGAAATTGAGTAAAAGTGTTACAATTTCACATTAACTTACTTTAAATGGTCAAATGTACGCATGAATGTTAATGTGACTCCTCATCATCATTGGAAACAAACTAATGCTGTGATCTTTTTTGGGTAAATTAGGAACCAGCATCTGTTTCCTGAACCATGTTAACTCATTGTTAATCCATACACTGTGCCTCAAGGGCAAAGGTATGTAAGGTATCTGTAATGACTCTGAGGAGCATTAGTAAGGTCACTCGTGGATATAACCAAGTAAATCTTTTAACTAATCAATATCCTTCCATCAAAAACCTTCTTGAATGTAGCTGCCTAAATCAGCCGGGTCACAGATGTAAGTGAACTCATATGTATTATGAATTCTGTTTTTGGCCACCTGACGATAGGTCAAATTTTCCCTCCTTTTAGTTTAAGTCGAAAATATGTGTCTTTCTAGCAACCAAATGTTCCATATGAGCTGTTGGAAGCAGTAGGAATGCATATCAGATTTTAAAGTTTAAAAAGACATGTAGAGAACTGCACCAGGGTTTTACTTCTCTGTTCACCAAATGGCTGACGAGTTTACAGCTGCATCATTTGTGTCACTCAAACTAGACGCGCTGGCGTCTGGCGAGGAGGCAGGGCTTATCTCCATGTAGATAACAACAACAACAACAAAAATGTACATATTTTGCAGTGATTTAATGTTATATACATATCAAAAATGAGGCAGAAAAAACATCATAATGACACAGACTATCATTATGATGAAGATAATGGCATATAGTCGATAAATAATAAATTAGTAGCGTTTGGCCGTGTCTTTACATTGACACGTAATCGAGCCGAAAAACTCAATAACCATTAGCCTTGCTAATTGTTTCTAATTTTTCTAAATGGCCACTGTAAAAAAACATTCCTGAGAAACGATTAATGGACAAAGTTTGTCGTTTGGTATATTTAATGAAGTAATATAGAAAGCCAAATACAAGTATAAGACATACTATATGTTTAAATGTTTTAAAAGATTATAAGGTAATTTGACACGGCAGCCCAAAAAGCAATTTCCCTATAGCCATTGTAAAAGTGACAAGACACCTTTGAAACAGCACACAAGTTCTATCGTGACGCTTTTTACTTTTTGATCCATGGGGGTTTTATATTTGCAATACTATCTCCAAGCAAAGGAAATGGATTTAAAAAGTCTGTCACCAAAGTATAAAGGACAAGTGGGAACTCGTGGGTGGGGCGAGAGCTAAATACTGCACATATTCAGTGGGCCACATAACCAGACTTTCTTTCAGATTTGATCCTATCCTGCTGTTAACCCTTTCATCAAGCGTAAAGCTAAATGGAAAAGTCTCATTTCTAGTTAATGACAATTTAACAGCAAAACATCACAATAAAAAACAGCAACAGCTCTTCAATATAAAGTCACGTATGCCATTTTTTAAGTCACAGATTTATGCTTCATTGTTAGTTTTCAAAATGACTCGGCAACAGAAAAGGATCATCATACTTCCTTCGAATGTGAAAAGCCACTTTGCGTAGCTGTCACTTAAAGTAAATGCGTTCAGTGTAGCGACGGATGAAGTTTCCTCCGTGTGCCGTCTAGTCCAGAGCATTGTTTGTGCCATTTCACTGCTCTCTGATAGGATGTTATGTAATGCCGTTTTTTTTTTCTTGGCACACAACACCTCATAATGCTGCATAGGCACTTATGAATAAAGCACACATTGTAACTGTGCATAATTTTTGACAGAAACCGTGATAATTATTTTTGGAAAGCGGCCACATTTGCATGAGTTTAGAGTACAATCTAAGGCCTGCGGATTATAAACAAGGTAATTATCTCAGAGTGTTGCACGAAGGAATACAAAAAAAGAAATCGGGCTAAAGTGAAGAGACTCACAAACAGTAACTTGGTGTTTGGGTTTTGCCAAATGGACTTCCCAGAGGTAAAGTCAGTTAAAACAGGAGAGCCAGTGTTTTAGTTAGCCCTTGAGTTACTCCTGGTTACAATGAGGAATGAACTTTATGACTTATTACATTATGTAATTATTATTATTATTATGGCAGATTACACTTAAACACCCGGGGAGCAGACAGTCATCAGGCAAGACAACCGAAAACGGCTTGAATTGGTTGGTAAGAAAGTTCACAAATGTGTTTGTTTAATTGCTGTGCAGCTGAATCTTAACTGACCAGAGGACAAGCAAATATGCGATTTTGCAATCGAAACAGACCAAAGTGCAAAGATCTGGACCTCAAATGTATGTCTTCTTCAATCCAAAAAGCTTGTTACTAGTAGCAATAGATTCAAACTAGGGCTGTCCAATCCCAAATTTAATCCAAACTTTCCTATGTAATACAAGCTTGGATGCTTACCATCAATTGATTGAGGCAAAAAGGTAAAAAAAAGTGAGTGTGTGGTTAGGTGTGGTGAAAACAGAAGTAGGCATTCTGCTGAAAAATGTGCCAGTTTCTTAAAGTTGCACAGGAGTCGGAGATAGTTGGAAGACTAACCACTGCGATACAGATAGTGTTCGCAATATGATAGCGCAGGAGATAATATGCCTTGTGTAGCACACATTATACAGAGGGCAATAACAGATTTCACAATGCTTTAGCTGAGTTTTGAAAAACACTCTCTTTCATCTTATCAGTTTGGCATACTTTTCCTCATTACAACACGTCATGTGCACTTGTTTCCCCAAAAATAAAAATAAATACTAACTAAATAAAAACTTTTATTTGAGTTTCCATGAAGAATGATCTCTGGCTCAGCAGATTGCACTAAAACATAGTCGGATCAGACAGAGTAATTCGGCAAGATCACCGAAAAACATCTAGAACGATTTGAGAAAGTTCACTAATTAGTTTTTAATTGCCTAGCAGCTGCAGCTAAACTGACCAAAGGACGAGCAAATTAGTGGTTGTGCAGTCCAAACAGACTAAAGTGCAAAGGTGTGATCTTCAAATTTGTATCTATTTCAATCCAAAAAGGTTTTTACTTGTAAGCTTCGAACCTCATCTGTATTCCTTGATGAGGAGTACTTCTGACAAGAAACACCTCGCTGACGCTTTTATGAGATTGGGGAAAAAAACTATTTCTAAATGTTTTCTCTCTCGTCTCCTGTGGCCAGGTGCGTTTGTTTTATTGTCAAGCGTCGTCCTGACACGCAGGAGGGCTGATGGGAGCAAGTCTGCTGAATAACACACCGGCGCTGATGTTAAAAGTGTTGTGCCAAAATGATTAGATCCTCTGCCTCCTGAGGTGCAAATCCTTAACTCTGTGTGCACGACAAGAGACGCATTCAGCTTTTAAAAGCCTGGAGAGTCCCCGACCGCTTTGCGTACACACAAATGCACACACACTCACACACACTCACCCTTTTTTTGTAAGGTGAACAGACCGCCCCGACAGACGCCATTTGTTCAAAGGGCATTTTAATCACTCCAGTGTTGCTCCGAGGGGACTGAAACTGAGGAGTGTGTGTGGGTTATCTTCTTTTACAGGTGTGTGTGTGTGTGTGTGTGTGTGTGTGTGTGTGTGTGTGTGTGTGTGTGTGTGTGTGTGTGTGTGTGTGTGTGTGTGTGTGTGTGTGTGTGTGTGTGTGTGTGTGTGTGTGTGTGTGTGTGTGTGTGTGTGTGTGTGTGTGTGTGTGTGTGTGTGTGTGTGTGTGTGTGTGACCGACCAGTAGGGAAATCACCAAGAACAATTATGACCACACATCAGTGCTTTCTTTGTTTTATAGGAGAGACTGACTGACATATTTAACGACTTTGTGTCCGTCTCATTTTCTGGAGATCTTTTGTCTGTCATGTTGCTTTCTCTGTCTTTCCCTACTCTCTCAGCTGTAACAAGACAGTTATACTAACTTCCAGACAGAAAACTTACTCATGATTTGAGTGAATGCATTTTTTCCTCCACTCTCCAACCAAAGTCATCTACGAATCTTCTTTCTCCTTCTCAAGGTGTCTTCTTCTCCCCACTTCCTCCTCTTCACCCCCACTGCTACCTCCCTTTCCTCTGTCTTCTCTCCCCACCAGCCTTTCTTTCTCCCTCTCCGCCATCCCAACTTTCCCCAGAGCCTCCTTTAACTTTCCTCCCATTTTTTGTCCTCTTCGTCTTTCTGTTTCTCAGATAAGTGCATCAGTCACTCCCACTCAGTGGGTTGCCTCCGTCAGATCGTCTTGTGTGAGAGTGAGGTTGTATCCATCAGAGTCGCTCTCAAGGGGAATTCACTTTACACATGTGCTGCGGCGCTTCAAACTGAGCCTTATACATATTCATCAATGTAACTCGGCATATTTCTCGGCTTTAAGTCTTATGTGTTCTTGTCCAACTTTATTTAGCTCTGTTACGTGCCACGCTGTGCTGAGATGATGTAAAACAGCATTGGTGATTTAGTGAAGGGTAAACCTGTCTAAGCTGACTTTTTTACTGGCAGGTTTTAAGTTGTGGAATGCTTTTCGGCATCTATTTCTGTTTCTAGGAGGGGCAAATCCTTTTTCGAAAGCATGTTATCCCTAACACAAATGCCCAATGCAACTAAGTCCCATTCCTTAGAAAACCTACTCTTTCCCTGCTTCAAATACATATGATTAATTATTATGCAGAATGTCAGAACAATTGCATATCCTTAATTAATCAACAATCCTATTGACGATTAGGAATAAGAATCAGAAACAAAACAGCTGGGACACACCACTATAACAGTCGGGCTAGCGTATTGACGTTTGTACAAAATTAAGCTAACGAATATGTTTATAGAAATGAACATACCATTAATGTTGGATAATAGCCATCTAATTAACTTTTAGATCTTCATGAAAGAAATAACAGTGCTTTTGTGTTATCTGATGTTAAGCTAGGTCTGAAGCTAAACTCAGACAACGAGTATCTGTATCTTCAAAATGCTTAGTAGTAGAACATCACAAACAAAAACTAGGATACTATTTATTTTTGATGAACAAAACTAACGATCATCCAAATGGCTAAAACATAGACGGAGGCTTAAGAATGGCTAACTGTAGGTCACAGTTAATTGAGCAACACGTGTATGTTGGGTGAAAACCACACCACTCAAACTACACCACTTCACAAGCTAAACCAGAACTGTACATTTAATCAGCCAAACTTATAAGTACCTTCAATCATTTCAAACTATTTTAGGAAAGAGTCTTTTACATTAGTCAGCTTGTCACTTGGCTATCTGCCAGAGTATCTGATTGAGACAGTCACTATGCCAGGATCCACCAGTATCGGCTGGTGTTCATCTGAGACTCCCTCTGATCTGTCCAACTTTGTTAGCAGTGGTGCCGGCCTGTCTGGGCTTCAAACCACTTTAATCACAGTCTCAATGTTTGTTTGTCAGTGGGATATATAGGTTTGGCAGTCAGTCAAGGTAATTGGCTATGCACCAGCAACTTAATGCCAAGACAGAGCCCTATTACGGAGGTTTTACTCCATAAATCCCACAATTAATTGGGATTCCATCCAGTGAGTTAATAAATATACAGAACAGGATCTTAGCATTGTGAATGAGTGGATTAACGTGAGGATGCACATAAAGTAATTTGATATATTTACACTTGGTTATTAACATCAAAGAACCCAGCATGAGTAGACTAGATTTTTAAAACTATCCAACCAAGTTGGAGAATTAATTCAGGAGAAATGAAATGATTGGACCTATTTATCACAGTCCTGCGACAGCCCTAGTGGATTTCTTTCCCTTTCTTTGTCAGACCATTTAAATAATTGATTGCTGTCAGGATGTATAGATGTATATAACAACAAATGTCTCTAAGACACATTCCCCACCCCAGCTCTAAAAATGTTTGATTTAATAAATAAAAACCGAGCAGTTGTGTAGACTAGAGGATTATTCTCCCAGCTTTTACTCCAGCAGTTTACACTCACACTTATTGATCCAAATGCCACAGACATATACTGTTTCACCTGGTAGAGACACAGTATACCCCTCAGCAGCACGCAGTCACTGAACACCTCAGCACCGCGCTGCAGTCATTTCACCTCAGTCTGTTGCCTGGCGTCTTGTTCTTTGAGAGGGTGTACACGGTCCTGGTGCGCCAGATCTGCTTGGTGAACTGAGAGAAGCTCAGAGTAAAAGCAGAGAGTTTGGAAGATGTTGCAGAACTAATGCAGCACAGTGCATTGTTAATGGCTCAGAGGCAAGAGCCTGGTAAATACTGCAGTTTTAACTTTTTGGTGTAAAAGAGGCCAGAAATACTTATGTGTGGTGATGTCATCAAGAGACTGTTTATAAGGCTGCTCTATTGAAAATGAATGATTTTGTGGACCAAGTTTTATGCTACGTGCGGGCTAATCGCGCGTAGCATAAATAAATGTTTTTAGAGGCAGGGTAATCAGAGGGGAAAACCATTTCCTGCCAGGTGGCTCCACCCTCTCCCAATAGCCACCCACCTGGACAGAGGCCGTTTCTCAATGTCGAGGAGGCTTGCTTGGTAGCACATATATGCTGGGCATTTAAACAGTGATTCGGCGCCACTCGATGACGTAGTATGCTTGAAATAGTGGCTCTGGAGCAGCTTTACTCGACATTGAGAAACGGCCAGAGACAAAGGCCAACTGAGCAGTTCAGTTTGGTGTGGCACATGCTGAGAGGAGGAGGCTCCCAGTCTCTGTTTGAATAAGTTTGCTAAACTGGTCAGTTAGCGTCCTTGCTAAGGTACACTTTTGAGTTTGGGTAAATAAAACCCTTTTCCACTGAGAGACTGACTCTTTCTGGGTTTACTGCCCTACCACTATTCCTTGTCCTTGCCCTGTTTCACAAAAATCCAGATGACTTAAATCACAAAAAGTTGGACATTTTTAATTGGACAAACATGATGAATAAATAAACAGATAATAACTAATATTATGTTATGTCAACAACCACGGTTTTTAGGAGTTGGTTAATGGAGATAAATAGATGGGGACCACAATCATCAGTCGCAAAACCGTGTTCTCATTGCGTTACATGTCACTTGTTAAGACGCTTTTATCCAAAGCGACTTACTCAATACTGTGGGCAATCCCCACAGGAGCAATTTGGGGTGAAGTGTCTTGCCCAGGGACACAACGACATGCTGACTGCAGTGGGGTTTGAACCTGTGACCCCCTGATCCGAACACCAACGCTCTACCCACTGCGCCACACGCCTCCAGGCAACAAGATTACGTAATTATAGGGCATACCCTTGAACCTTAAACATTGGAAAAAATGTAGGAAACCTGATGGAAATGACTTTTCTGTTTGTTTTCTGAAATAATGTGAGGAAGATAACATCAGATCTGTGTGGAGCTATGAGGAGACAGGTTTTCTCTGCTGCTAGTTTTCCTCTCTTCAGCTGAGCAGAAGCTTCACTAGACATTGAAGTCTAACGATTAAGGCACGTCATAA
This sequence comes from Trematomus bernacchii, assembly GCF_902827165.1. NCBI lineage: Eukaryota > Metazoa > Chordata > Actinopteri > Perciformes > Nototheniidae > Trematomus > Trematomus bernacchii. The sequence goes on along the minus strand of NW_022987714.1, from coordinate 16,093,671 downwards.
TTGATTTGCTGAGCCAAGTGTAGAAACATATTTCCGATCTTTTACATTTCGTTCACTTGTTCAGCAATTAGCTAATCACCCATTACATAATTGTATATGAAAATGAATGAGCAGGTAAGTGGTTCCCTTAGACTGTCTCCTGTGGTAACTGTGAATATCACATTTATTTTTCACAGCAAGCCCATAACAGTAACAAAGCTTATAGTGTCAATTATTTTCCACAATTAAAAATGGTAGGACTTAGCATTAAAGAAATAAACCATATGTTTCGAAATAATATTGAACCAACTAATTAAGTGTACTTATTTAACCTGTCAAATAGATTGGAACAAAGATTCAGAGCTGAGAGTAACAGTAAGCCACTCTCATTTACGACAAAGTGGAAAGCAGCAAACATCCACCATTTCTGATCATGTGATGGCCTTAGCCAGCTTTTGTTTTCCCAATAATTCAGTAATTGTAATATACTTATGTGTGTTTGCTTGTTAAGGGAGCCTTTGTTAGCCCTCTGGTTACACAGTTACAGGTCTGAGTGCATACGTGGTGTAGAGCTGAATAGATTTTTTTAGGAAACGTTGCTGTGGAGCACGGAGGAACAACCACAACGGCATACAAAGTGGAAGCGGATGTTCTGCTGACATGGCGTATTGAGTGCAACCATAGCATGCTGTAACCATAGCAACATTTATTACACACCAAAGATGTTAAATGCCTTGTTTGGTGTTCCTTGTTTTAACCTTTAACTGTTATTCTTCTGCTTTTCTTTTGACTTCCAAGTATAAAATTCCCTTAAATTCTAGTCCGCGGCTCCTGGTGCAGAATTAATCTGAATCAGCACTTTTCTTTTTGCCCTGAGAGGAGAATATTGTCACGCTAGCTCATTAGCATGTGTAAAGGATTTAACTGTCCCATGAGGAGAATAAGGAGAAACGGGTCGTATTTCACTGCCTGTGTGTTCCAGGCTGCTTTAAACATGAACTCCAGCTGTGGCCTCAAATGTGTGTATCGATGAATATTCCTTCACCTACTGTCACGTGTAGCCTGCCACTGGGGGCCAACCCAGTTTCTATTCATTTATTGCTCCGTCCTTTACCTTTAACACTGTTCCAAGATCATCCAGAGGTGGAGAGGCTGCTTATAGAGCGATGAGGAGAGAATCATATAAGGATAACGTTTTTCTTTCATATACTTGTCCTTTATGAACGCCTGCCCTGCAATAGAGTTTAGAGAGAGGGATTGCAAAATACTGCTTCAAGCTCCAATTTGACCAATTTATATCAAACTAGAGAACACACGCACATATGCTCAGACCTCCCTGCTATTAAAGCCAATTGATCATCACTGATCACACGCCTTATCAGACTTAAAAGGCCTGCGTAAACTCTGAGACTTGTTTCATTTCATCTCTGCTGCAGATGGAAAGTTGTTCTAGCCCGCCTAGTTGGTATTAAACATCTCGCTCCTGCCAACTATCCAATGCACCAAACATATTAAGATCAGAGCTGGCTCGGTCTGCAAGTGCTATAACTTCTACAAAGCTGTGCTGACGGCTTGGTGGTATAAATACGGCATTGGCCCAATTGTGACAAAGTAATACTTCCTGCTGTTAACATGCATTTATAATGTTTTGGGTGAAAAGTATGGATAACAGAAAAATGTTCAGCTTCTGATTATTACATAAGGGACCTTAAAAGTTACTTTAAGGACTTTTTAACATTGAATGAAACTGAATTAAATACTGATACCTTTACATAACCTATTTAAGAAAAAAAGACCATCAGCAAGAAGATTGTCTATTTCTATTAAAGTTATACTTGTTGTCTGTCAACAAGTCTGATTCCTGGCGAAATTAGACAAAATGCTTTAGGTCACGCAGACCTGATGACAACAAGTAGTACTTTAGAAAGTAAAAGATAGCATATACTTTAAATGGAGTCATGTTCAAATTGACCCAGACTTTGACCATGTTACATTTAATTGAATCGTAAAGTTTTGGAGAATATTAAAGGGAAAGTTAGCTCAAATAGCATTAAAACATTCATAAAGGGTATTTTTTTATAAAAAGCTAAAATAACCTCAAATATATTCTTACATAATACGAGAAATACACATTTGTATTCTCTCATAAAATATTTTCTTTCAGAGCTTTGCAGATATTTTCATTAATAATCATTAATTATCATAAATTGTTATTATTTCATGTAACTAAAAGTTGGCAGCCCTGTGGGCTGACATACTTACAACGATTATTCTAACATGCTAAGGTTAGCAGCAGGTATATTGTTTAGCACATTATGTCTGCTCGGAACTTGGTCAAACACCAAAGTGTTTGAAACACTTCTCCCTGATACTGATGTTTGAGTAAAATGTTGAGCCAATTGATGTAATTCATGTCTGGACACAGGAGAAGATAAATCTTTGACTGCTAAGTTTCTATAGCAACCTGTCTTCTGTCCGCGCCACAGGAATCAATGTGGAAGGTGTGAGCATCATGTGTGAGTTGCACCTCCAGCTTGTTGTGAGATATGGAAAAAGGATGCGTAGTTATACAACATGTCCGTGGGGTAACTTTCTGTGAGGAAACCACAGTGCAAATTGTTTGATCGACCGACTGTCAAAGAAACACATATGCTACTGACTTTTGTTTGGATTGGTAGATTGTCTGTGTGCATGTATACAGTATGAAAGTATGTCTATTCTTGAAAATCAATTTACTCTTGTGCCTGCATGTGGTCCTATGAATATATTTACAGCAAACAAGCAAACTGTTGATTTACCATACAACAGAAGTTACAAAATGCTTTAAGTGAAAAAAATGAAAAGGAGAAAGAGGGAGTTAAAGGAGGAAAAGATGAAAATATTCTGTAGAAATTAAATTAGGGGAACAACCTTCAACTAAAAGGTGACGAGCAAAGAAAAAAGCAACAACAGCAAAGACTCCATTGACTTTAGTGCTCAGTCTTGAACTTGGAACAGCCATAAGTCACAGATCTGAGGCTCTATCTGTGGTCAGAGTGCAACAACACTCAGTGTGGAGCATGTAATGCCTTTTATCTCATAAAAGCATACATGACTAAACATTAATTTTGCATTCTGATGATACTGATGACAGCGATAAATCCTTGTTCTGCCAGTGAAAATTGTACTAAAAAGCAAGGAAATATTCAGCAACATGCTCAAAGCGTGAAAATCCCCCAAGTTTTACCATGGGCCACGAAATCAGCCCCTTCTGAATTAATAGTTGGCCCTATTTAAGTAAAGGGCATACTTTTACATACAAAGTCTTCATTTGGTCACACCTACACCACACCACAGAACAACACACCTGCGCAGAAAACAACCCCCCCCACCGACGACCAGGCTTTGCGTCTTTCACCAGCCAGTGTGAGGAGCACACTGCTGAGGATTAACCCCCGCAAGGCTGCAGGACCTGACAACATTCCTGGTCGTGTGCTGAAGGACTGCGCGGAAGAGCTCACAGATGTCCTCACAGACATTTTTAACATCTCCCTGAGCCAGGCTGTTGTTCCCTCGTGCTTCAAGGAAACCACCATCATTCCAGTGCCAAAGAAGTCATCTCCATCCGGCTTCAACGACTACTGCCCCGTCGCACTAACTTCCACCATCATGAAGTGCTTCGAAAGGCTGGTCATGAAGCACATCAAATCCACCCTCCCCCCATCACTGGACCCGTTTCAGTTTGCCTACCGAGCTAAACGGTCCACAGAGGATGCAATCTCCTCCGCTCTCCACCCAGCCCTCACACACTTGGACACTAACACTAAGGCTAAGACTAAGGACCCTTATGTCAGAATGCTATTCATAGACTTCAGCTCAGCATTCAACACCATCATCCCCCAGCAGCTTGTACAAACACTTACAGACCTGGGCCCCAGCCCCTCTCTCTGCAACTGGTTGCTGGACTTCCTCACAGAGAGACCACAAGCTGTACGGGTCAACAATAACACCTCAGACACCCTCATACTGAGCACGGGGGCCCCCCAAGGATGTGTGCTCAGCCCCCTTCTCTTCACTCTGCTGACCCACGACTGCAAACCCACCTTCAGCACCGAGGCGCCACAGAGAGCATCCTCAGCAGCTGTATCACGCTGTGGTTCGGAAGCTGCACCGCCGCCGACCGCAAGAGCCTGCAGCGCATAGTGAACTCTGCCCAGAGGATCATCGGTGCCTCACTCCCATCACTACAGGACATATACAACACCCGCCTCACCCGCAAAGCACTCAGCATTGTGGGTGACTCCACCCACCCCTCCAACAGCCTCTTCCGCCTCCTGCCTTCAGGAAGAAGGTTCCTCAGCCTCAGCTCACGCACCTCCAGGCTGGGCAACAGCTTCCTCCACCAGGCGGTCAGGTTGCTGAACTCTCTCCCCTCCCTCCATCTCTTCCGCCCTCTGACATCTCTCCCCTGAACTCTCCACCCTGCCACCGACCTTTCTCCCCTGCCCAAAATGGTCCTGGACTCTAACCCCCTAAACTCACTTTTCTGCCCATCTCCGCTGCTACTGCACTGAAAGTTTCTGAAACTGTACTTTGAACACTTAAATTATATTATTAACATTTTAAACTGTATACCCCGGTTATCTAGGCCTTTTGTTTTGTTTAATGCATACCATGTTTATCTAGGCCCTTTTTGTTTTTTTGTTTGATGTATATATGTCACACTGTAGGACTGCGGGAAACGATATTTCGATATTTCTGGATGTACAACATGTAGAATTATTGACAATAAAGCTGACTTGGACACCTGTATTTCAGATAGAGTTGTACCCCTTTTCCACCGACTCAATTCCAGGTCAGTGCCCAATTGGAACTACTGTTACTTGAACATTGAAAACCTGAAAATTGGTTTAAAGGGGCCCTGTTATGCTCATTTTTCATATGCTCATTTGTATTTTTTGCCTCTACTGTGACATGTTTCCATGCTTTAATGTAACATAAGTAGCATCAGTTAATGCAGAGTAACGAGTATAAAACTAGTGTAGAGGCAGAAGTTGAGTAAAAGTTGAGACCAGCAAAGAAACCAATTAAATAAAAAAAACTGCATCAATGATGCAAATGAAATGATGTAGGGAGAGTTAATATGAATAACACATACATTTTTACTTTTCATGTGAACATGCAATGCACTAACCACAGAGGCTCCATTTTCACGGGTAGCACACTCCTTACACTAACGAAGGACCTGCTGATTTTACACCTTTCTTACTTTGTTGTATTCCTTGCCCCCCTCCTACAGTGATAACAGGCACTGGAAAAGCACACACACACACACACACACACACACACACACACACACACACACACACACACACACACACACACACACACACACAGAGGTGTTAATGGAAAGGTACTGTAGAGCAGGTTTCCCAGTCACAGTGAGGAGTCACCTGACCTGGACCGGTCTAATTAAAGGATGTTGTTGTTCCCTTCTTGTCCCATGAACACACAGGCAGCCAGAGCAACACACACACACACACACACACACACACACACACACACACACACACACACACACACACACACACACACACACACACACACACACACACACACACACACACACACACACACCAATAGATGTAAACAGTCTCCAAAGTCTCAATGGGACATGTTGTCTCACGCAATGAGGCCTGTCACCCTGAGAACCATCATTAGTTAGCATCTACATATAGCCTCCGTTTTCAAGAGGATGCACGTCAGAGGACAAAGTTCCCATAGTGAAAGTCACCATAGCAGCGGATATAATCATCCCCTTATAAGGAGTAAGTGTGTGTGTGTGTGTGTGTGTGTGTGTGTGTGTGTGTGTGTGTGTGTGTGTGTGTGTGTGTGTGTGTGTGTGTGTGTGTGTGTGTGTGTGTGTGTTGAGGAGGCGGGGTGGTCCCGAGGAGCCATGCGCATCATTCAGGGTTAGATTGACATCTCAAGAAAAATAGCTGCAGGTCTAATCAATTTCAATGGGTTCCCCCGAGATACTCTGTTTGTGTGTGTGTGTGTGTGTGTTTTTTTTTGTGTGTGTGTTTGTTTGTCAGGTGAGGTGAGCAGCAGGCATCAGCAGCATTTTAGTCCAGTCAGCACTGATCTTGCCAGCCTGTGCAGGACCAGACTCATGAATAGATCAGAAGTGTGTGTGTGTGTGTGTGTGTGTGTGTGTGTGTGTGTGTGTGTGTGTGTGTGTGTGTGTGTGTGTGTGTGTGTGTGTGTGTGTGTGTGTGTGTGTGTGTGTGTGTGTGTGTGTGTTTACCATAGTAGATGTTAATGTGTTTGGACGTTTCTGGATGCCATCTGCATTCTATTTCCCAAAGACTTTACTTTATGTGACTTTTAGTCCATCTCATGTATTGGATGTTTCAGTGTGTAACATGACAGCAGGCCTTCTGTCTGCTCTGAACACTGTGCTGTCAGTGGGGGTGCTTCTCCTTGTTATCGCTGCTCCGCACACAGCAGGCCTTTTCGAAAGTGGAGCAGAGGGGAATAGAAGAAAATATGTTTTTTACAACACGCACAAGTGTAAACAACACCTAAGCTGGAACTATACCACAAACTCTGGTAAGTTGGTAGTACGGAAAATACACGTGAATTGAGTTTTACTTCTCAGCCTACTCTCAATTCCCTTAGCCTATTCTCTGAGCAATTTCATGTCATGGTAAAATATGGGAGCCTGTCTGAGGACACCTCCACTCTCAGGACAGGAAGTGCACGCTAAGAATTACAAAATAAAATCGCCACTATCAGTACAGCGCCACTTTCCGAAGAGGAAATGCACGCAAATACAAAATAAAATCGTACTGACACTTATTATATACATATGTATATATATATATCCTGGAGTCCACCTCCTCAGCCTGCGGAGGAAGAAGAGCCGCTGTCGAGCTTTTTTGGTGATGGTGGTGGTGTGAAGAGTCCATGTCAGGTCCTCAGTGATGTGGACACAGAGGAACCTGAAGCTGCTGACTCTCTCCACCGTAGTCCCATTGATAGCGATGGGGGCGTGTCCCTCTCTCTGCTGCTTCCTGTAATCCACAATCAGCTCCTTTGTTTTGCTGACGTTGAGATGGAGGTTGTTATCCTGGCACCAAGATGTCAGGTTTTCGACCTCCTCTCTGTACGCCGTCTCGTTGCCGTTGGTGATCTGGCCGAAGGCGGATGTGTCGTCAGCAAACTTCACGATGGTGTTGGAGCTGTGTGTGGCCACGCAGTCATGTGTGAACAGGGAGTAGAGGAGAGGGCTGAGCACGCAGCCTTGAGGGGCTCCGGTGTTGAGGATCAGGGTGGAGGATGTTATGCTTCCCAGCGGGACTGCCTGGGGTCTGCAGACTGTTATGTGGATATTCCTGGTCCCTAGAGGGTAATAAGCCAAATGCTTGTTTGTGCACAAGCAAATGACGAAAAAAAATGTTTCAGAATTCCATATAGGCCAGTAATCAGATTCATGGTCCCCAGACGATGATAATGATTTTGGTGACCTTCTGACCTTTCTTGTGGCACATTCTAATTTGTAGTCACATTCATGCTCCCCAGAGATTAAAGTCTTTCAATTTTTAACGATTTTACAAGCATTCCCTTATCCAAAATGAAGTCTCTCAGGATATCTTATGGCTGTTTAAACATGAAATTGGTGTGGCTGTCCCCAGAGAACAAACGCTATTGATTAGGGTGACCCTTTAAACTTAACCACACACAATTGTCTTGTCTAGTTCATTATTCAACTGCTTGTATTTAAGTATTTTAAGTACAGTAGTTAAATCTCTGCCAAGACATAGCAGTTTATAAAATGAATGGTAATTCATTTTATAAAATATATATATATTTACATTTTGGCCATGAGCATATTCCTATTGTCCCAAAAAAAGGTTACAACTAGGACACGCAGAGTGCACACCCCTGCGAAGGCCATGCCCTATCTCCCAATGTTTTCAAAATGAAAAATAGTGTGTGTATCAGTTATGTGACCTTGATCCACTCCACTGAACTGAAAATACAGTATAACCCCCTTAGGCGCTTTCACACCGGAGTACTTTTCCCCGTACTTTTCCCGTTTAGTTCCGATAGTTCCTGGGATTTTGCGTTCACACCAAAAAGAGAACTTAGTTCATGAGAACTTTTACCCCCTTATTAGTGCCTGCTAGAGAGGTGGTACTTTCCTGGGGAGAAAAAAGTTCCAATTTCTGATTGGCTGGGCGGATTGCAAACCACGCCCCGTAAAACTCGGAAAAGTTTTTTGAAGCCGCATATTTGCTGGCATTAGCATTATTAGCATTAGCATTAGCCCCGCGTACCAACGGAGAGAGAATAACTTATGGCAACATAAAAAATAACATTGGAGCGGTGGAGTGATGAGGAGGTGTTGGCGTTCTGGCGATTTACTCGGAAGCCAGTCCACAACTCCGGGGACTTCCGTCAGGGGACTTCGGGTGGCAGTATACGCCGTGAAGTTGTTTGCGGCCTGCCAGTAAACCCAAAGCAGAAGAAGAAGAAGAAGAAGAAGTGACGTCAGCGGCTTCATTTGCGTAATCTTCCCTCAGGGAACTTATTCCGGTGTGAACGCGATCGGCTCTTAGTTCCATGGGGGTACTAAGCGCTGGGAACTAAGTGCTGGGAACTAAGTACGGCAAAGTACTTGGTGTGAAAGGGGCTCTTGATTAAGTCTTTGTTCAGTAACTGTTGCAAACATCTTCAGTTCCCAACTTTTTAATGAAAAAATCTTCTGCTTTTTGAAAAAGAAACATATACAGTATATGTGACCAGTTTTTGATATTCACATCTTCAGTAGCAAGAAATTGGTTGGCAGAGAAAGTGTAGGGAAATCGTAAAGTATCCAGAGACGGACTAACACATCACCCGTCATCTCATTGTTAATAACTAAAATATCTGATAATGTCTGACTATACTTTAACATTTGTAATACCGACACTATACCCCGCTGTATTGGTTGCATTGAGAGCTACATTTCCTGACATCGATAGTCCTAAACAAACAAATACTATTTGTCAGTGCAATTCATCAAACCCTTCAGAAAACTGCTTTTCTACACTTCTTCATCTCTTTTTATCCCCTTTATCTTTCTCCGATGGTAATCACGTCTGCAAAGCCAGGAGATTTCTGTCGCTGTCCATATCAATCATTCACTCCACCACTCTTACTTCTCTCTCTCCCTCTCCCTGGGCTCTCTCTTAGTTCAGATATCAAATATTAATCAAGGCAGGTAGAGAAGCAGTTGATCAGCTGTCCCATCATTGATCTACCTCCTATAAGCATTGATACGCCCCATCAGCTAGAGTTATACCTCAAAGCATGTGTTATTTCCTGTAAGTTTGTTTGCCTCTCTTCTCTGTTTTAGTATTTTATACGTATGTCGACATTCCAGTGTCTTTACTTTTCATGTCTTTATGCAATAAAGAACCATTATTAAATCTGTGAGATTTCAATTCCAAACCACCCGTCTGCAGCTCAGCCGTGTTAGTTTCCATTGAAATTCAGTCAGTGACCACACATCTGCACTAACCTTGGCTGATTCTTGCCACTGACGAACGGGGAAAGTCCTGCAAATATGGTAATAATTCTCTATGGACCCAAATGATTTCAATTCTGAGTTGGCTATGCCCTCATTCAATGATTTATTTTCTTTACCTGCACATCCCCTCTAAAGGGGAATGAAGCCCTCAAGAGCATGCACTAAGCAGGAATCAGGGTCAGACCCTTGACAACCTGAAAGCACAACATCACTTAGTAACCAAAAGACTGTTTCAACCCCGAAAGCTTTTCGGGGAACCTTTATAGGGCTTGCATTTGACTGTGTCAATCTAGCTCTGGTGTTGATTCCTGGGCAATAGTTCTATCCCAAAATAAGTTCTTGAAGTAGCACCTTTTTGGGATCCCACAACTAATAGCGATGAGTTTGCCCGGCTTAACAGCACTAACTGGTTAAACATAGCCTTGAGATTGCTAGTGCATGTGCATACATCTCTGTGATGGTCCTTTTCTGTCATGCTTTCAAGGCTCTAGGGTTGGCAATGTCCGTCTGTCGGTCAGTCGAGCTAGATTATTAGTTTACAAGCCAAAACAGGAACAACAAATTCCTGCCAGTTGAACAGATGTGCTTCCCTGCCTTGATTTCCCAACTGCATCCCTAGAATCTCATTTCAGTTTGAATAGTGGCTCGTGGAGATACAACTTCTTTGACAATGACCTCTTTCAAAGAAGTGTTGATTAAAATCAGTGCATCATAGGAATACCTTATATACTGTTGGTTTACATTTATTCATAAAAATTGTATGAGTTTGACATCATTTGTATACTAATTGGAAAAAGATTACGGTATTATCGGTGGAAAGCTGAACTGTACACTATTGCTTTCTGTGTAGCTGGCAGCGACACAGCATTGGACAAGCTGAAGGAGAATGACAAAGAGGTCATTTGGCATGCAGATGAGAGGGCTCTCCAAAAAGCCTTGGAAATGTTGAAGTGCACACCTATTGATGTGCCATTGGTTAAGTTTTACGGGCCAATGGCGGCTATAATAGCTTAACCCTTGAATTTAAAATGTTAATGTATTCATATAATTTCAAATACTATCCCACATACTATATACCAGTAGAATAATATTCATTCCATTTGCACAATACAGTAATTAAAAGAAAATAGTACACATTTTGTTGGACCAGGATTTGTTTCTTTATTAACTTATTGAGCAAGAGAAATTGATTAGGTCATGGTCTCTTATTAGATAATGCTTAGTCATAACTTCACAGTAATCAACCATTCATGCATAACAGTGATTGTGCAAACTTCTCTGGCGTCATTCTTAATGTATCCTGCCATATTCCTGCCAACAGGTTGTTGTGTGTTCTATAGTTGTGTCGATGAAACTATAACCAGACAACCGTACAACTTCACAAATGTGAACAACAGAACATGTGTCTTTACTCCTGTGGGAAAAAACGTAAGATTGTTGTCTGAACTACCTGGTTGCTGCAGTCTTTCTGACATAAGGTCAGACTTGTGCAAAGTAACCAACATTCAACATATATATCTCACATTGATTTCAAGATTTTGAAAGTTTGCTGTCTCAAGTCAATCTTTATTTTTTAATGTCCAGTGCCATCCGGGCAGTGATTTGTCAGTTCAAGCATCGAATTTACCTCATGAAAAGTTGAACATGTGCTAAGGGAGGATGTGGCATAGTAGTGCATCATTAAAGTGGGCTGACAACCCATCTCTTGTTTATATATAATGGGCTGACAGGTTGGTCCAAAGAAGGATCAACACTCCAGAATGTCTCCCAGTGCTGCCCATGACCAGTCAGACACACGCTGAAGAACTTCCACGCCAAGAGGCATGTAGTTTGTGCAAAACAGTGAAGGTACTGTCTGTTTGTGTGATATAAAACCATCATGCAGACCATGTATGGAAATTTGAAAGCCAAAAAATGCATTTAGACGGATTGGCCGGTCACTGATCAGCTGATATCCGGAGGGTTTTGACAAGTTGCTCATCTATAATGGGTGCGGGGGCCAGGTCCACTCTGACACTCTGATAAGGCCATAACCTGCAATGAGAAAGAGTTCCTTGATTGCTTGTCAATCAGAACTTGCTTAATCAATCTAGGTGTCGAGTTTTGGTTCCGTTTCTTCTCTCTTGTCTTGTCATCTCCATCTCCATCTCTTTTCTCTCACCCCTGTCTTCTTTTCTTCCTCTCCAGTCCTTTCTTTCTTCCTCCGGTCTTCATTAAAACTTGATGGAGACAGATGAGTGAAGCCAATAATCTTCAGACCCCGTGAACAACCCTGCCTGAAATCAATAGGTTTCCTAGAGAGAAAAAAAACAACACAAAGAGAGTAGGGGGGTGGGAGAAGGTCTGGGTTATTAAATATTAAACAGCAGGTCTCAGGGGAGGGGGAAATGTTGTGTTGATGCAGTGCCTGACACAATTAGCATCTCCTGTTCACCTGCCAGGCTCCAGCCGAGGCTCCACTCTGACTCTCACTCGTCACGACAAGCCACTTCTAGGACAGTCACACTTTTCAGGAGCGTTATCCAGGCCGTCTTGTACACTAATCATGACATAATGCATCTGTGCCTGTCACGGCCTTGAAGAGGACCATCTTGCCTCTGTGAAAAATTGGTCACTACCAGCTTCAAAATGATCTCACTCCTCGGGAGAGCCAGCTGTCACATGAGGCTCCTCTGGGATGAGCTAACTCTTTCGTAACATTGTCTCAGCTTTTCGTGTTAACAGTCACTGGGTTCTTCAGGGATGCTGTAAATATTTATCTACACCCTAAAACAATCTGGTTAAGTTGTATTTTTACATTGACAGATGAGTCAACTATATTTATTTACAATCTAAACAAACACATTTTTATTCAATTCTAGAAAAATGTTGCAAATTGCCCTGTCAAGTCATGACAGACCAGCTGTGTTTTTTTAAAGTATTGTTGTTCAGTTCATCTGTCCTGCTAGCATGAACATTATTTATCACTGACTGCTACTGAGGCTAGTAAGATATGTTTACCTAACTTTATGCCCAAACAGGTGAAGAGGTAATTTTGCAGTTCATATAAAGCCTGCAAGAATTACTGCAGGCAGTTAGGAAACCTATTGGCGTGCTAATGTTGGATCATTTACAGCTCATATCAACATAAACTAGAAGGGCATATGGAGAACGCACACCTCCGCCATGGCCAAATGCACTATTCCACAATATTAACGATAATAGTAGAAATAGTGTATTTGCAGCCTGATTCAGATTTGCTTCAAAATCTACATCCTTTACCCACATTTCACAAAAAGCAAAAGAGTGCCCGGCTTTGACGCCATTTTTTGTAGCTGCCAACAATTGGGATGTCATTGTACCCAAATATAAGCCCCTTGTCACATTTCAGATGTTTTAGTGGTTTTGGCAGATCTGCCAAATAATGTCCCCTCGAAATTTGTTTCATAATTTCTTTTTTAAAAATACGTCAATTCTTTACAAAAAAGCCAAGATTAGAAGGTAATCATTCTCAATCCAAATTCTCATTCAGGATTTCTTTCATCAGTCTTTCTTGGAAAAATAAGTGTTTTTTGGGTATACTGTCCATATTCTATATCCAATTTTCATCTACCACAGCAGTTGTAGAATCTAAATCTTTATTATTCTAAGTGCAACAATTTTGTGAACAATGAAAAACCTCCAGCTTCCAAAATGTAAAAATGCCATGCAGATACATTTGTCATAGATTATATCCAAATAATTTACCAAAGGTCATTCCAACCTTACTTTGGTAATCTCTTATCTCTCTCACAGTGTTAGCTGTGCTGCTGTTATTACAGATGTGTCTGAGCTAACCGCTGACTGGCCTCTTCTGTCGAGCCATGACATATAACACCATTACCCATGGACCCCTTGGGCTACCACAACGGAAGGATCTTTGTTGAAGGCATTTGACATTTTGTTTATAAATAAACAACAATATGTTTTAAATCAGTACCATCCTTATGAAGATATAAAGTGGGTCACCTGGTTCTAAAGCCGTATTTTAAGTTATTAGTTACAAAGGCTAATGTGATTTTCTGGAAGTTTCCCTTTCACTTTGGCTCCCTGACAATGATCTCACATTGGCTTGGCAAAACCTTCATCTTGATATAGGTCATTATCCCGATAATAACTCTCAATATAGCATCTCTTTAAATGATGTGTCCATATGAAGTGGTGATCACAGGGTTAGGTATGTTTCTTTGCACTCATGTGTGGATTAAATACTTGTCACCCTCCTACTGAAACCAGTCTGCTCTGTTTGGTTAGCTGCCCCGCTCTGTTGTGATTCGTCAGCCACTTAGAGATGTACCGCCCCTTAGCCCATACAATCTGTTCGAGTGTTACACAGTGATGTCACCATGTTTTAGAAGTAAAGAAAGGAGTCCAATGGAGGCGTTTCAGGCAGCGGGGGAGTGTGTGGGAGAGAAACTCCCTCTGGACTTTGGTATTGTAGCCTTTACAGACCATTTACATGCACAAACCTATATAACACACTACAGGAAACTGGGACAATTTTACACAATCAGTACTTTTACCTTTGATACTCTTAGTACATGAAGCTAATCATTCTTATGTACTTTTACTTAAGTGGGATTTTAAATGCATGACTTTGACTTGAAATGAAGTATTTCTACACTGTCCGTCCTGGGAGAGGGATGCATCCTCTGTTGCTCTCCCTGAGGTTTCTCCCAGTTTTCCCCTTTAAACTGTGGGTTTTTTCTCCGGAAGTTTTTCCTTGTACGATGTGAGGGTCTAAGGACAGAGGGTGTCGTTTTCTCATACTGATATTCTGCACAAACTGTGCTGTTGTATTTGCTGTAAAGTGTCCTTACTGTAAGGTCATTATTATACGTACAGCACTTTGGCTCGACCAAAAATCGTTTTAAAAATGTGCTATATAAATAAAACTTGATTTGATTTGATACACTGCTACATAGTTATGATACATGTGAATGTGATACATTTTAAACATAAATATTAAGAAAATCAATTCAATCATGGTGTATTTGTGTACATATCGACTCTCTAAATCTAAGATCACAGTTTTCTTCAGATCAATTGTCATTGAGAGTGTGTTCTGTATCTTATATGCAGTGATGACTATTGAAACACAGTAAAGGCTGAAAGTCATTTTAGAACATTGCATGTCTTGAGACAGGAGCTTCTGATGAACGAGTACCAGGATTCATTTAAAAAAGAAAGACAAAGCAACAGATGGCAAAAGAAAGAAGCTTTCAAAACAGCACCCTCCTTTGTCTACACCTTTCCCATCACTCTTTCTAAGGTTGGAGGTAGAAGAAAAAACATGGTAGAGAGAGACCATATGTATCATCCTTAAACCAAAACACAACTTTCATTATCAGATAGTGAAACATAATCACCTCCATCACAATCATCAATCATGATGGAGAGGAGTGATGATAATTAGACTGAATCTCCGTCTCGTTTGAAAGGGTTGATATTTAGTTCAAATCATTCAGTATCAAGTCATGTATCTGTCCTGCAGTCATCATTTTCAGTCAACATGGAAGCTGATATGGATTTAAGAAATATTGCCATATTCTTGACATTTTCCTTTTCAACCCTTCGCTAACTTGCAAAAGCTCAAATATCTTTTGAAGGAAAAGGGATGCGGCACAGATTGTGATTTCTATCCAACATAATGAGAAAAACATTGTTCATTTATGAATCTTCAAGTTGCAAAATGTTAATCCTACACGTATTTGTAATTCGCTTATTTATAATATCCAAACTTGCCATTCAATGTATTTTCCAAACAGAGCAATATTAATCCTTTTAATTTTGCTTATCTCTCAGCTTGCTAAAGGGTCCACTGAAGAAAATACTAAAATAACAAATGACTAGTCTTACAGAACCCTTTTTTCCTAAACAATCCGGGTCAGTACTTACCTCACTAAAACATTGTGGTACTGCTTAACAAAAAAAGTCGCTGTGTTTTGTGCCGAAGTGGGCAATCTAAATCTAGTGCTAGAATGGCGGACTCCATCAATACCAGCAACAACTACTGTATAGAGAGATAATTGCTGAATGGTTATATGTTGCCAAAACGCTCACTTCTGTGTACTGGTCATTGTTAAAGTTCAGTTCGCATCTTGACATGCGAGAATAAAGTTGACATTTTGAAAGGACGTGTTTAGCCAGTTTACAAGCTGATTTAAGGGTAATACATAGCCAGTTGTTGTTAGACGATAGCCGGTGTGTTCTGACATTGCATTTTCTAATCCACCCTATGGATTCTGAATTTCTATGCAGATGTCTGTTTATTGAGATTGGCTATCAATATGCACAACACCAAACCTAATTTAATCCTAGAGAAATATGCAGATGCGGGCACACATTGAAAGGTCTGGAACAGGCTAGAAATGGTGAAGAAAGGGTGAAGAAGTTTTAAATTGAATAAAGAAAGGGGGATTGTACATTTCAAAGACGAATGGAATATTAAATCTTCTGTTTTCTTGACACCTTGCCACTTCTTAAAGTATTTTCAGGCCTCTGATTTACATTGGTCCACTGCTGCTCAAAGATGAGAGAGGATCAACATTATCAAACATTGGTGCTCACGTCCCAGAAGAGATCTATAGTCCCTGCAGTGTATCTATTTAAGCTCAGTTCCCTGTCACTTCAATGCACTATGGTGGTACAACTCCAATCTACTAACATAATTGCTAGTAATTATTTCCAATTATAAAGCGGACAAGTCAAATCAAGCAATCTGATTGGTTCTTAACCGTGGTATACTGAGCGTATACCACGGGTAGAATTGTAAGTTACTTTTCACAACAAGTCAGTATCCCTCCGCGTCTGAGAAAAACTGTATACAGTTGGGCTGAAAAGCGAACTGGAACAAGAAAGCAGCGGAGAAGTAACGGGGCAGAAACCCTCCTTTTTACGCAGCGGTCCAGACATAGACATCAAACGGCAAAAACATATTCAGTGTGCAGTTCCTTTGGCATTAGGGCAGGGATATCTAGATACTTTCCAAGGTTTGACATAATGAATTGTGCTACTTTCAAAGCAAGCAACGATGTTTTCAAATCTGTAATCAAAAAGGTCCGCAAAAACGCTATCGACCAATCAGATTGCTTGATTTGACTTGTCCGTTTTATAAATATATTTACATTTCTTCCGTTACGAAACAAACTTACAAAGCATAAGATGGAAACATTTAAGATTAACTTCGACCGCCGGGGGGGTCTTACTATGGAGGAGTGGATTGAGGAGAGTTAAGGGGGTTGTCGAACCACGAACCACGCCCCTTAACTGTGATATAATGGCCTTATACCACGGCCTGTCGTGAGCTATTGCTTAAATATATAAACAATCTCTCTGGAAAAAACGTCCTCCTCAAATCTGACTCAACACATAGCTTTGCGCTCCGGTGAGATGCTGTAAATAGCTAAGTAATAAGTAAAGGACCTGTGAGACTGGGTTCTCAGTGAGAGCCTGACTTTAAAATCCTGGGAGAAGCTTTAATGGGGGTTTCTCCATATTGGACATGGACACAAAGTGGTTTCCTGTATGGGCCCTTTGTACTTATCTTTTGGTTTCACCTTACATGCCATACAGCAGGGGTATTCAACTAAAATTCAACGAGGTCCAGTTAGAGAACATGTCCCCATGCAAAGGTCCGGAACATCAAAATGTCTAACTTGCTTTATGAATTAGTGTGATATATATTGAAGTAGCCTGTAGCTTTATCAACGTCTGCATGTCATCAACAACCGACTGCCAATCAAATAAAGAAAGTACAATTCAAAAACAACAATATTTATTGTCAATGAACATTGAACTATACAGATATACAGTAAAATACTGTGGATATGTGTAATGTTCCTCTCGGGCTGCATTTAAAAATAAAATAGAGAAATAAATAAAATAGCTTTGTTAACCGTTTCACATCATGACTTAACAGTTTCAGACGATTATAGAACAATATCAGTCTTTACACATCATAACAATTGAACAGTTTTAAAGTTTCTCTTTCTTTCCCTCTTATATTGCAGTCCCTCACTCACTTTTCTTTAATTCAGTGCGAGAATTGAGCTTGAGCTTGTCCTGCCAGGAGTTTAAATCTGGGCTGAAATTGTGTCAGGGCCATTCTCATACACACATGCAGGTGCTCATTGGTTAGCCTCGGTTAGCCTGACCTGGAACGATATTTAGTTTTAATTTTGATCCTGGTGGACTGATCATATTGGGCTCTGAGACTGCTTATTTTTTGTGACCTCAGTTCTGACTTGAGAGGGAATGTTTGGTCAAACACTTTGTGTTTTGTCTCATAGTGGCGTTTTGGCACTTTTAATCAGGGTTGGGAGGGTTACTTTGTAAATGTAATCGGTTACTGAATACTGAATACATGGCTCTGAAAGTCATCCGAATACAGTTACAGTTACGTGTCTTAAAAAAGTAACGTATTCAGATTACTTTTAGAATACTTTTGGAATACTTTATTTTTCCATAACAGATGGGTATGTTTTGGTGAACAGGAGACACGTATTTTACTGTTTTAATGGCTTATCAAGAGCACAACTCAAACACAACATCTTGGTGTCATTCTGGACAGCTCCCTCTCATCTGCACCCCACATAAAAAACATCACCCGGACTGCATTATTTGTACTCTCTTAAACCTTTCCTTAGAATATGTTATGAATTGTCAGGTGTCCTTGGGTGCTTTGAAAGGCGCCCCTAAATAGAATGAATTATCATTATTATTTATTATCTGAAACGACGTAATAACTTTTAAAACTGTTTCCAGTCACTTGCCCCATGCATTCAGCAGCAGCAGGCCATTCACTTTGATTTGATCCCGTTATGAAATGTCATCATTTCGACAATAAAGAAATGCTACATAAACGTTATCTTGCACATTTTATCGAACCATCTCCGTTTCTAACTTTCAATATATTTTAAAAGAGATCTCTCTCTCTGATCTGCGTGCGGGGGCGGGGCCTCACAGACACGCTGCATCTCTCTCTCGTTCACAGACACTAGAGATGGCAAATCCGGATCATTTTACGGACTCAGGGTCTTCTGAGTCAGTCATTGAAGAGATCCGGATCATACGAGTCATTTGAGTCATATGAGTCAGCATCACCAAGACCGTAGAAATCCTATTGGTGAAACCGAAAAGTTGTTGCATTTCACGAGCATATTATTATTCCATATATTTTGAATATATATATATATTTGTATATATATATATATATAATATCTGCATGTATATTTTCTATTTCGACATGTATATTTTATTTTTATTTCTATTCTTGTATATTTTGTAGTTTTGTTTTATTGTAAAATGCCTTTTATGCTGCTGTAACAACAACAATTTCCCAATTTGGGATCAATAAAGTACTATCTATCTATCTATCTATTAAACTGACGTTATAATTAACCTCCGCTACACAGTGTATTTTGCTTTAATAAAAAATGTTGATCACAAAAAAAAGGGTTATTTTGCGATTTGGCAAATCTGAGTCTGCTCGTGCATGAGGACGAGTCTGCTGGATCTGCTGCTATATACGGCTCCGAGTCCGCACGAGTCTGCTCTGCTGTGTGTTGCACACACAGTGAGTCAGGATTTGCGAATCCGAGTCTGCTGTGGACTCGTGCATGACGACGAGTCTGCTGGATCTCTGGATCTGCTGCTATATGGTTACGGCTCCGAGTCCGCACGAGTCTGATCCGCTGTGTGTTGCAGCGAGTCAGGATTTGCGAATCTGCGAATCCGAGTCTGCTGTGTGGACTCGTGCATGACGACGAGTCTGCTGGATCTCTGGATCTGCTGCTATATACGGCTCTGAGTCCGCACGAGTCTGCTGTGTGTTGCAGCGAGTCAGGATTTGCGAATCTGCGAATCTGCGAATCTGCGAGTCTGCTGTTGGAGCCGTCGGCTCCTCTGAGTCCCCACGAGTCTGCAGGAAGTTTCACTGATCCGCGTCCCCTCCCCTGAGCCAAACGATCACTTCTGGCAGCTATCCTGTATACTTGCTAAAGGGTAGGTAGATGGACTTGGGGTACGTTGTAATGTGATTTTACATGTTATAAAGAGAGTAGCGAGTGACGCAATTTATAGTTTTAATTTGTACGTCACACCAAGTGTGGGACTCAAGGACTCGGGTTAATGGAGAGGGGAGACTCGTCATGACCAGCTCATTTCTAGGATCCGGGTTAATGATCCGGATGAATCAGGACTCGCCCATCTCTAACAGACACGCTGCAGCGCTGTGCAGTGTGCACACAGTTCTGCTGGTAATGACTATTACATTTTATGAGGAAACTTTTCCACCAATAATTCCCATAAGTATTCCAAAATGTATTCACTTCAGGTTTACGAAAGTAACTGTAATCAGATTACTCGTTTTTCAAATATAACGCGAGCTGAGTACAGTTACTTGATTTTTGTATTCTGCTTGAGTGCCACGGTCAATGAACAAATGAGACACACTGGTTCTGTGCTCCCAGTGGGCAGGATGAACATGAATGAGTCCGTCCACTCAGGGTTAAAAGCTCTGTTCTCACTGTCCACTTTCCTCTTCTTGGAGAGCGCCATGTGTCATTATTTGTCTCTCCCTGTCTGCCGCTAACACGCCTGTTCACTCTCCTCTCCGTCTTCTCTCCCTGTATCGCTAATTATTCTCTTTACTCACTTTCCTCTCCGCTTCTCTCTGCCGCGCTCTCGTCTCTTCTTCTGTGTTTCTCTCCCTGTATCGCTCACTCGTCTCTTTCGCCCCCTGTCGGCAGCGGTTAAAATAGAATCGCCCTGTCAAAATTGAAATCCCCTATTAATGTATTGATTATAGGTCCGGGTCCGTATAGGTCGGCGTCTGGGTCCGGATCCGGACCGCGGTCCGCCTGTTGCCGACCCCTGCCATACAGCATTTATCCTCTGTTATATATTACTGTATAGGCAGACTCTAATTGGATATTAAGCGGCAACCTCCGAGTCTTACATTTTAAGCCAATGCTGAAATGCCTTGAGGTTTGAGATTGTATAAAAGTCTATGAAAACATTACCATACTTTTTGATTGATTTATAACCTCAGAAAATATGAATTGAGACCTTACAGCATGTTAACATTGTTTGCTATTTTTCTCCAATACAGCATCATGTTCATTTAGCAAATGGTCCCAAATACTTGATAAAGCATGAATGCTTTAGGGGGGCCACCTTGTGATTATTAAGTCGCTATCACTGTTTTGTCCGATTTGTTTGTTAGCCATGTTTTCTTCTTAGAACTATAAACCTTTCACAATGTGTTTCCAGTTCATTAATATGTACAATTTGAATCCACCGAAAAAGTAATCTGTATTCAGTGGTTAGTTAATCTTTGCTCTACCCATTGTGTCACTTCTGATTCAAAAACCAAGATGGCAACCAAAAATATTCCAAACTCAAGAATTCAAAACAATAATTTTAAAACCAATGGGAGTTGTCACATTTACAAATGATCAGTCTGTTCACATGTTTTGGACAAATGACTTCAAATCAGAAGTTATCATAAAGAAAAAAAACAACTAGAAGCGTATGTGTATATGTAACATCTGATACTTCCTGACACGGGTCATTAAAAGACATTTCCAATATGGAAATCTGATATATATTTTTATTTTTCCAGAACACAGATTGTCCTGCAAGTCCAACCCTGATGTATCACTCTATGTACTGAGACAGTAAGCACCTTGCCCTGATGTTCTCTGTCAGTGTCTTGACAATCCATGCTGACAAGACTCTCAGAGGCTTGACACCTGACTAATTCTTTGTTGTTGCTCCAGGTTGGATCTTTTTTTAAGATTTGACTTACTACTTTTTTAGTGCATTAAAGGCACTACCTTTACATTTCAATGTTAAAGCTGCAGTAGTGAATATTTATATTAACATCGGAATGTGGAGTATGAATATGGGTCACCCGTAGTGATTAACCCACAGTGTTTTTCCTTCTTTCATCTCTACATTTAGTTTTTCAGCTCACAATGTTTTTTAAGGTTAAGTATTCACACCAAGCACCTATATTAAATATATTGCAAGAAGATTGCCACTGGACAAAAAGGTCCTCCATGTTCCTAAAAATAATAAGAGACATAGTGTTCTTCGTACAGGAACATCCAAATGTGCCTTATCTAATTCTGTTGAGTTTTATTGCGGTTGGTATCCATAAGCATTACATTTATGTTATCTGCTGGAATGTCCCTTGGCTATCTCTTCTGGCACTGCCTTCGCATGGGTGAAGAGGTCCCAGATAGAAATGTTTCTAAAGAGAGTGCATGTGTGAATATTAAAAAAATCACTGGCGTTCCCAGTAATTTACCAGGAAATATGTGTAAAATAGTCTTTAGTTTAAATGTCTTCCAGTGTTTTCTTGTTTCTTGTTTTCCAGTATGCCCCCTCTGACCTTTTAGACTAAAATATAAGTGTGTATTGGTGGAAACTCCTTTTGTGCGGGTTGTCAAGTCAATTGAAAGTGATTGGGGCGATCAAACATGATTGTTTCGGTTGTTGCTCTGATCTGAATGTGATCTCTCAGGATAAATAAATAAATTTCTCCTCTGTTGTATATCCATTTCCTGTTCAACTAGCCGTGACAAGTCCCATTTTTTTATGTGAGCAATCGATCAGCAGCGGACCTGAAAGAATGATTGAGTGAGAGGGGAAATAAATGAAGATGGACCCACAGCTGTCTGTTAGTGATGGATAATACTCAACCTCACAGTCCATCATTGAAACAAAAAGCTGCATGGACAGCGGTGTCACTCACCGCACAAACGCTCTATTTATCTGTTCACTTACTCTGGTGTGTGTGTGTGTGTGTGTGTGTGTGTGTGTGTGTGTGTGTGTGTGTGTGTGTGTGTGTGTGTGTGTGTGTGTGTGTGTGTGTGTGTGTGTGTGTGTGTGTGTGTGTTCGTTCTCCAGTGCCGAGCTCATGCCCTGTTGCTGCATCTTCAGCGAGAAGGTGTCACTCCATCTACAAGGGTTTCGCTCAGTGTCTGATGGCTCTGGGCGACAGTCTCACGGACAACGCCAGCAAGGATGAAGACACACACGAGATACACTCCATCTGCAGGTCAGTGTTTTCACACAGTGACACACACACAGAAACAACAGTCTCTGAATAACATCCCACATTACGCGCCGTTTACACGAGGAGAAAACTGCTTGTATCTGCATAGTTTCGCGTGCGTATAGCCCTATTATTTACACGAGGCCGATAGAAACTGACCCCACAAACGATAACGGGTCCCAAGGTGGATAGATTTGCAAACGAAACGCTCTGGGGGGTCAACCGAGTCCGTGTAATCACCTCTATACGAATATTTCCTGAAAAAATAGCGAAAAAAAAAAAAAATAGCACCTCTCCTGCTCACTGCTGTAGCAACCATCAAAAATAGCTGTGTTAATTAAACGCACAAGGGGTTCTTGAATGAAATAATATTATAAAAGGCAAACCAGAATTGTTAACGCCCAATATACTCCTTAAACAAAATAAACAGAGTCAGATTTCATGCATTGATCCATTATATTGACAAAGGAGCGATCTCACCCGGTGTTTGTAGAGAATATCTCTCTTTCTGAGCCGTCCTCTCGATGCAATATCCACAGAGACGTGCTTCTTGGTTTCTTTCAGTTAACTTCCCCGTTGCATTTATCCATATGCTGAGGAAATGACTATATCCCGCTGAATACCAGCAATCGCCACACACACTGACTTCCTCCTGTCAGTAGCTACTGCTAGTGCTACTGCTACTGACCATGCTACAGATATTAGTGCAAAAATATACAGCTCCTCTACCACAACCATCAGCAACAACAGATTCGGTTTCTTTCAGTTTCTTTCAGTTTCAGTTTCAGTTTCAGGGCTTAAACAGAAGGGTAGCCATGGCAACATTGCTGCGGGGCTGCTCCAGGCTGCTCTTCTTCGCGGCTTTTGGTGTATTTTGGCGGAAGTTACAGCGCCACTTACAGTCCCAGCATATGTACTACAGCGTTTCCAGCGGCCTCGTTTAAACAGACACGTTAAATGAAACAAATGCATGTGAACAGAAGACTTTTTTGAATACGCATACTGTGCATAAACGCAAACGGTCCCGTGTGAGCGGGGCCTTAGCCTCCTAAGCCGCAAAAGTGACCCTTTTTCGCTTTTCGATTGACCATTTTGGCTGTATGGCATATATTTGTGATGACAAAAATGTCCCCAATAAAACCTTTTACATTTTTTTTATTTCTACAGCAATCCCAGCATAAAACCATACATTCAATAAAATTACAATGTTTTACTAGAGAGTTGTGGTAAGGGACAGTGGCAATATGTAAATTTGCTTCTTAAAGTCAAATTCAGAAAATGAATCAACTTGTTGGTAGATATAAGAAAGGACTGTAAGAAGTTGGAGTTTTTTTTTTTTAAACTGTCACTGCAAAAAATGAATAATGCTAACCATGGACACTAACGATTTTGAAAAAATTAAAATGTCCCTTTAGCATTGAGTATACAGACTTTTTTTTTAACATAACAGGCATATAAAATGGCAATCACAACAGTGCTGACCAGCTAACCAATCAGAGCAGATTGGGCTCTGGTTTCAGACAGAGGGTGAAAAGAGGTGCTGCAGCACAGATAGTATGAGAAAAAGAAAGAGCTTTTTGAACATTAAAGCATGGAGACATGTCACAGAAGAGGCGCAAATGACTAATATGAACTTGAAAACGAGCATGAGAGAGCCCCTTTGATGAAAATGAATACATATTTCGTTGTTGGTTTCAAGCTACTTGGTTAAAAGATGCAAACATTCTGAAAAGTTATATTAAGATTGATTAGCTTACTAACCTTTTTATCTTCTTAGGAATTTAGAGCAGCTTTTTAAAGGGAGGTACAAAGGATAAATATGTATTTTTAAAGCCCACAGGGCGGGCAGGTCAGTATCCATGAGTTTTCAGTTACTTTAGGAGAGAGGGTTCGGAAAACAAAGCCAACAGTTCTCTTGGGAAGACAGTCCACATTATCTGAGCTTGAGTATGCAAGGCTTTTGGAAAGAAAAGTGTAGACAAGCATTTTGCTATTCCACAAAGTCGGTGTGCTATCTGATATCAATAGGGCAAGTACATCTGTACAATACCACAGATCGATATCTTGACTCTCTAATCCCTCACTGGATTTATTCATGACCTGCCCTCATGCAGAACTATGAATTATCTGTCCTAAAACAGCTGAGCGTAAACATTGGAAAATGATGACAACGTTACCATAGACGCTAACCCTAACCCTAACCACAGAAAATGAAAGATTGCATAAAAGTTTTATGGCTGTTGTAAAGGAAAGAAGTAGGGAAATGTGCACTGTAACCCTAACTCACATGCTTTAAGTTACACTCCTACGTATCATGACCTGCATGAATGAGAACACTTCTGCTACAATTAGATGCCTGAACAAGCCACCAGGCCAAAGACAGAGGCAGCTAAAATCTCGCCTAGGGCATCAAATTGTCTAGAACCGGCCCTGGGAGCATTCATATGAGTTTTCCCAAACGGAGCACATTTACCCAATAACTTCATTACCACATGAATGCAGCACTATCTTGACGGTTAGTGATAGTTAACAAAGGAAAGATGTGTGATTCTGCCTCCATGTTTTGGATCCACTCCAAACAATCTTTTGTTTTTTTCTTCGCCTATTCAAAACTTTTCAATCAAGTTTCATGAAAGTCAGGTCAGTAGTTCTTCAGTAATCTTGCTGACAGATGGACAAAGAATCCAAGCCAAAAAACATGACTTCCTTGGCAGAGGTACATTTCGGTCAAAATGAATGCATCAGTCAAAGATACCCTTCATAAGCACAATATACAGTACAGGACAGCTGATATAAGACTACAGCCATGTTAGTGGCTCTGTGAGGTTGTAGGAAAGGTCAAGAATATGGAATTGTGTAAAGTGTACCCTACACTCTTAAGAAAGATTTGTTCAGTTCATCAACAGAATGAGGATGAAGATTCTGGTGCACTGTTGATATTAATTTACTTTTTTCCTCTGTTTGTTGCAAACTTAATTTCTGTTTGCTATTAAGAAATCCCCTTGTGATTTGGTTTAGACAAGCACACACATCACAGAATTGTTATAAAGTCCCTGATAAAATAAAAAATGATTTTCTTGACTGGGATTATATGAGATATTGAGTCTTTCACTTACACAAACAGAGTGATTACAGAGATTTATGCAGTATGACTGCTAAATTGCCACAACTCTTCCAGGCACTTGGAGTTGAATGAAAGAAACTTCCATCATGTTCCTCTTGTTCAGTGTATCATTCATTTTCACCATTCATCACACACAAGGGTATCATTACAGTATATTAAGGTACACAAATTAACCATCAACTAGTTGTTAATTAACATGCATATTAGCAGTATATTGGCTCTTTATTAGTCATTATAAAACACTTATTAATGCCTTATTCTACATGACCATATTCTACAAGTAATAAGCCATTATTTGAGAGTTTTTCCTCAATAACCCTCTAATTAGTGCTTATTTATTGCAAGTAAGGAAGTTGTTGTACATGAGTTTTGGTCTTAATATGCACTGCTCAATATGGGCCTAATAAGGAGAAGAATATGTTTTGGGGTATTGACAGTTCAGCTACCAATAGCAAGGTGATATTGACCTGTATGTTTCATATTTGCACATTTATATTTTTGTAAAATGTATACTGAAGGTTAGACAGGAAACCGGGTACAGGAAGTAGGAGAAAGTGAACTGAATAGCATGGCAGTAGACTACTGCTAATTTCCCCTATGCAACCTGAAGAGTAAAAGGGTCAAGTCCGTCAGAAAGCAATGACCGTAAGTGTAAGTGTAATCCTTACACTTACACTGTAAGGATTAGTAACATGTATTGTGTTTATGTGATGACATTTGGAGATGTTTAAACTCAATGAGAAAATGCGTTAGCATTCGCTTAGCCATACTAGCCTGTATACATGCTTATTGCACAGCTAGCATTAGCTATATTTACCTTGTTTACACTTAGCGGTCCTATGTGTTAATCTGTGTATGTTACACTTGCATGTATGAGATCAATAAGTGCCTTGTAACTTCTTTGTTTATAGTTTCACTCCGTTTGAATGTCAGTGGACTGCAAATAATTAAATAAAGGAGCATGGCTGCTCATTCCCTGGCTCTCAAAAAAGTCTGGCTGGCTGTTTAATCTATGTTCACACTGAGACAGGACAACACATAGAGAGAACAGTACACCTATTGTGTAAGTACATACAAGCAGGTCACACAGTAGGATCACAAATACATAACATCTGTTCAAAATCTGTTTTTATTAAAAAGTACAGACTGCATGTCTTCTCAGCCTTGGAGAAACTTGACATGTTTTGGGATGTGTCTGAACCTCTCTTTAGTGGTTCATTAATAAAACAGATATTTCAACGTGAGCCTACTTTGTTCATGTACTGTTGAGGTTAATTTCAGTAGTTGTGTGCTATAATGTATTTACAAAGTGTGAAGAGGATAGAATAGGGAACCTGTTCAGGTCAATTAGAGTCAAACTACTAGCTTATTGGTTATGAACAAGACTTCACTTTAAAATAGGGAACATATTCTTAGCTAGAAATACCTAATTTTGAGTTATTTAGACACAATTAACACTTATAATTTAATGTCTTCCTTCAGTATACATTTTACAAAAATATAAATGTGCAAATATGAAACATACAGGTCAATATCACCTTGCTATTGGTAGCTGAACTGTCAATACCCCAAAACATATTCTTAGATATAAATACCAAATTTGGAGTAATTTAAACAATTAACACTTATAGTTTAATGTCTTGTTACATAAGAATAGATCATATTTGTTAATTTCAGTAGTTGTGTGCTATAATGTATTTACAAAGTGTGAAGAGGAGGCAACTTCAGAATAGGGAACCTGTTCAGGTCAATTAGAGTCAAACTACTAGCTTATTGGTTATGAACAAGACTTCACTTTAAAATAGGGAACATATTCTTAGATAGAAATACCTCATTTTGAGTTATTTAGACACAATTAACACTTATAGTTTCATGTCTTGTTACATAAGAAGAGATCATATTTGTTAAGTGTTATTATGGGAGAATTACTATTCTTGTGGTACTACTGCCTTATTAGGCCCATATTGAGCAGAGCATATTAAGACCAAAACTCATGTACAACAACTTCCTTACTTGCAACAAATAAGCAATAATGAGGGTTATTGAGGAAAAACTCTCAACTAATGGCCTATTACTTGTAGAATATGGGCATGTAGAATAAGGCATTAATAAGTGTTTTATAATGACTAATAAAGAGCCAATATACTGCTAATATGCATGTTAATTAACAGCTAGTTGATGGTTAATTTGTGTACCTTAATATAAAGTGTTACCGTTTTTCCACAGAATGCAACTGGTTGAAACACTGTTATTCACATTTAGTGTAATTCTAAAAAGATGTATACAATGTCCGTTTACGTATGACAAACTTAACATTAGGCTACTGCAATAATTTGACACTGAAATGTATATAACTTTGAGCAATCCGTCACAATAATGAAGCCTGGTCATATAGATTAGATAGTTATGGTTTATATGTTTTGACAGTTTACTAATCTGTGTCAAGCAGGCAAAAACCGGAGCAATGAGGACACCGCGCATCTGGTTTCCGTCCAAAATGCTTCTGTAAATGGGCAATAACATAAAATGATTGGATAGGACCAAGCAATGATGTCTGTCCCGAAGCCAGTTTACTTCCTGTGTGGTATTGGAATTTAAAGAAAAGGTGTTGCTGGCAGTAGCTTGATATATAACCAACACGAAAACATGAAAGTGGTTTCGGTGGTCTCATACAACTTTAGGCTAGAAAGAGTAGAAACAAAAACAGTACATCATTTAAAACTTTTACTTTAGAAGAGACGCTATTTTAAGTGCCTACTCATTGATTTAGAACCATTCAAATTGGCACTACAGAAAAAAAAGATCATGTAATTTCTTTGATCATTACAATTTTTACCAAATAAGTAGGCTATGCAAGTCTGAATATAGAACAAGGATATACTGATTTCCTCAGAAAAGTTCTGTTTGATTTGAACTTTTCCCCCAACAGCCCTGCCTCTGTTCGTCTCGGAGCACATCTTCACTCCGCTGCTCTCTTTTTAGCCTCTCATTGTTTGGGCTGGAGGCCTGATGATGCTGATTAAAGATGCAGAATATCTCTCACTTCCCTCCTCTCTTTCCCCCCTTTTCTTTCCTTCACCTCTCTGTTTCTCTATATCCTGAATTCATCCATCATTTCTCCCGCTTTTTCTCTGTCATCTCCGCTCACCGCTCTATTTATACATATCTTTTTCATCCATCTTTTTACCGGAGTGTGTGAAGGGTCTTAGAATAGGGTCGCTGCTAAAAGCCTGAATAAAATATTAAAGGGTGTAAATGTAAATTCAATATTTGCCCCCAAATAATTTGCAAAACATTATGATTTGTGTGGAAACATTTTCATTATTAAGATTTTTTTTTATTTGAACCTCCTTTCCTTTCTCTTTCTTGATCCTCCTTAGCAACCGTCATTACAGTCCTTGACAGCGGTCTGTTCTACTGGATTTACAACATGTCACATGTTCTGAATCGACCAATCAGAACTTTATTTAGCCTCCGTATTGTTTATGGTTGAATAAAACATTTTTGATTCTTAAGTGGGCCCTGAGTTGAAAAAGGTGGGAACCGCTGATTTAATGCACTACAACAGGAATTGACCAGCACTCTTTCCTAACTGCATTATGAATAAGGCTTTTGCAAACTTCAGACCGTGCGCAGGCAGCGGCAGCATACGTGCTCTATATAAACCTGCCTACAGACATTCGATAGTTCACAGGGAAGTGTTGTCGCTCTGTGTGACTCAGAGGAACTGACTCTGGGGATTCCAGGGAAGACTTTCCTTTTGTTCAACACACATTTTCATTGAGAACTACAAAGCATGACATTATAGTCCTTGAGGAAAACCTAATGGAGTTATCCTAAATATATCCTCCTGTGAGGATGTGTGAGCCTCTCCGTGCAGTTATCAGTCCTCTCATTGATATCTTGGCTCAAGCTTTGATGCACTTTCTGTACTCTTCTTCCCAGTTCTTGCACTTTTTGACTATACTGGCAGCGTGGCTCGTGGGAATGCAGTTTAAGGTCTATCAGTTGTCAGTTCACAACTTTGGTCGGACTGAAATATCTCTACAATTACTTGGTGGACTTCTGTGAATTTTTTAACAGACCCGTATATCCCCCTATGGTTAAATCTTCATGACTGCAGTGATTCTCTGACTTTTCTCCTTGTGCCACTTGCTGGTCTAACTTTTCATTGTTAAATATTTCAACAACTGTTGGATGGATGTAGACTGTTGCAGCAATGAGTCCTAAAACCCAGAAATGTGTTAGCATTTTAACAGTTCTGGTTCACTCGTCTAGAATTTAACATTGTTTTGAAAAAACAGCAGTTGCTTACTGTGGGCTAAATGAGACTTCTAAACATCCTCACGCCGAACATTCCCATTGCTTTTTTTCAAGGGAGCCCTTGCAATGCTAACTTTTACGTCATATAGCACCACTCAATTGTGTAAAATTACCAAGTCAATTCACTCATACTGTACTTAACTCCAGTTTTTGGTTTTAAGTGGTTGACCAATCACAACAGAGCTGGCCAGCTAACCAATCAGAGCACTCTGGGCTCTGGTTTCAGACAGAGGGTGAAGTATGAGAAAAAACCTTTAGAACATTAAAGCATGTATTGTAATGTAATGACCCCAAATGCAAATATGAACCTGAAAATGAGCATACTATGTCCTCTTTAACATACTAATACTTAAGAAAAAGCTGGAACTCAACTTGTAAAAGAGTATTTCTTATGCAATACATCTGAATACTCCGTCCACCACTGATGGATTGAAATAAATTGTTCTAAAAATGACTCTTCTACACGAAGGATATATCCTAATGACTGGCAATCCCCTTTCAGTAGCGCCACATCCAAAGCTGTGCGACCATCAGTGTGAGTGTGTGTATCTTCATTTAGGCAAAGACAATCTCATATTCAGACTTGAGAGTTTGGTCTTAACGGTGACTTCTGATGAGGATAAGGGAATAGCTTGAGAACATTTCCTCACTAATAGAATAACAAAGTGTGTGTGTGTGTGTGTGTGTGTGTGTGTGTGTGTGTGTGTGTGTGTGTGTGTGTGTGTGTGTGTGTGTGTGTGTGTGTGTGTGTGTGTGTGTGTGTGTGTGTGGATATGCATGCACTATACCTCATCATTTCTCTGAGATGTTCTTGAAAACATTTGAGTTCATTTATGAACTGTGTGTGTGTGTGTGTGTGTGTGTGTGTGTGTGTGTGTGTGTGTCTGTGTGTGTGTGTGTGTGTGTGTGTGTGTGTGTGTGTGTGTGTGTGTGTGTGTACAGTATGTTGGTGTGTGTGCCTGCATGTCACTATGGCCCTGCAGCTCACCCGTTGTACCACTCCACTGTTGTTAAGTCTCTTCTATTCCTTGAGGTACCAATTAAACTACTAATCCTGCAACCCAGCCACCTTAGTGTGAGCGTTGCCTAATGCAGGGACATAAGGGCTCACACACACACACACTTCCACATCTACACTATCTGTGTCCTCGCTTCACTTATTTTCTTTCTTATTTTCCCCCTCTATCCTTCTTTCTTCCTCGCTTCTCTTTCACCTCCCTCCTTCTCTCCGCTCAGGAACATGGTTTTGGCGCTTCTATTAGAGCGACCTAATGAGGAGGTAGCATGGGCGCTCCCTTCTGAAGATGCGCAAAGCACGTACACACTGAAAGGTACACACACGCCTGCTACAGTGTAGTCTGAATAGGAAGCCATGATTTGCATCTAGGCCAAGGCTGCTCCATTGTCAAACTCTCCCCGGAGTGCAGCGCTGCTTTTATTCCTCATATTCACAATATGATTTATACCGTTGCAATCATTCACTGTGGATCCAGAGGAGGTTAAGTGAAAAGGAGATTTTTGGGCGTAAATATACAGAGTTATAAGGCACAATAGAATTAAACAGTAACCTTTTGCTGCTGCTTTTAAACAGAGAGGGGAGTTTCAGCTGAAAAACAGCTACCACTTCACATTAAAAAAAAGTTATGAAGTAATACATTTATGAAAGATAAATCCCTTTGAATAGGGTTGCGTTCAAATTGTCCGTTAAGCTTAGGAAGGTTCCTAACGGAGTGAAATGACACGGAAGTACCTCAGCGGCAGCCACGATAAGAGCTGGAAAAGAAAAGGAGAAAATGCTGTCCCACAGTGTAATGCACATTTTAATGTATGCTATAGATATATTCGCTCCCCTGTGTGTTAAGAGAGTCAGAAAGGTTCAGCAAAAAAGGTTGTCTCTCTTTCCCTCTTGATCCAAGTATGTAACATCCATTAAAAAAACGGGCGAGTTAGGTTTCGGTTCATAAGTGATGTCGAAAGTTCAAATTTGACGTCATTTGTGGGTCGTACGGCATTAGCAACAAACCAACCACTGTGTTTTTTTGGCCACCAGTTTCAGCAGGATGTCTAAGAAGACTTGACCTGAAGACTTCTGAGTTGCCCGGTGGACATTGTGAAACGCATCTCTTCCACAGTGCTCACCATTACCATGGAGCTGCTCGGGGTGGGGGGCGGAGAGACAGAAACACATCCGGAAAGAGGCGTGGCCAGCAGCAGCTCATTTGCATTTAAAGCTACAGACACAGAATCAGCATTTTTGTAACAGGGCTGCAACAGAGGGGTTTATGGAATGGTATAATTCATGATTTCTTTGGTATTTTGAGCAAAGACTTCAGTGACATGTTTTGTATATATCTGAGACCTAGAATATATTGTTGAAATGCAGTATAATACGTGACCTTTAAATGCTAAATATGTTTCCCCATAACTCTATTCCTCAGTGTGGAGAAGGCTTTGAAACAACATTTAGGGGAGTGAAATTTACAGACAGTACAACTGAAAAGTCATGAAAGAAAAGTTATGAAAAATGTATATATATCTTGTTTCTGATCAAAAGGGGGCTTAAGTTCGGTGGGATGACATTTTGTTGTCTCATTTAGCCACTTATTAGCAACCGCATTCTTAAAGTTACTTGGGGGCTGCCAGGCTTAACAGTTTTTTCTTTCACGAAACTGTGTCTCAGGGCTTCTTAACATTTAAAAACCTATTAATGTGTCATACCCACTTAACAGGAAGAAACTCAGCTAACTGACGATACGAACTATTTTTACCGAAACAAAACGCAAGTCTCATAAGAAGCGTCTAAATGAGCCCTGAGCGAAAAAATGCTAACGCACTTAGCACAGAACTCACGGTAGAAATACTTATACTTATCGGATCTGCACAAACAAGATATTAGCTAGCAAGCTGAGATTCCACAGATTCTAGGGGTATAAGTATCACCACTGAGCGATCAAAACGCGGCAGGGGAAGCAAACCCAGACATCACACAACGTAGCTTTACGGAGCAAAATTGGCAAATATGTCTTACCTTTTGCTGTTTCTGATCAAAAGTTGTGTTCAATGGCATTAAAACGAGAAAAACGCTGCTGAAGGTTAATCCAATGTGTCTATGTCACTTTGAAATGATTACTGATCATTAGGGATGTCCCGATCACCTTTTTTTGCTCCCGATCCGATTCCGATCATTTGATTTTGACAATCTGCCGATACCGATTTTTCCCGATCCGATCTTTATGCAATGCATTAAGAGGAAAAAAAAGGTAACAGATAACGGCTGGTCATCCAACGCGATGAATTCAGCTATCTTGGCTGTTATTTTTTTGGCCTTTTCACTGTTCTGGGGTAGTTTCTCTTTCCTTTTAAAAGTCTCTGAAAGTGTCGGTTGTTTCAGTGCCGTTACCTGAGTGGCCGCTGTGTACTCGTCGTGTTGTTGTTGGTGGTGTTTGTATTAGATTGGTCATGTTGAACGTAGCTCTGTTCTTTCCACCACGCGGAACCTCCGCCTTGCAAACATTGCATCTGGCTGTTACACTGCCTTCGCTTTCAATTTTATAATACTTCCAAACTCCTGACATTTTCTCTGTCCCGACTCCAGAGGCACCAGCTGAACGTAGCCTCTTGTTAGCTTACTGCTACTATTAGACACTGCGCCCACTCTGTTGCCAGATTTGAGAGAAATAAGCAACCAGGTCTATGAAAACAAGCCCAAAAGAAGCAACACATACATGATGTTGTGTAATTTTAACCCAAAACTAAGGCCTCAGGATGACTTTAAGACGTGAACATGGTCATTTTTGTTTTGTAACATTAAATAAAATGTATAAAAATATTTTATAAAAAAAAAAAAAAGAAATTCCGATCCCCGATTTTTTTCTCCCGATCCCCGATCACGTGAAAATCACGTGATCGGCTCCGATCCCCGATCACGTGATCGGATCGGGACATCCCTACTGATCATCCATCATCAAATTTATGTCAATAACGGAGATTTCATAATTAGCTGCTACGAGAGTGTATGACAGCTTCCGGTTTTGGGCATTCTGGCTACGCATCACTCATTCACCAATGGGTAATGTTTAGATGGATTTTAGGAACTTCCCCTCGATTCTATTGGCTCCAACGGTTCAAAAGAGATGTCAATCATCAAAATCGACCAAGGGGGGCCATAGATATGGAAAATGCATCCAAATGACCCCAGAAGTGGGTTTTTTTTCTAAATCTCTCTAAAAAGGTCAGATTTCACTTGTAAACTTAATCAGGTAAGCATGGCATTTTTAATAAACCTACCAGAGAAAAAGCATCCTTACTAATAAAGGTCAATGAGCTCAAATCCTAACAAACAAAACAGAGTTGGACAATAAGAAAATCCGGATTGACTTAATCAAAAATACCAAATCACAACAGAGGGATTAAAACCGATTCCAGTTTGGCATGTCAGGGATTCATGAAGTTGGTGTATCAACGACCAATTTACAAAAAAAATCCCCAAAGGTTAAGGTAAATATGTGGCATTTGTATCCTTGGTTACAGTAGCACAGGCGTTATTTTTTATTCCCTGCTTTTATTCTTCTTTCACGGTGCCCTTTCTGTTTGCCTTTATATTTTTATCCTCCACAGATTTAGATAAGGCCATTCATGCTTTCATTGCATCTCATCGCAGCGCCTGTGTTCCTATTTCTGCCTCACTTTAAAGTCACTTTGCGCTCCACAGCTCATTTAGGATGCAGCAGTTAGTATTTGTACGCTGTTGCACAAAGGCAGCATAATATTCCCAAGACGTGCCTCTGTTTCTGGTTAGCATGTAGATTTAGACATTATTTTAAGGGATTATTTCTAAGAGACAAGATAGAAGAGTTTCACTTTATCCTATTTTTCGTTTCTACAAAAAGCTGTCAGGTATTTCGAAAGTGTGATTAAAGATCTGTGAAAGCCGCTGCTGTTCACAGATTCACATGAAATAGGTTGTCTAACGTGTATAAAAATAGCCGTTTACTGATTAAATCTTCACTGCTGAGAAACCACAGCTGCAAAATATAGATCAAGTCTTGCGCGGGCGGAAAGTAGAGCGATTTTTTTCCTCCTCAACAAGGGGAAGGAGTTCTTGGTGAAGCACGACAAACACAGTAACCCTGGTGAAGGCCACTGCTGTGGGAGGATTTTCATATCAAAGGTTGTCAAACTCTTCCTCGTGCCTAACTGAATTCTTTATATTTTCCCTTCTTTTCAATTCATGCAACTCATTTGGGCTGAGAGGCTCTTGCAATTTTTGTTTTACCTTTGAGTACTTCAACCTTGGACGGAATAGTCACGAAGCTTTATGAGATTTCTGCAGTAATTGGAAAAATACCACATAAATGATGTTTTAAAAACAATCTCTGTTGTGGGTTTTTCAGCTCTGATATAAAAGATGACATTTAATCAAATACATTTCTTAAAGGTTCTCTGGTAGTTTGGCACCAAAATGGCTTCTTTTCACTTCATTAGAAGTAATGATGTAGTACTGTAGTCAGAGGTGGAAGAAGTACTCAGGTCTTGTACTTGAGTAAAAGTAGAATTACCAGAGTGTAGGAATACTCTGTTACAGTAAAAGTCCTGCATTCAAAATGTTACTCAAGTAAAAGTACAAAAGTATTATCATCAAAATGAACTTAAAGTAGCGACAGTAAAAGTAGTCATTGTGCAGATTGGTCCATTTCAGAATAATATATATGATATGTTTTATAATGATTGATCATTAAAGTGTTCTCAAAGCTGGTAAAGGTGCAGCTAGTTTGAATGACTTTGTATACTGCAGGGTAGCTTGTGAATTTACTCCAGGTGGAACTAAAGTCTGATTTAACACTTGATTATATTTACCATCATTCATCCACATCTGTAAAGTAACTAAAGGTATTAAATAAAGGCAGTGTAGTAAAAGTACACAATTAACCTTTGAATTGTAGTGGAGTAGAAGTACAAAGTAGCAAACAAATCAAATACTTAAGTAAATTACAAGTACTTCAAAATTGTACTTAAGGACACTACTTGAGTAAATGTACCTAGTTACTTTACACCACTGACTGTAGTGTGAAAAATAAAACATTATATTTTTTAAATCAATGTTTGGCTTATTTTCCTGTGTGTGTTGGAGCGCTAGCCAATAGAAGCAAGTGTTACATAGTGATGTCATTATGTTACTGAAGTAGTCCAATGGAGGCATTTCAGGCAGGGTGCAGTGTTTGGAGAGAAACCCCCTCTGCAGGTAGCCTTTGCAGACTATATCATAGGAAAAGGTAAACCCCAAATAGCCAAATAGGGCCCCTTTAACACCACACCAGCACAAACATGATTATAGGTGGAACAAAAAAAGATCTGGCATACTGGTGCTAAAGGCTTCACATGTTAATGTCCTTAATCATTGTGCCGGCAAAATATTACCAAACTTTTTCACCAAAGACTTAAGGAAGTTGTTGGGAAAATACTGTTTAAACTAATTGTAAAGACAGAAAGTTAATAGTTTAGGATTGTATAAGATAATTGTAAGAATGCGGAATGTGTGTCTAAGAGCTGGCGACAATGTCTTTCCTCTGCGCTCTAGTTGAGCGCTCCTGCTCAACTGGAACTTATCAAAAACATATCAATATTTCACTCTTAAATCTGTCCTGTCGTCCTGCTTTTGCATATT
Source organism: Trematomus bernacchii (assembly GCF_902827165.1). Taxonomy (NCBI): domain Eukaryota; kingdom Metazoa; phylum Chordata; class Actinopteri; order Perciformes; family Nototheniidae; genus Trematomus; species Trematomus bernacchii. The sequence goes on along the minus strand of NW_022987714.1, from coordinate 16,056,941 downwards.
CATTTATTCCAGCGCAATTCCTGACCCTAAAGTTTAGAAACTCTTCTCTAATGTGTTCTTTTCATACATATACTTATCCCCATAATGCAAGGTGCAGACTGTCAGTGCAGTTGGACGAACTGTACTTTATCCTTAGTCTTCCATAATATCTTTGTTTTACTCTTTTCTGTCCTCCGTACTTGTTCTCTATTGCCTTCTTTTAGTTTCCCTACAGCTAAATGTGTGAAATATCGCCTCAGATGTCAATAAATGCATCCTCTAACCCAGAGCTATGAAGCTTAGTCGACACCCAGTTGACCATATTGCTGCCTAAATTCATTTCAAGTCAAAAAAACTCTGAAAAGAAGTTGAGAGCTGGGATTTGCAGGTTTTGGGTTTGTCAGCAGCAGCGTGTTAGCAGCAGAGCAGATGTACTCTCAGGAGCTTTTATTGTTGTAAAGCAGCTGGCTGTCTGTCAGTGTCCTCCCTGTGTTTCTGCTGTCTTTGTACCACCTGTGACTTGAGCAAAGACCCACACACCTATGCCCACACACTCACACACACACTGCAGGATAACACACACAACTCAACCAATACACACCCCAACAAACTGCACCACTGCACATGGCACCATCTCTCTCTAGCTTTCTGGCTTTTATTATCCTCTTGCTGGCTGTATAGACAATAGACACACACACACACACACACACACACACACACACACACACACACACACACACACACACACACACACACACGCACATACACATACACACACACACACACACACACACACACACACACACACACACACACACTGAAAACAGCCAGATGTTGGCACCCCCCCCCCCCCCCCCCCCCCCCCCCCCCTCCATCAGCTTCTCCTCCTGCAGCAGTCAGAGGTGGATCGCTAGACTCAGGGGGGCTTTTTATGTTCCCCAGCTCTATATACAATCCTTTAAAGTTTACTTAACCTTCGCATTGTGCAAAAACAGGGGCCTGTATATTTTGCTATTCAAATGTAATATTGTCTTTTGAAGACGTAGTGTTAAACCTAACTAAGTTGCTATCCATTCATTACCACAAACATGCATTCACGTTTTATTACTTTCTGGTCAAAAGGTCTCATTTATCTTGCTCAATTATAAACAAAACAAATAATAAGAAAAAAAGTTCAAATATTACCCTAAGATAATTGCGTGCCTCTGTGACATGTTTCCATGCTTTAATGTTCAAAAAGCGCTTTATTTTTCTCATACTCTTTTCACCCTCTGTCTGAAACCAGAGCCCAGTCTGCTCTGATTGGTAAGCTGGCTGGCTCTGTTGTGATTGGTCAACCATTTATATTTGTCCCGTCCCGTAAAATGTGTTGGAGAGCTACCCAATAGAAGCGTGAGTGTTGCATAGTGATGTCAGTATGTTCAGGAAGTAAACAAAGGAGTCAATGGAGGCGTTTCAGGCAGGGGGGAGTGTGTGGGAGAGAAACTCCCTCTGGAGGGAACACAGGGATTTTAGCCTTTGCAGACCATTTACATGCACTCAAACCTAAATAACACCCTACAGGAAGGGTTAGAGCATAATAAGGCATTTTGGCTGTTTATTATATAAAGCCGCATTTAAGTGTATCCATAGCGACACAGTCACAGAGTTCATAGAATAAGTTGGTCTCAAGAAATGTTATTTGTGTACAGTATAGCATATGCATGCGTGCGTGGATTACATTCCTGTGATCAACACCCTTAATTACTTACATTAAAACAAGCACTTTGCAAAGCTTCTGCTCTGTTATTGAATTAAATAAATTGTACTGTGGTTAAAGGGACAGTCCTGAACTAAGATGTTTCCAAGATCTGAAACAAATCCAGTTTTTCTTATTCTTTGACATTGGCTGCAGTAAGGTATCTAATCTACCAATGTGTATAGTGCTGTAAAAAGGTAATTAGAGGGTAATCATTGAAAACCCCAAACTGTGATTGAAAGACAAATACTTTAGAAAAAACATAAACTGTTTGTTTATCAACTAACTTGCCATAGTATTTTCTGTTTTCTCTTATCTCTTGAAAAAACACATACTTTCTGTCACAGTAAGCAATTCAAATATTGTCTTTGTTTTTTAAACATTAACTGAGAAGTACCCCAGCATAATATATTACATTGCATGCTTCGTGGAAATTATGCAATTAATAGTAAAACCACAACCTTTGGATTATTTACTTGTCATTCATGTACTACAGTTCTACTATCTTCATTCTTATGTATTGTCCATGGCACAGCTAAAAGTACTTCTGAGTCTTAAAAAACCCCACAAATAATAACACAGTTCTTAGCCAGAAAAACTCCTACAACAATGGTTAGCTGACAGTTTTAGCCTGCTATAATAGAGTGAGCTGCTAGAAGTAAAAAGTAAAAAATGGGGGAAAAAACAAAAGATTTGGGATTATAATTTCAGGTTGCTGTTGGATGTAATTTACATATTGAAAAAATTGATCTAGCATCTAGCTTACTTTTCTTACTTGTTCAATTATTTTCGTATTAAATATTATATAAGCATGTACCAACATATTGACTCTGAGTGCCTGACGCTGCGAGGGCAGGAGTTAAAGAGTCTGATGGCCACGGGCGCTCTGTGGTGCTTCATGGTGGAATAAGACTTTCACTGCATCTACTCCTGAGATTTTCATAATTTATCTATCAACAACCTCAGTCTCCAGTTTCCCTTGGCAACAAATTCACCCGTCTCATTCAAAACGTATTTGCTTTTCTGTCATGGGTCAAGATCACCAACTTCCTACTTTCAAGTTGGTGCGTTGTTCTCAGGTAGGAGGGGCAGTAGATGGAGCCTCTGATTAGTTGCAGCAGCATGGGGGCAGAGGCAGCATGAGGCTTGCCTCCAGGCAAAAAATATATACATCCTGCAGCAAGTATTGTATGCTTTGGATAAACATTACATTGCATGTTACTTGTTAGATGCTTTATCCAAAGCGACTTACTCAATACTGTGGGCAATCCCCACAGGAGCAATTTGGGGTGAAGTGTCTTGCCCAGGTACACAACGACATGCTGACTGCAGTGGGGTTTGAACCTGTGACCCCCTGATCCGAACACCAACGCACAACCTACTGCACCACACGCCTCATAAAGTAACTGAATGTAATGTAAGCAAGCCCCCACGAAGTGCTGTCGCCGCTGAAGCAAATCTTCGCAGTGGCCAAACGGTGGTACCAAAACATTTGAAAAAAAAAACATTTTTTGCTAAATAAACTAACCAGTACGAACACTTTTATAGCCAGTATTTAAAACAGTAGGTTTTAAAAGTTGTAAAATGTGCTAAAAGCTGAATCCAGAGTTATTTTCCCTCTCCATTCATTAGACTGAGCCAAGAGCGGGCGATCAGAGGTGTGGCTTAAGGAAAACTCAAGTGCCCATGCTCTACAGGAAAAAGGCCCCGGACGATCCGGGTGCTTTTTGAATGTACAGTCGCTCAATTTGACTTCATGTGCCACAGAGCAACTTTCTTAGATATGAAGGGTGCCCCTCCTCCAACACTGTATGCAGTTCTCTTTATACATCCATGGATGTAAGTCCAGCTATGAGCTTTTGAAGAAGAGAGGCCTGTAAAAAAGTTTTTTTCCATGCTGTTTTTCTTTTGGCTGAAAACAAATAAAACATTTCAGTTACTAAAATGAACACTTAGTCAGTTTAAGCCTACCCGGGCCCATAGCCACTGCTGACCTTCAGTGTTGGGCTACTTAGCCCTGGTATTATAAGTATCATAAGGGAACATAACGGTTGCTATAAGCTGTTATTTGACATTTGCTGGAGGAGTTAGTGAACATCCCATTAGGCTTAACACGAGCAACCTCTGTTGCAAACAGAATTGTATGCCAAACTGTTATTCTAAGGTTCCATTGACACAAAGCAGTAATAGACATAAAAAATCAAATATGATCTATTGATGATGGTTTGTGTCTAGACGCCATACATCTGTTAAGAAAGTGCGAACGCGGAATGCTATTCATAATATTTATGCAGAATTATATGTTTTTTTGTGTTTAGTTGCTTCAAGTGTTTCGTGTCAAGCACTTTTTGAACAGAGCCATCTGCTTCTGCTTTCTCCACCAGCCCTCCTTTTTTCTTCTTTTACTTTACACTTAACCAGCATTTCCTCAGAGACAACTTAGCCAACACATTCTTGATGAGAGGAAGAATTAGCAGCCAATTACGGTCCAATAGACTTTGGAGCTTGAAGGTTACTGGAATGAAGTTTAATGCTGTGATTTACAGAAAAAAATATGTTTATATCCAACAGATCCTTTGTAAGATTAAATTCCTTCTGTCTCTGCTTCATCATCGTTCCCTTCCTTTTTACTGTTTTTTCGCCCTCGTTGTAACTCCTCAGGTATGAGAAAGTGTTTCAAATGGATGGATATAACACAGCAATGGTTCAACAGCACACAGTTGATGACAGCTTTTCCATTCCATAAACGAATGAAGGTTTTTTCTCCGTTTCAGTCTACCCCACAGGGCGACCTTTGCTCTCAGAGTTGTGAAGATCAGCAGTTGGTCTCTTGGCAACAGCAAAGAGAAGTCAAGGGAGCAAACCAATAGATTGAATTTGATTGGAATGACTAGTGTTTCACTGGTCACTGCATCTCCATCAGTTATTTGCAGAGCTGTCTATGGAGATCTTCATTAGTTAATCATGTGAGCATGCACTAGCCAGGGAAGTCATGTGTCTCGAGGAGATTATTGATGTGTGGATGTGGTTTGATCATACATGAAGCGCAAATCAAAGGCCAGTTGGATATTTAAGATAAACATGGCACATTCATTTAATTTCAAACCTTTATTTAACCAGATTGTCCCTTGAGATCATAGATCTCTTTTTCAAGGGAGACCTGCATTCAATATACATGGTTGGTGCATACATTGGTGGTTTGCATGAAATATCTGTGCACTTTTCCAGTTGTGTAACATCACGTCATGTCTGTTCATTTTGCCAGGTTTTGTTTACTCATTACATGTTTAGTCATTAATCATGTTTATGTTATACACTGATGGGTACATCACTTCATCTGCCCCCTTCTTACCCTGATGATCACTCTGGAACAGGGTAAATCAAGGTTCATTGATTTGGTTTTAATAATGAGTTGGACAGTTCTTAACCCGATTTTAGTAGTTTCAGCAATGTCCTTAGTTGTTTTCTTTGCTTGATGCAGGCCAATAAGGAGTCAAGTTTATTTAGTCTTATGGTTTAGCATTTAGCCTTTGCCACGTTTTGTCTCTGAAAGAGTGATTTTTGTTGTACTTTGTTTTCTTCTTTAGGTAAATGCTTTTAGATTTAAAAACTTTGTCTTGAGTCGTTGCATTTGAGGCCAAGTATTTGTGTCCCCTTCCTGGCATGTTTGAACTTCCAACTTACAGCCTTGAAAGATAGGGTAGGTAAGAATGGAGAAACCAGCTTGAGTGCGCTAGAATTTGAAAATACACAACCGAAAAAAATCTGCCCCTTCCTTCAGACTTCCTTACAGAGCCCCTCCTCCAACACACACGAACGCGCACATGACCAATGAGGGCACGAGATAAGTTTGTGCACAGATGGAAGGCTGACAGGCAGGTAGGCCATCCAGTTATTTTAGCCGGGCCGGCTAAAATGATTGGTCGTGCTTTTTACAGTGCTACGGCTTCCACAGATGACATTTTTTTATGTATTTATTGTCAAAGCATTTAATGTATTCATTGCTATCGGGATGTTAAGAGCATTCCATGGAATATAACAAAAAGTGTTTCTGAAGGGAATTACCTACCTTGAAGTGTTCCAGGTGCAACATGCCAATAAATGTGAAAAAAAACAAAACATGGATGACCGTGACAAAATGACAAGTATTGCAGCCTTGTACAATATATTCACCTACAAGTAGTTGTATTATTTGCAACCTTGTTGTATTCATTTCGGAGTTATGAATAGGTGTTGCCCTTGCATTCAGCTGGCTTTAGAATATACCACTGAAAGCCCTTCATTTAAATGTGTGCAAATATATTCTGCCATGTGTCTGCCACACGTGCTCCTGCCCTTGGCATTAATTAAGCTCTTTTATTAAAACATAGACACATAAATATACATCAGCCTACACATTCACTGTGTTCCCGTCTAGGTACATAGGTGGTCTTAAAAATCTGTAAATGTTGTTCATTTCTTCCTGTTGGTAATTGTTCTTACTTGGGCACTGTGCTTCTTTGGGCTAAAGGCTAATATCAGCATGATAACCTGCGCATAACGATAAACAAACAATCAGATGTTTAGCAAGCTATAATGTTTTAGCTTGATTGACTTGACAGTCCCCTATCTATTCCTAGTTTTTAGATTATCTGTTTCCTGTTTCATTTAGATTTGATCTGCATCTAACTTGCAGTGTTTTCCCGCCTTTTTCATTGTTTGTCCAGCCCTGCACTCCCCTGACCTCCTGTACACCTGCTGTTTATCCCCTCATTAGTTTTGCTTGTATTTAAGTCCTGCAGTTGAATATTCCATTTAGCTTAGGAACCTTCCTAACGGAGTGAAATTACACGGAAGTACCTCAGTGGCAGCCATGATAAGTGCCGTTCGAATTCTCTAGATGATAGGAAAGGAGGTTTCAAACTTCCTTTATAACCTCCTTTAGCTTAGGAACCACTGGACCTCCCTTTACGAAAGGAGAGGAGAAAATGCTGCCCCACAATGCCTTGCGGCCGCAGCATTTGCCATCACACAACATTCGAAAAGAGAAATATGAACGTTAGTTTTTACTGAAATGATCAAATAAAGTCAACATTTCACAGTCTTTACTGAGCTGTGTGGGGTTTGTTCAACTTTTAAAAGATGTTTGAATGGTGATATACACAGTGATAGATGTTAAAGACTAACGTTTATAATAAATACATTTGTATTGATTTTAAGATCTCTTCATACAATCATACGTATTGGGATCATTTGTATTAATGTGGACCGGAGGGAGAGGGTGACGAGCATAAGTTTCACTTTCCTTTTTTATTTCAATTCCAACTTTGGTCATGAAGAATATGTTTCTCTGGTGTCCACGTTCATAAAGCATACAACAACAGCATCAGAGCACGGTGCAGAGTCTCTAGATGAGCTTACAGTAGTCCGTCGTTCTTATTAAACATCCATGTTGTAGTCCGCTGTATAGAAAACGATAGTTACGTCTGTAACTACGGTTCTATGAGTCCCGGATGACCGCCAGAGGCGGTGCTTTTAGCACTGGATATGTCCATCGTGCGCATGCGCAGTACGAGTACCAATATCAACAAAGTCACCTGTGACCCACGTGACACCGGCTATATCAGCCAGTGTCATCAGAGGATCTGTTCCCAGAATCTTCTCGCGAGCACACAATAATTCTGAGTGACAGGAAACTCTGGCGGTCATCCGGGACTCATAGAACCGTAGTTACAGACGAAACTATCGTTCTATTTCGTCCCTACTGACCGCCAGAGGCGGTGCTTTTAGCACTGGATGACTTATACCAACCATGTCATGAAGAATCCAAGCCCTGGCTCACTACTGGAAGCAGCGGAGCTCGGCAAAAGGACCACGCCCAAAGAATGGGGAGTGGCGACATTAACCCGATAACTGGAGAATGTGCCAGAAGACGCCCACGACGCCGCGGCGCAGATGGTCTCCAGGGGCGCCCCTCTCGGGGCAGCCCAAGATGTTGAGATGCTCCTTGCAGTGGTATCTCAGCCCAGATGGCAGGGGGCGGCCACTGGCCCCGTAGGCATGTGAGATGGTATCGACGACCCAGTGGGGCAGCCACTGGTAGAGGGCACACCTCCTTTAGTGCCGCTATGGCAAAAACAAGAGTTGCTCCGACTGTCATTTTGGCCCGGCCGAAGGCTAGGGGCCGGAACTGCGGTTCGTACCCCTGGGTTAAGGTGAAAACCCCCCAAGGGCCGGAAGTACAGACAGCCCAGTAGCTGAGCTGCTGCTGGGGGGAGGCCGGTAAGGCTCTGAGGCACGAGGCCGCCTAGAAGGCCGGCAGCCGGGGGGCACAACGGATGAGTGGGCCGCTGGGACCTGCGCAGACCACCACTGTAAGCTGGTGGCTGAGTGCGGCTGCTAGAGGGGCCCCTGGGCCTGCTGGGAGTGGGCACAGGCCTATAAAGACCCGAGAGCTGCTGCCTGGTCTGCCTAGCTTGGGCAGCACGCTCCAATGCCTACATGGCAGCTGCCCCAAACAGCTCCCCTGACTCGACTGGCACACTACGGAGGACATGTCTCCGACAGTGGTGACTAAGCAGGCCAAACCTGACGACGAGTCTGCACCAAAAGGACATGACTCGTCCCAATTCCCTAGCATTAGGGCAAAGGCTTGCAGTGATGCATCACTGAGGCCCAGCAAAGAAGGCTCAGCCGGAGCCTGCTGCAGAGAGGTAGAGACAGCCAGTATCAGATGGGAGAGGGAGTTCCCGTGCCGCTGTGTCGTAGGCCTTACAGAGCAGCTCGTTTGTGACCCTGCACTGAGGCCGAGGGCGCCTGGCATCCGGGGCCAGAATCGGGGAGGCGATGGCAGGCTCAATGGATGGCAAGCGACCCAGCCCCACCCTCGCCGGATCCTGCATGGCAGCAGAGTGGGAGAGGGCCCTGGTGTGTCTCTAGCATGCATGGAGCTCCCTCAGGTACTCCTCCAAAGGAGGAACAGTGGGAATGAAAGGGGCAGGGTTATGCCTGAAGAAGGCGCTAGCCTGGGTCGGCCTGCGGAACCTGAAGCTGCAAGCGTACCAGGGCCGCACGAATAATGGCCGCCATGGAGCCGTCCTCCGTGCCCTGCAAACAGCTCTGAGCAGAGGAGTGGGGAGCCTCTTCGGGGGTGAGCGGGGCCCCGCCCCCCCCTTTTCAAGAAGCGGTTCAGCCGGAGCCGCTAGCGACATGGCATCCTCAAGCAGAGGTGAGGCAACCGAAGGCGGGCCAGGCGGCAAGCTAGTAGCCCCCACACCGGCCCCTGGCTGAAGGGCCAACAGGAGCGGCTTTGTCTGCTCCATGATGGCAGCTAACCGATCCACCTTAGGGGACAGCCCACATGAATGAGCCATTCTGTGGGTAGCCAGATGCAGCGTAGCCGGGAGCGGGTGCGGGAACACAGCCTGCACCAGCTACCTGTTTAACGGAAAGAGTAGAGCAGTGCTGCTACTCGCCGAACAGAAAGAGGGATGTAATTACACCCACGTTACCGGCAGAGGGCGAGAGCGCTGCCTTCGCCTAGCTGGATTAATAAACAAGGCAGTCTAGCGTCTACCAGGAGCGGGGGCGAGAACACTGCCTTCACTGGTTAAGTTCGAGACGAATGCCAGATGCAGCGTAACCGGGAGCGGGTGCGGGAACACCGCCTTCACCAGCTACCTGCTGAACCGAAAGAGTAGAGCAATGCTCCTACTCGCCGAATACAAAGAGGGATGTAACTACACCCACGTTACCAGCAGAGGGAGCGGGAGCGAGAGCACTGCCTTCACCTAGCTGGATTAACGAACAAGGCAGTTTTAGCGTCTACCAGGAGCGGGGGCGAGAGCACTGCCTTCACTGGTTAAGTTTGAGACGAATGCCAGATGCAGCGTAACCGGGAGCGGGGTGCGAGAACACAGCCTTCACCAGTTACCTGCTGAACGGAAAGAGTAGAGCAATGCTCCTACTCGCCGAACACGAGAGGGGTGTAATGTCCTACACCCACGTTACTAGCAGAGGGAGCGGGGAGCGAGAGCACTGCCTTCACCTAGCTGAGTAAATGAAAGTGCAAGGCTACTAGCAGAGGGAGCGGGGAGCGAGAGCACTGCCTTCACCTAGCCGAGTAAACGAAGCACGGAGCTACCAGCAGAGGGAGCGGGAGCGAGAGCACTGCCTTCACCTAGCTGGATTAAATAAAGAAGTTCAACAGGACATCTTAGCCGGGCGGCTGCTGCTAGAATCAAGTACACGTCTACCAGGAGCGGGGGCGAGAACACTGCCTTCACTGGTTGAGTCAGAGACAAATGCCAGATGCAGCGTAACCGGGAGCGGGTGCGGTAACACAGCCTTCACCGGCTACCTGCTGAACGGAAAGAGTAGAGCACTGCTCCTACTCGCCGAACACAGAGGGGGATGTGAATGACCTACACCCACGTTACTAGCAGAGGGAGCGGGAGCGAGAGCACTGCCTACACCTGGCTAGATTAAACGAAGAAGCTTAACAGGGCAGCTTAGCCAGGCAGCTGCTGCTAAGAATCAAGCAGCACGCCGAACACACCAGATGTTAGCCAAGTGGCCGCTGCTAATAGCCAGAGTGATACGTTACAGGGCAACGTTACCGGGAGCGGGAGCGAGAGCACTGCCTTCACCAGCTGAGTTAAATAATGAAGCTAAACGGTCCATGCAAGGTGTTAGTCAAGCGGCTGCTGCTAACAATCAAGCGAAATCAAGTCAAAAAACACAATGTTTAAGACCAGATAACTAGCTTCCAAAGAAGAGAACAGCACAGAGCTGTAGTTACAGTAGTAACCATGGCCAGCCTACACGGCCTAGAACCGTAGTTACAGTAGTAACTATGGACAGTACTTGCACGGCTTAGAACCGTAGTTACAGTAGTAACTATGGCCAGTACTTACACGGCTTAGACCCGTAGTTACAGTAGTAACTATGGCCAGTATTTACGCGGCGTAGGACCGTAGTTACAGTAGTAACCATGGCCAGTACCTACGCGGCTTAGAACCGTAGTTACAGTAGTAACTATGGCCAGTACTTACGCGGCTTAGAACCGTAGTTACAGTAGTAACTATGGCCAGTACTTACGCGGCTTAGAACTGTAGTTACAGTAGTAACTATGGCCAGTATTTACGCGGCGTAGACCCGTAGTTACAGTAGTAACTATGGCCAGTACTTACGCGGCTTAGAACCGTAGTTACAGTAGTAACTATGGCCAGTACTTACGCGGCTTAGAACCGTAGTTACAGTAGTAACTACGGCTAGTATTTACAAGGCGTAGACCCGTAGTTACAGTAGTAACTATGGCCAATACTTAAACGGCTTAGAACCGTAGCTACAGTAGTAACTATGGCAAAAGTAACCGTGGCCGGTGAATGGCCACACATGCGGAGCACACAGCACACACAGTGAAGATTGTTCTCCGCATCTACCCATCCTAGTGCTAGGAGACTAGCACTAGGAGTGGTAAATACAACAATATATCGCTACTGCAGTCGCTGAGAATGAAGCTAATTAGCTTCTAAGGAATAGAACAGCCCGCAAGAACCATAGGCCATGGTTACAGCAGTAACCATGCCGTAGTTGCATGGCCTAGGACCGTAGTTACAGTAGTAACTCTGGCCAGAACTTACCTTACTCTCTGCACCTAACAAAAAACAGGCAAATTATGGCACTGTGGGCTTTCCATACCAATTAAATGAGAGACGCAGCGAAAGCACTCGAACTCGAATGCTAAAGATAGCTCGGGCACAACGCCACAAGCAGAACTTTCGAAAGAGCATCATAAGGGCAACTTTATGGGAGAGGAGGCGAGAACACTGTCGTCACCAGAAAGTAGCCCGACAATAACAAGACAGCAAACAGGACAACTTAGCTGGGAGAGGGTGCGGGAACACAGCCATCACCACAAGTTGACACGAACCTGTCCGTCAAGGCTCTGCACGGCGCACCGCCGGCCACAGCTCCTGGAGGACGCGTTAACAACCCGTAGCTCCGACTATCAGTCGCGAAGCTCCCCGCGGCCAGCTGTATGCAGAGAAATCCCTCAGATCAAACGTTCAAACCTGAACGCTGTAGGCTGCAAGAATGCAGCCACGGTACTCTCGCGCAGCGAGAAGATGAAAGGAACAGATCCTCTGATGACACTGGCTGATATAGCCGGTGTCACGTGGGTCACAGGTGACTTTGTTGATATTGGTACTCGTACTGCGCATGCGCACGATGGACATATCCAGTGCTAAAAGCACCGCCTCTGGCGGTCAGTAGGGACGAAATAGAACTGTAGTTTCCATAGTTTCCCCACAGCAGCAGACGCACATTTATGACGTCCGCTGGCACATCATAAATACGTCGGATAGTGAAAGTGCAGTCGGATTCTCTAAAGTACCGCAGTCTCTTCTCCTAAGTCCTTTTTAATTCACCTATCCACTATCCCTTAACCCCGTAGCGTTTCACACAGAGGTCAAGGAATAGACGATAGGGATAGACGTTAGGAGCTGATTTTTGGACTATTCGACCGCAACCCTGGTTTTCTGTTCTAGTCATGGGCGTAGGAAGCATCCTCAATGTGGGTGGGACAATTTGACAGGGGGTGTGGGCAGGTGGTGGACCTCACCTCCTCTAGGGGGTCCGGGGCATGCTCCCCCGGGAAGATTTGTTTTTAAATGTTGAAGTTAAATGCATCAATCTGCTGCACTTTGAGAGCAACATGAGGGACTAAATCTATGGATACATCTCTCATCAATACCCATGTGAAACAGAACTGTAAACAGATTTACTTTTTCTTTATGCATATTTTACAAATCACTCCCCTTTTAAACTGTATTTTTGTGTTACTGTCCTATAGTATGAGTTGGAATTATTTCATTCCTGTTATTCTCTTGTTTTGTATAACTATAATGATCATATAAAGGTGTGCCTTGGAAATACTTGTTTACATAAATGGTGATCAAACCGTTTGAGACCCACTACTTAGACTAAAGTGAACTATCTAAACACTGAGTCCGTTACCTCACTGAGCTGTAGTTATCAGCCTCTCAGTCTGACAGGAGAGGACTCTCCCTCCACCTCTCACAGAGTCCTTTACCTCACTGAGCTGTAGTTATCAGCCTCTCAGTCTGACAGGAGAGGACTCTCCCTCCACCTCTCACAGAGTCCTTTACCTCACTGAGCTGTAGTTATCAGCCTCTCAGTCTGTCAGGAGAGGACTCTCCCTCCACCTCTCAGAGAGTCCTTTACCTCACTGAGCTGTAGTTATCAGCCTCTCAGTCTGACAGGAGAGGACTCTCCCTCCACCTCTCAGAGAGTCCGTTACCTCACTGAGCTGTAGTTATCAGCCTCTCAGTCTGACAGGAGAGGACTCTCCCTCCACCTCTTTAATAACAGCGCCTTATATCCGGGTGCTAGTGGAGCACGCTCGTGAACTGTTAGCGCCGGAGCCTTGCAGCGGGGAAACTGTGGCGCGCATAATTTTACAACTAAAGACACAGCTACACAAAAAATGCAGCATGTGTACGGCTCATGTGTACGGCTCTGAGAATCTGCCTTGGTACAAAGTAGCAGTGAAAACATGGCACGGCGTTTCATTGATTTGGGCATTCTCACAATAAGCAAGTGGAATGGATTTGATAATGAAGCACTGACACAGCGCTTTACAGAGAGTGGCGAGTAGATAGACCGATGCACGGACTTTCCGCATAGTAAAAGTGGGGGGGTCTAAACTAATCATTTTAAAAGGTGGGGGGGACTTGTCCCACCCTCATATAATGACTGCGACGCCCATGGTTCTAGTCATTGTTGTAGGCATTCTTGGACTCTTGTATGCTGTTTAAACATGAATTTCTGTACCTTTGTTTGTCTGGAAATTATAATGTTTCTCTGTTAAAAGTTGGCACTTTTTTTCCCCAGGAAAGTACCATCTCTCAGCAGGCACTAAAAATGGGGGTAAAAGTTCCCGGCACTAAGTACTCTTTTTGGTGTGAACGCAACATAAGGGGTACTAACGGAACTAAACAGGAAAAGTACGGGGAAAAGTATTCCGGTGTGAACGCGCCTATTGTCTCTTAATCTATCTTCTCTTCATTTTATTTTCTTCAGATCATGGGACGACTTCCATGACTGTGCCAACATAGCGATGGCCGGCTGTCCAGATGAAGCAGCAGCGGTCTGGGAATCTCTCCGCCAGGAATCTAAGAAGATGCAGTTCTCCGGAAACCTGTACGACATGTGCTCCAGACGCAACCTCCACCCAGTCGCCTCGGTGTCCCCACACGGCCCCCCCAACAAGGAGGAGATCAACCAGGAGTCTCTAAGAGCGTGCACTGATCATCTGGGAGGCTGTGTCAACCTTCTCATGCTCCTGGCTCCGCTTGTGCTGCTGTCACTTTGGATGTAGCTATCCCAAAGCCTTGTGTGAATAGATGTAAACTTTGTGTATTTCTTCTTTCACAAGTCCATAGACTTTCCACAGTTCTTTCCCCCTCTGCTCTGCCAGTGGTTGTATATTTCTGACTGCATGTTAGCCCGACAGCCTTTTTGATAATGTATCTTTAAACTGCCTGTGCTGTTTCATGCATATTCTCTGCCTTTCATGTATCTTCTTTATTGGAAAAACAGAAAATGAGATGCGAAACCACTTTGCAAACAGACCTGAAACACACATAGTTAAACAGATACATACAGCAGCATTACGTCATCTGTCTTTATCACCTATCCCCCAACATCTATAGTTAGTTCGTTTATATTAGTTTATCTTCCTCAATGTAATAAGAGGGACATAATAACGTCCTACTTGATAAACCCTAAATGATGAATAGGCTAGATGCCACAACCAGCTAAACTCATACGTTTATCAGCTTGAAAGTATGAAATATTTGATAATTATGTAAATCTAACATGCCTGGCCTGTTACTACCTAGAAAAACCTAAACTAGAAAATGTTCTGAAATGTGACACACAAAGCCAAAAAAAGCACCCGTGCCCAATAGTGTAAATAGTGTCTGCAATGTTTTTTGTCTTAGCCCTTGGACAAATGTCCTTGGTGGTTTTAATTACATTGAGTCAACCTCTTCCTGCGTTTTTAGTCAGGTTTTAGTTTACTCTGAGCATTTTTGTCTTATCTTGGTCAAAGAAACCATGATATTTTAGACTTCCTTCTCAGCTTATGTTGAACATTTCAGTCAATCTAGTCTAAATAAAATATTACCTTGCTTTTTTTCCCCAAGCCCTGTTGTTTCAATTAGTAAGAAAGTAACGCATAGTCCTCCGGATTGTGCTCATTGTGTGCAGCTGTAGTACATTCTTTGGACAAGCACAGGAAACGGAGCTGCTGTATTCAAGAGAAAAGAAACTCTATAATAATTATCCTCCTCTTTGTTTGTGAGAGATGTTGGTCAAGTTTTTTTTTTTATAATGCAATTTTTGTTAACAATATGGCATGTCGTCACATTTAGTGTTTTATTGTCGTCACTACCATCTGGTCATCGCTTCGTCTCAGCCATGCTTGTTAAGCTGTAACCTATTTCAAATCTCATCCCAAATTAGATCTTTCTTCAATCAGACTTCCTCATAACAGATGTTTTGATTTAAGAGACTCACCAATAATAGCTCTACATAACCTTTTGTGTTTGCTAGCAATTCACAAATATCGCACAGGGGTTCCATCTGGTATAATGAGTCGAGATAAGTCATGTTCTCTTTATTCTTCGTTATAAAATGAACTAAATGTAGTCTTTCCCAACAATTGTGGATCAATACAGCCTACTGTATAAATGCTTTTGTCTTTTTGGGAATCACAAGTAAACCCCAAGGCCCAAAACACTCAAATGAAAGATCTATTGGCTGCTCAAAAAGTTGTACATTATTCCCTAACTACAAGTTCTTAGCCAGGGCATATACACCAATTAAAATTGGCTTCAGGTGTACAGATTTGTCTGAAAATGATTTTGGATGCCTTAACATGGTTTTGGATGGTATGAAAAACTTGTTTGGTTTTTAACAACATTATCTAAGGAAAGCTAAAATATCTTTGTGATAAAGGTGGGAATAATGGCTCCTGCAATTCGTCATGATACTGAATGTCGCCCCACAGGATAACATAGGACCACACAACGGACTAAATTAAAGAAAATATTTGCATACAGTCTCAATCGCTTACATCAAGTGGCATGTACAAAATGTAAACTCTTAGAAATTAGAATCTACATGAAGCGCTACTACAGTATAAGCAAATACATTTAAATACAATTAGCGATTCAATATTAAGACAGAAAAATATTAACAAAACATACAATTTGTAGTGTTTTAATTCTTACATTTAAACAAAGAACATTGCATACAATGCCATGGATTCCTTACTTTTATTTAAAAATTGTACATTGTGTAAAATAACCTTGAAAAGGCCTTACAGCTTCCCCTGCAGCATCCTTATTTTGAGCAGAAGCTAAGAGAGTACTTGAGTTGTTTTTATTTGGTGCTTGCCCAGGTATGAAATCCTCTGAGGCTCGTCCTTGGCATCGCTGTATGTAGCCGAACAGTATGGGACCAATATGTTCTCCAGTCAGACTCACGATCCTTCCGCATGCCAAGTGTATTTCATGCTCCAGGAGCCGTAGTTTGGCCCTGCAGGCCTGCTGAAGCTGCTTGTTATTCTAAATGGCTCTGGGTAACAGTTGTTTCTATCTGGCCCACGATCAGAAATACTACCAGATTAGAGACAGACCGAGTTAGAGAAGAGTACACCTGGAAAACAAACACCATTCTGCGAGTTAAAGATTGAACCCACCTGTCTAGCAGAGAGTGTTTTTTACACAAGAGACTCCAGGTTGTAGGCTTACTTTTCTTTCTTTACAAAAATAAATCAAAGCCTGGCCAACTTTCAAGAGTTTCAAGAATGTGAACAAGCACAAAACAAAATCCTCAAAGGCAATAACAGAAAACAAACTCTACCTTGCCAGTGGCCAGTTAAATACACCTACAGGCTTGAATAAAACAGAGAGGCAAATAGATCTGGAGAGAGTTCTTATACAATAGTGGTAATTTTACAAGTCTTATTTGATTTGGGACCCCATTCTCAAAATTAGATTTTCTTTTCTTTTTATTCTTGTCACACACACAAACACATATACGCACCAAATGTACACTTTGACCCTAGGATGTATAGAATAATCCCTGGAGCCATAAAACACTATTGGTAGAATACAATGTAAGGTTACTCTAGTGCAAGGCTAAAAGAACTGAGCAGAATGTAACTCATTCAAAATAAGAGAGAAAATAAAAACCCTCCAATCATCCCACAGGTATTTCTTGTGTAAGGGACTTCACCAGGAGATATGCTTGGATGGTATAAAGAAGCTGTCGCAGTTTTGAACTTTAATTAAAGTGACTGAATAAGCAATTAAAGGCCTCAATGGCTGATTCAACAAGGTGAAGCAATTTGAAAACCAGCTCCGATAAGATGTTGCCCACTGGAGGCTAAATGTGAGAGAATCACAAACTTGAGACTTGGTAGAAAAATCTGATTGGATGTATTTGTATAAATGCAGGCCTATAGTGAGTTCAGTCATCATAACCTCGAACATACCATTGCTTTATGGGAAAATAACGACTTGAGATTGGATTTTAAAGTCTGTTTTCCACGGAGGTACTGTAAAACACAAAAAGATCTCTTTATGAGAAGATATGTTTCATGTGAGGTACGTGGACAAATCTGATTTCAGAGTGGTTTTCAATATTGCTGCAGGGTAAATGCAACTTTATTGACCAGAGCAGAGTAGGGAATTATTTTGCAGCATTGCGTTTGCGACTGGAACATCCCTGCGCCTCCAGCAACAGCTTGGTGCTCCGGGGTTACATCAGACAGAAACAACTGCAGGAGAAATTGTAACATTCTTCAACACCAATACATCAATGTCACATTATTGGTACAGTACTGTATATTTGGTTTTATTGCTGTGAACAAATGACGGAGAACATTATTTAGCGGTTGTGAGTGCTCGTGTTCCTTTGCATTAAGACAAGGTTTTACACAAACCCTTTGATTCAGCAAGACTCCGCTCCCTTCTGGAGAGTATGACTTTCTTTAGGTGCTGCAGGGTTTGATAGCATTATATTGAATCCGAATTCCTAAAATCCCTTAACAAAGATTCAAACTCCTGAAAGCCAATGCGACAAAGCCGGCTACAAACCTCAACCCTAACCCTAGCCCTAATCCTGAGCTTTGAAAAACACTTTCGACTGGCGATTGGTTTTACGACGTAGTGTTTCTATTTCTTTACAAACATTCTTAAGTAATTTAAAACGATCACGTAGCAAGCCAATTACCAGAAACCAAAGTTTTGGACAAATACATCGCCTCCAGAGTAAATTGAGAGGATTAATTCTAGTCTCAACATGTCTGTTTCGATAAGTCTCACAAATGGACTTATATCTTGTTTGTTTTATCGGCACATCATTTATTTTATTTTTTTAAACAAGAAGTTGTAGTTTCAGGGGAAGCTGATAATATGTATTTATTCTGTTAGATATAGAGTGCAAGCTCTGGACAGAGTGGTATTGATTTTCTCATTGAACCCTTAAAAAGAAGGCAAATAATATTTACCAAAATGTAAGGCACTTACTCTGAAGCACATCGAACCTTAATGCAGAGGTGAAATCATCAGAGAGTTAACGGAAGAGCTAACATTACATTACATTACATTGCATTTAGCTGACGCTTTTATCCAAAGCGACTTACAATAAGTGCATTCGACCAGGAAGATACAAACTAGAAGAAAACAGAATCATATAAGTACATCAGGTTTCATAGAGCCAAAACATTTCAAGTGCTACTCAACTGGCTTTAGATAAGCCAGTCCTTAGTTAGTATATAAGTGCTTTGTTAGTATATAAGTGCTTAGTTAGTTATTCTATCGCTCGAAGTGGAGTCGAAAGAGATTAGTTTTTAGTCTGTGCCGGAAGATGTGTAGGCTTTCTGCTGTCCTGATGTCAATGGGGAGCTCATTCCACCATTTTGGAGCCAGGATAGCAAACCGACGTGTTTTTGCTGATGGGAACTTGGGTCCCCCTCGCAGTGCTGGTGCAGCGAGCCGTTTGGCTGATGCAGAGCGGAGTGCACGTGCTGGGGTGTATGGTTTAACCATGTCCTGGAAGTAGGAAGGGCCAGATCCATTCACAGCATGGTACGCAAGTACCATTGTCTTGAAGTGGATTCTAGCAGTTACTGGAAGCCAGTGAAGTGAGCGGAGGAGCGGCGTGGTGTGGGAGAATGTAGGAAGGTTGAAGACCAGACTAGCCGCTGCATTCTGGATGAGCTGCAGAGGTCGGATGGCACATGCAGGTAGACCAGCCAGGAGGGAGTTACAGTAGTCTAGGCGTGAGATGACGAGAGCCTGGGCCAGAAGTTGCGTCGCTTTCTGGGTCAGGAGGGGACGTATCCTTCTGCTAAGGATGCATGAAACACCATGTCCGCTTGCCAAGGCAGACTCAGCAGAACTTGAAGCCAGCAACTCTGAGTGTGAACAGGTTAGAATGGGTGAGCGTGGCAGATGGCAGTAGTGAAAAATGTATGACATTCTGACCGGAGCTTTAAGTAGAGCAGCGAGGAGACAGACTGATAGACAAACCCACCTGGGTCCCAGATTCATACATTTGCCTCAAACTAGTGGCTGCACAGCTGTGTTTTTAAGTTCAGACCTGAGGCCTCCAATTTGTAATTACTGATTAGACAAAAGAGAAATTACACGAGTAAAAACTTGTGAAAGCGAAAGTCAAGATAAGTATGGGATTGACCTACGTAAGTCATTAAGGATGCATTTTGTGATGATTGAGGAAGGCGTTGATAGAAAATAATCATTATGATGCCTTTATCTTCATTTGACTGATAATAGAGAAAAATAAGTTAAATGCGTTTAAATTCTCTCTATCTCTGTAAATAGCACACACAAGCACACACATATTTCAAATAAATTAAAGTGGCTATTTCTAGATATAGAAATACAAATCACTGTTTTATGACACACAAGGAGTTAGGTCACATCACTGTGTAAAGTGTAAATCATTATAGCTCTATGAATAGCTATATGTATATAGCAGTAATATATTATATATGTATATATAGACAATATCATCCTGCAAGTGCTACTTTCAAAGCTTTAACATTTTTATTTGTCGTGCTTTGCACCCTATTTACATTACCGTAGGCCCATGATACACTGTAAAAAAAAGGTGCAATGCCATTTTTTTGACAACTGATTATTTCAAAACCCAAATTGGCGGGAAAAAGGTACATTGGACCAAAAGCGCAATTGTCCGACAGCCCGTCATCCGAAAACAAACGCACACCAAACACTGTGCATCAAGCAAAACAACTCCAAAGGACTAGAAGAGAGCATCGGAGAATTGTATGGATAAATACCTGCTCTTTCACATTTGTAAATTCTGTGTAGTACTATTTCTGTGCGTGTCTATAGATAGATAGATAGATAGATAGATAGATAGATAGATAGATAGATAGATAGATAGATAGATGGATGGATGGATGGATGGATGGATGGATGGATGGATAGATAGATAGATAGATGGATAGATAGATAGATAGATGGATGGATAGATAGATGGATGGATGGATGGATGGATGGATGGATGGATGGATGGATGGATGGATGGATGGATGGATAGATAGATAGATGGATAGATAGATAGATAGATGGATGGATAGATAGATAGATGGATAGATACTACAGAGAACTTTCACAATGATAGAGTATGTGCTAATGAAGGTTTTGCAAATGTGAGGTGATTAAAAAGTCATTAAAAGGTAAGGACAGCGCAATAATAATGATTACCATGAATAATATGAAATACTAATAAGAGATGAATACATGAACACATACTGTACACATGGTTGTGCATGAGGTGAAACTGAAAGAGTATGCTTATCCATAATGCTATGGGAAAAAGTACAAGTAGAAGATAAAACTCATAGTAGCCTCTCTAGTGGAGTTAATTTGACTTAAATATGGACCCCAAGGCCACGCTTAATTTTCATCATCATTTTCAAAACACATACTGTCATGTACTGGATTTCCATCTTTAACCAAATACAAAGTCATCTTTGAAAAAAAGCTTAACACAATGTCATATGTTGCTTAATTGTTTGTCATTTCTCAGTATATTCTTTGTTCAGCAGATGGTGATCTTTTGTGCAGGTGAAAGAGACAAAGGAAGACAGATCATTTATCTCACTGTGGTGTAAATTAGCTTGTTGAATTAATCATTCATCCACACAACCCATTGTACATTTCATTGTCAAATGAGGAAAATGCTCTTCTGCGGAATCCAAATGTCGCTCCCTTACTTTGTTTGTTGTAGAAAAAGCATGCAGTGCTGAGCTCTCTTTGCCTTTTTATGTGTAGGAAACGGAAGGACTAAAGCCAACGCGGACATGTTTGATGACACATGTTAACTCATCACACATCTATGTGAAGCCTAGAGACAAAGAGAGCGCTTTCCTATAAATAAACATCCGGGTTGGCTTTAAAGTGGCGCTCCTGTTGCTGCTTTGGGCTTCCCATCAAACAGAATGGAGATCCAAACATCTGGGATCATGGATGAAAGATGGACTTTTCCATGGATGAAAGTAGGAAGCTTCACAACAAAAACTCTGTGCACATACGGATGACATATCTGTATTTCTCTGTGGACAGTATCAACGTCTCGGCATTGTACATCAGCACAGAAAACTAGCAGTCTTTTAAAATGGTGCGGATCTAAAAGATCTTTGTGAATAATCTCTGTATTTGTTGTATTTTGGCTGTTTTTCGTAAAGTCAGTTTTTCTCCTCTTCTTCCTATTTCTTTCTTTTCCCTTCATATCCATGCCCCTCTTGCCAGTATTGTCTCTAACCCTTCATAATACTTTGCATACATATGTAGTAGGTTTTGCTACCTTTATAGAAAAATCATTAAACAGGTGCTGACTGACCGACCCAATTGAGTGTGTTCATATTGCTCAATGGCTCATGTTCAAGTCAAAGTTTCTTGGAAGGGGATTAAGTGCTTGGGTTGAAGAAAAGGGTAGTAACACAGCAAAAAGGAAACTAGAAATAGCTCTATGAAGAATACAACTTTTTACATGATGTACTCTCATGGCAGTTGAAACCCCAGTAAAGGTTGCATCTTACCTAAAAAGGCTGGAGTGGTTTATGCCCATTTCCTATGCACTGTATGTAGATTATTTATCTCGTATAGCTGCATTTAGTGCCTTGACCAACCCTTACCAAACAATGTAAGCTCTTCAATGTGAAAACAAGGCCAATTTAAGATAACCCTAACCCTGTAGGTTGGGATTAAAATGCTTTTGCAGGCCAATTCCCCAACACATACCGAACATATCCACCAAGATTTATGATGATTGGATAAATTGTTGATGAGTGATGAGTGATGAGTGATGAGTGATTCATTCGGAGCCCCGCATATTCTCACACGTTTTGATCAATGGGGCCAAGATTTCTGACTGATCTTGCTTATATCTTATGAAAATGTGTTTGCCCCTTGTTTTTCGCATTATGCTAATTAGCAACACATCTCCTGCAGGACATCATTGGTTCCTGGCTATTTCGTGTTGGGCCCTTACTGTTTATTGACAACCAAACAACTGACAAAGATCATCCAAATCTAAACAGAAACGAGAAATTAAAGACCAAAATCAGACATGAATACAATTTTAAACCCTGGACGAGGAACAGTGTCGTTCTTACTAAATTGTTTGCAAATGCTAAATGTGAGACAAGTAAAATACTTGGATTTAGACCAAAACTTGTCTGGTCGGGTTTTATTTTTGTAAGTTTTGGTCATCATTTTTGTAATAATATGATATTGTTATGGTTAATTCCTGAAATATGGGAATGCATAAATGCATAGTCAGTCAATTGTGACATTTTGCACACCAACCCACTGGTACAAGTTGACTTTACTAACCGACAGAGGTGGGGACTCGAGTCACATGACTTGACTCGAGTCAGACTCGAGTCGCACATTTTTTGACTTGAGACTTGCTTGACTAACATTGATAAAAGACTTGACTTGACTTTGACTTGGTATTCATGACTTGAGACTTGACTTAAGCTTGAGACAGATGACTTGAAAGGACTTGACTGTTTAAAATTAAATATTTGCGTTTGTTTTTGTAGTGAGATATTACGTTTAGTTTTTTCGAAAAACGTGATTGGGTGATTATAGCGCCGTGCGCGCAAACCTGGCAACCCACTAGACGGCAGGAGCGTCAGTTAACATGGCAGCGGCTAGCGTTACTCCACAAATAGTGAAGTTTGGATTCAAGGATTATGTTGTCGATGACGCTAATAAGAAGAGAACAGCGGTATGCAGGGTCTGCAGCATAAAGATCAGTGACAGGACCACCACAACATCCAACTTCATTCCTCACTACAAAAAACCCCACAGAGAAAGGTGCGTGAATGTGTTGTGTTAGCTAGAAAGCTAATGTTAAGTTTAAGCTACGTTAGACTTGGTTTCAAATCGATTAAGCATTGCAAAGAGAAGACAAAACGGTAAATGAACACTAGAACCGCCAAGGGATTCATTTTGACTAACCCTGATACTGACGGGCCGTCAGGAGAGGGAGAGAGAGAGAGGAAAAGAGATGCCTCGTTTATTTCCCCTGTGTTATTATCAGAAGTTACTGTAAACTGTTGAATAATGTAGTTCATCTACTTTTAGTAGTTTGTTTAAATGTTTTAATTATGTTGTTGTTGTTTGTAGAAGTGCATCATTCCTTGATTTATTGTAAAAATGAATCTGAACTTTTTGATCTGTTATGATGATAAACTGAAGCCATTTCTAAATTAACCCAATTAAGTGAGTTTTAAATCGTCCTACTTAGTTTATAAGGAAATGATGAAGAGGAACAAATTAAATTATTTGAAAATGATATCTATGTAGGTGCTGACGCTGTTGGCGGTTCTAGTGTTAACAGACATTTAAATTAAATATGTTTAATGGCAAATGCCATATACGATTTTCTTACCTGGAATTCTGCCTTTTTGAACAGACTGACTGAGTCCTCGCTATATTGTCTGCAGTTCTAGGGTTAATATGAATCTAATATGATTGTCATCGGTCTAAATTAGATTTCAAATGATTAACTGTGTATGTAATGAAGATCATAGTGTGGGTTCAATCCATTTTCATAACCACTGTCTTTTAACTGATTTAAATGCGGAAACTGGGCTTATTCATCAGAATTTCGTATGACTTGACTTGACTTGACTTGACCTGACTTGACTTGACCTGAGCAATGACTTGACTTGACTTGCTTGACTCTCACCACAGTGACTTGGGACTTGCTTGATACTTGTAGGTCAAGACTTGAGACTTGCTCATGACTTGCACATGTAGGACTTACTCCCACCTCTGCTAACCGAAGTTGTGCATGCCCATAGTTTTTCTGTGAATTGAAGGATTTAAACCAGTGTCGTGTGAACTCACTTACCAAGTGAGCCAAGCTATTCTAAAAATCTATCCAAACTGTTTACAACCTGTTTCAACCTATGTTCCAAGATCGGTCATATGTTTCCATCTCTAGGTTACTTACACATCTGCCTATTGGGAAAATGAAAAAAAGCTATATTTGAGATTATCTCTTGTTGAGTTGTGTTAGCCAAAATTGCATTAAAATAGCCTTGTGCCTACTATTTGTATCATATATACGATATATATATAATGATCTTGCATACAAAGAAAAACCACAGTTAACGCATTTGTATGACACGTCAACATATGACGTTGAAGCTGAAGCTCAGCAAGAAAACACATTGTTCCCTTCATTTTGGAGCACGGTAATTCACATTGTTGGACATTATAACCTTTCTCAACTTTCTCTTTTTGAAGAATGTTTATGCAAGGATGATGAAACAAAGAAGACTAAGTCAGATTATGCCACCGTTGTGAGACTTGATTACAAAAGATGTCTCTAAAAAGTTGTTTTTTTGACCCAACATTAAAGCATCCCCAGGAAACTTGGCATATTTGCTGCTCCAAAAGGCTGCAAGAGATAAGTGTTTGAACATTTTGAACTTCAATACCCAGAAATCCTTTAAGGGGACATCAGTAAGCGGCACAAGATTCTCGTCTGGGAGGCTTAATACCAAAGGGGAGAGGAGAGGAGAGAAATGAAGGCGGGAAAGGTCTGCTGAGTGCAGCTTTTTCTGGACAGAGTACTGCTCTCTCTGCTGTGTGGGAATCATATTGGATTTCACTCTGACATTTTTATTTTTCATTTCCTGTGGCCAGAGAAGTCAACCCATCCAACTGATTTTATATGGGTGGACACGATTTACAAAAACCTATTTTTGAAGTCACAGTCTACGGTTTATTCTACTAGATACAAATATAAATAGTGTCTGATGCTGATCACAATACCTCTGGATGGTTGTATTTTTTGCAGATATGGAAGAATTAACTCAGAAATGTTACTAAAGGAAAAAGTAACCGTCCTAAATACTCCATTACAAGTAAAAGTCCTGCATTTGAAATGTTAATATAATTGTGGACGTATTATCAGAAAAAGGTACTCAAAGTATCAAAAGAAAAAATGCAAAGTATGCAGAAAGGCTCTTTTCACAGTATTATATTATCAAAGGATATTTTTTTGTCACTGCTCCCCGGGTGTTGTACAAAGCTGCCCACTGCTACTGGGAAGGTGTCATGATCTTAGTTTTAGTTTAAAGTTTCCAGTTTTACTTTAAAATATATTTCCTTGTTATGTCTTGTCTGGTTTTACTTCGGCCCAATCCCAAACCACTCCCTCGACCCTACCCCTCCGTGACGGAGTGAACTCCGTCTGTAGCCACACTCGCAGCTCAACGAGGCTCCATCCTGTCAGATGGAGGGAGTAAATACAGCGGCAAGCTTTGGGACGGCCTCCCCTCTCTCCGGCAGAAACAGGAAATGCCGTAACTGTATGTAACAACGGTTTCAAATCAGCATCTCTTAGACAAAAAATGTAAATTAATAACTCAAATAAAACTCCAAACATCTTTAATTGTGTTACTTTTTTGTAAAGCTCTTTTAGTTTTAAACCTGATGTTTATAAGCTTCTTAGTTTTTGCAACAGTCTGTAAATATACACAACTTTATAATAAAATGCACACATTTACCTTTTTCTAGACTAACCACAGGTACGATCCTAAGTTAAAAAAATATGAGGTTATCATGAGGTTGTTAACATCGCAGTTTATCAGTGGATGTTTGCTGGAACTACTTTTTAACAGCGTGTTTCCTGACGGACACACACAGCGTTGAGACCGGTCAGGTAGAGACCGGTCTCAAGTCAGCACCGCTGCAGCCTCGCTGTTTGAGGGCTTGATAGCCCACTCCCCCTCCACACCGCTCCACACTCGTTGGTTTGGAACAGCACTTAATGTGGCGGACCCTCCGCGCTAACGCGCAAACGGAGGGGTAGTGTGTAGGGGTAGGGTATAGGGGCGGTTTGGGATTGGGCCTTCATGTCTTCTAGTTTTCCAACTGTGTGATTGTCTGATTGTGTTCACCTGCTTCTCATGTGTTTCTGCCTGCCCTCTCCAGCTGTTTCTTGCCTCTGTGATTAGTCTTGTGTGTGTAGGACTGGGGGTGTTTCTCAATCGCGAGTAAAGCTGCTTCAGAGCCACTATTTCAAGCATACTACGTCATCGAGTGCCGCCGAAGTACTGTTCCAATCTCCAGCATACTTGGAAATCTACCGAGCCCGGCGTACTCCGTTTGGAGAAATATCGAGGCTGCACATGAGTAGACTCCGCGGTCTTAAAATCCCCACAATGCTTTGCGCACGGACCAATTTCCAAAATCTGTGGCGGAAAATGTAAGGCGGGGCCTCTCATATGACGCACACTTGCTAGCCTGTTCCACTCTTCGTTTTCCGAATGTCAGGAAGTATTCTTGACTCGCTTCTGAAGCAAGATGCTCGGCAGACATGTGCTACCAAGCAAGCGTACTGTACTCGCGATTGAGAAACACCCCCTGTCTCCCTTGTGTTCTTTGTGGGTTCGTCGTCTTAGCTCCCGTCTATGGTCCTGTCGTGTTTTCCCCGAGATCCTGCCTTTGTTCCTGATCCTTTTCCTCGTGCCCTCCCTGTTCCGTACATGTTCAGTTCTTTGTTTTGTATTTGCCTTTCCTGGTCGCCCTGTTTTTGTGCTAAACTTTTTATTTTATTTATCAGCTCTTTTAAAAAAATAAAAAAATACCTGCCATCTTCTTTTTACTGCTTTTGGGTCCAACATCCTGCCAAATCCTGACAGATGGGTTCAATGTAGATGTCAAATGTCATCTGTGTGCTGTGCTGTGTATGTACATTTGCGTGATAAATAAGTGTTTTATTCCAATCGTCTGTTTTTGATTCAAATGATCCTGTTTTTATAACTAACAAATACATGGAACATTTGTAGTCAATGTTGAGCCAATTTTAAAAACCTTTTATAGTACTAGTTTATATTAATATATTAGTAGTACAGTACTTATATAAGCATATCACACGTTTTTTATTTAGCATCTAGTATAGTAGAATGTTAAATAATTGTAGTGGCATAAAATGTCAAGTGATACTCAAGTACAATTATGTCAAAATGCCCCTTAAATATGCTTCTCAGTTACTTTCCACCTCTGGGAATTTGTAGTTTAATTCAGAGGTCTTGCTGCACTGAATACTATTAAGGGTGTTACGGCTGCTGCCTTCCTGGTCGTCTTAACTGTGTTAATCTGTGTTGTATGTAAAAGAGCTGTGCGGTTGCCCTGACGTGATTGGCTGCCATCTCCTGGTCCGCCTCCCGAAGATTGTGATTGTAGCACGCCGGCCCGACGCCCTCCAATCGCAGCGCACAGCCGGCGCACACCTGCTGGAGATGACTACAAAGCCTGTGACTGACGATCACTCAGGAGGCTCTGACATGTGGACAGACGCCTCTTGCTACTTGCTCCTTGGAGAATTATGTTAACTGTGGTTAAACTTGTGTGTATTAGTAGTGTCTAGAGTAGCTTAGTTAGAGTGTAGAGTAGCTTAGTTAGTGTTTAGAGTAGTTTAGGATTTTGTGACTGTTGCCTTTAGTTTAGCTGTGTTTTTGTACAGACTCCTTTTGTTAGTTGTACCACTTTTAAAGTGAGGTTTTGTTTCGTTCCTTATTTAGTGTATTAGTATTTATTTTCCCTGTATGCAATTAGACTCCTTTTTAGGGTCCTCCTTTTGTTTGGTTATTTATCAACCTGTGCCCTTTTGGCCTTTGTGTTTGTTCCAGGCTGCATGCCTGCCATTTTGTTTACCCTGCTATTTAAAATAAACCCTTTATAATTATACCAATTCCAACTGGTGTGTGTTGCATTTCCTCATCCCTAGTGAGGACGTAACAAAGGGGTTCTGGCTGAATGTTATTCGAATAAAGCAAATGAAGAGAACTTTCCCCATTTGCCTGACAATAATGAGAACCACCAACTGAAAAGTAAAATGTTCTGCTTCTTTCTGTAAGAGCTGCCGGATACGGGTACCAAAGCTGAACACAAAATCTTTTCTCAGACTTGTTGCTCTGACAATCTGAAGATGACACAACATCTCTTCTTCTTGATGGTGACTTGCAGATTCACTTTTTTTCACTTGGGTTCTAAGTCGATTCCAGCGAAGACTATTTTTGCACACGATGGACATTATGTGAAATATATATCAGTACATGCTGCCAAGATTCCTCATGTTTATGTAAAACCACCACAGGGATGGTTTTACCCTCAGGGCATTCTAAAATATCTCCTGTATGATTGTGGTAAGAGGGCCACTCTGCATCCTGACCTTTTGCTGCTGTTTGCATACAATGTGCCAAACATGTGGATCGTAATGAAAGCCTTTGATAAATCTGATATATGTATGGTGGTCAAAACACTTCCATTCGCAGAAATTTTAAGAAATTATGCAAAAACAAAACAAAAACGAATGTGCCAAAACACATGCAAATGAAGAGACATCTTCAACATCTTTATACCAGTATTTACCGTTTTACTAACACCAGCTGCCACTTTAGTGTATTAATATGCTGTCTGACTGACCAACCAGAAATGCCCCCTGATGTATATATCCCCCCATAAAATGGTGTTTCTTCCAGCTTTAATTGACGATCTTTAGCAAAAATAGTGCTGTAAACAAAGATTGTATAATGTGAATTTCTTCTCATTACATGGATGATATTAGCCTAGCCAAGCGAGAGCCGGTGCTGCTGCAGTGAAAACGGGTTAAAACTGTTTATCAATCAGGTACAGGCTTTGAACCGCCACTGGACCACCTCGTGGAAAAGGGATATTTCGTTTGGAGCTCAAACTGTAAATGCAACTGTAAGAAAGTGAGAGAGAGTGCAATTGAGAGTGTAATGGCGCATTTCCACTACAGCGCGGAGCTCGCTTTAAGCGTGCCGTGCCGTGCCCGGCCCGTTTTTGGTTGCGTTTCCACTTGGCGTAGTTCCGGCTAGCGGGTACTATTTCACAGTTTTTCTGGCCCCATAAAATCGAGGTTCTTTCCGGACCAACAACCGGGCTGAGTATGCTAAACTAGAGAGAGAGAATCGCAGGCAAGGGTTCTACAACTACAACAAAATGAACATATTTGACCGTGATTTAATTGTAATACACGTTTCAAAATGATGCCGAAGTAACAACATACTGATACCGGTTAGTAAAAACCATGAATTAATGCTTTGACAAGTCTGCAGACAAGACGGCAGGAGAAAAACCTTTTTAAATGCGTGTTTTCTAAATGGAGATTGGCTAAGCTAACGTTGTATATGCTCCGTCCACACTCACAACAACGGCCTACAGACACAAATAAACCAGCGACTGTATTCGCCATGACACAGACAGTCTGTGGTTTGTACTTGTTTAACTTTTGTCTAGTTTCTGAACAGATATGAGGAGCTGTGAGCTCTGAGTGCTAACAGCTAACGGCTGATGTTGTTTTTCTGTGGTTCTCATTGAAGATGACGTCACGGCTCCGCCTACACTGCGTTACTATAGTTACTGCCCCAGCTACTAAACTGTAATGGAAACGCAGCATAAAGTGAGCCAGTCCTAACAAGGCCTAACGAGGCCTAGCCATACCGAGCGAGGCCGAGCAAGGCCCTGTAGTGGAAATGCGCCATAAGTGTGTGTACTTGGCCTTTGTTTATCACCACACCACAGTGTGGTGTGAGAGAGCGTGCAAAGAGTCTCAGGTGAAAGCCGTGTACGTATTGCAGGAGATGCTCCAAGTTATTTGGATGTTTTTTGCAGATTAATATTTTATTAGTGCCGGATGCCTCTGTAAACAGAGAGGCAGCAGCAGTTTAAAGTGAAGATGAAGTCCCAGACCTCACCAGGTTGACACATTAAGTGCATGAGCACATGTAAACACACACTCCAACTGTCTAGGACCATAAATACTTGCAGACTCCAAATCTGCACTGATAAACTGTGTTATCATATTGGTTCAGACTCAGCAATCTGCTTCAAAGTTTATTTTTCCTCCCTGCAGTTTCCTCTGTGTTTCCAATGAGCTACAAAGCTCCAAGAGCGTCAATTATACAGAGAGAGCTTCTACTGAGGTTTGTGCTGAAAAAGTGCTGGTCGATGTTACTTATTTATTCATTTTGACCTTGAGGTGCAAATGTTTCCAACACAGCGGCAGCTCCACTACACACATACGAGACAGCTGTGAAGCAGATGATTGTTCCCACGATGAAAGCCGGCGATAAGCTACGGCAAGCTGTATTCTAATGGCAGTTAATTGGGCTCGGACGTTGAAGCACTCTCAAGCACCCTCAGTCTGTTGTAGTGTAAATGATGAAATGCATCTTCGTTCTATGCTTGCTTTTTCAAAAAATCATCAGAAGATTTTGTTATGGTATAAATTCAGCCTGCTCTCATTAATGAAGAACATGCTTTACTGTATAATTAAACTTGCAGAACTGAACTTTTTTTTATTTTTTTTATTTATTCATTTATTAATTCTTTATCAGGAAGGCATGGTTCATTCATCTGGTGTCTGGGGCTGTAATTCAAGGTCTTTAATCTAATGTATCCATATCCATATTTAGCTTCACGGAATGCTAGAGCATATACCAACATGCATTAAAACATTAGACAAGTGGCCAATGAATCATGGGATTACACACAGAAGAAGAAAAACAAATATACTGTACCTAACACCAAAAACAAATGTAAAACCACCAGTTACCTTACCTGCTTGCTATTGACTTAGTGAGTAAACCCTGAATTAATTCACGTTACTCTGCTATTACAGTAAACAAATAGTGTGTGATTTATAAATGACATAGCTTTCACTGTCCACACTGGGAGAAACTCCCTTTGCAGGGAACTCTGGGATTTTGGCCTTTGCAGACCATTTACATGCACAAACCCCCAAAAGCATAAAACAGCCACTTTATTTTAGAACTATTGTGTGTTATAACTAATACAGTACATTAAACTTCTCTGTTTCAGAAAGATTGAGTTGTTCTTTAAAAAGGAACGTAGTTTTGTTTTAAACTACCCAACAGTATTTGAGGTGAGAGTTGCAAAACATCATTAACTTAAAAGGACCACTCTTCAAAAAGAAAACATTGTCTAATTCTGTACTTTAACATTTACTGCAAGTGAAACAAAAGGTCAAGATAAGAAAATCTGTGAAATAATCACAAAGTATCTTATTCTATATATCTCAATTTATTTGTTTAACAAAACATTAAAGTTTGAATATGCAGTTATTGCAGGCCCGGACTGGCCATCGGGAGCCCCGGGAAATTTCCAGATGGCCTGGCCTGTTAAGTGGCCTGCTGGCCTGAAGATTTTTATGTTGGAGAAATCATCTGTGGGTGTTTGCACCTGCTATATCTGACTACTTTACTGTATATGGATTTCAATGACTACTTTTTTTTACGATGTTGTATTTTAGTGTTGCCTCTGTGTTTAGTGTCCTGTCTGTCTGTAACTTTGTGTGGTAGTGTTACCACTGACAGGTCTCTCTTGAAAATGAGACCTTGTGTCTCAATGAGATTTTACACCTGTATAAATAAAGGCTAAAACATTTTTTTTTTTAAATGTATTGTGAACGCAATGCTGCGCAAATGTGGGTCTGCCTCACAAAGGAGGACTGTCTGTCTACATGATGTGGCCTGCCGACATGGCCACTGTCATACCGATCATACATTAAAGCACTCGATGGGTCTCTGTGTGTCATTCAAGCTCGGCAGGGTACGTGTATGTGTGGCGCGAGAGAGTGAGTGAGCGAGAGAGAGAGAGAGAGATAGCACGCACAGGTTACGTGCATTGTTGTTGTTAGCATCTAGTTCTAGCTAGCTGCTCTAACGGATATAAGGAGCTGTTTCAACAACAAGGTCGAGGAGAGTCCTCTCCTGTCAGATTGAGTGGCTCAGATTACTTCAGCTAAGTGAGGTACAGGACTCTCTGAGGGTTTAGATCAGGGGTGTCAAACTCAATTTAGTCGCGGGCCACATTAGCATTATGGTTGCTCTCAAAGGGCCGGTTGTAACTTTAAGACTATATAAATATATAAATATACATATATAAACATATAATATATATAAAATAATGTATTATACTACATTATTGCCTCTGCATTGGATTATTATCGGATAGTACTTATAACTTCATAATTAACTATACGTCTGAAAGCAAAAGTCAAGGGCAAATAATTGCAAGTCTCTTCAGTGCGCATGTCACAAAATCAGATGCATTGTGGGACATGTAGTTTATGGGCAATGTGCTTCTGTAAAGCGGCATTTAACCGTATAATAAACATATTATATTCTTTGCAACCTCTTTTGGGCCACATAAAATGAAGTCGTGGGCCGGATTTGGCCCAAGGGCCTTGAGTTTGACACCCCTGGTTTAGATAGTTAACTTTAGTCTAGTTATCTCAGTGGGTCTCAAATGGTTTGGTCACCATTTATGTAAACACATATTACCATTTTAGGGTTGAGTGATTAGTAAAATATTCATGAATAAAAAATAAAAAAGTTAGCTAGGTCAAATAAGATAAGATAAACTTTAAAAACTTGTTGAGAGCTAAAACTAGTCTTAGCCTCTGCATCACAGAGGAGCAGGGGGGAGAGGAGGGAGACAGGAGAGGCTGGTTCAGAAGCCCAGACACACTCACAACTATAAATGAACCAAAACAAATAAAATAAACAAGTTTAAATGTTTTTCCGTATTGGATATGGTATGTTATTGGTTATGGCCATATTCTTATGATTTTATGATTATTTAAATGTATACAGTTCTGTTTCATATGGGTGTTTCCATAGATCTAGTCTCTTTATTAAAAACCCTGAAGGGTTTGAGGTCCTACCCACTTAAAACATGTTCACATGAATAGGTAACCAAATACATTTGCACACTTTTTTAAATAGTAACCCATATCCATGTGTTTATTATAGGGTAGTAGATTTAAACTATGGGCTATCACTATGGGCAGCAACGCTGTAAATATTGACAAATAAATCCAGCAAAACGGCAAAAAAAAAAACTGGTAGTGGCCTGACTTGGTGTCTAATTCCCGGCCTGACTTGTTGTCCCAGTCCGGCCCTGAATTAGTGACAAAGTGTAAAAGAGAGAAAAAACAGATATACTAAGGGGATACGGAAATTTAAAGGACAGATTATGAAGATATATGCAAAGAAAAGGGGAGAGAGAGAAAAAGATCAGAAAGAGTGTGAAGGTTATGCTAATGAATGGTTAAACTGGGGAAGGCAGAGAGGGGAGGAGGAGGAGGGAGAAGAAAGCAAAGAAAAGAGGAGAGGGAGGTTAGGAAGAGAATGTTCGGGTGTCAAGGGATGTTTAAAGAAAGATGGGTTTGTTAAAAGAAAAAAAAGGAAGGTCTCTTTTTACTGTGTGTGACCTTGAGCGACTAAACCAGAAAGGACATGTAATTCAAGGCATTTTTTAAAAGTGGGGGAAAACACGTAAATATTCAGTGTTGGTGAAGATGACCAAAGTACTAAATGGTCTGCAACGCTGATTACACATGAGGAGAATTTATGTCTAGAACAGCAATAAGATAGACAGCAGGAGGTGTGTATGGGTCAGACCTGGCGCCAGAACAAATCTACAGAGAGGGCATATGATTTTCATGGGAGGGCACACAAAACCGTCATGTGCCGCGGCCCGAGATTTTCTTTTGGGGGTGCTGTGGGGTAGCTTGACGTTTCATAGAGGGTGCTCAAACATTTAGGGTTTCCCATTGATGTACCGGCGCTACAGTTGAATTGAAAATGCGTGCGTGTGTGCGTGTGTGTGCGTGCGTGCGTGCGTGTGTGTGTGTGTGTGTGTTTGTGTGACGCAGCTTGAAAAGAGTGTTTCATGGACATGTAAGTTCTGTTCATCTGTCACTATTGGATGTACTTGTTAGTGTGTTGTTTTACACGGGACCCCACATGTGTGATGTTCGAGTGTGTGTGTGAGTGTGTTTCGCTGCAGTAATCCCAGTGACAGTAGCCTTATTGCCCCAGCTGTGGCCTGACCTTTTCTCTAATTGACTCTAATCAATTGAGCTCAATCCTTTCTATCAAGCCACTCTTAAGGGGGGTTATGCTTCTCTCCACTCACTGCATGTTCCAGTCAAGCCTTTATGTTCTTTTTAAAGAAAGATAGCACTTATTTCATCACTCATGTGCACAATTCCTGTACCAATAAACTCCCCATTAACATTTTGCTGTTTGAATCTGAACAAAGTAGGTTAACTGTATCACCAGCGTCGACGGTAATGAAGGCTAGTGAAGGCTAAGCTGTTAGCCCTGTGCTAATGTTGCCGTTGTTTTGCTATGAAGAGAGAAGTGCTGCCAGAAAAGGCGGAAGGGTTAGCCTCAACATCAGGTAATGCTCATGAGTGTTGCAGTCTGAATTAAAAAAAACTGACCATTCGACATGCAACCAATCAGATAACAAATATTTGAAGCGACGCAAGCTAGCTTGCTTGCGCTTAACCTCTGGTAAACAGATGAGCAAATCCTGTATCGTGAAGGAAGGTTGAGCTTTCCCTTAATTATCGATCAATTTACGATCCATTCATGCACTACACGAAAAGAGTATCGCAATGCTAAAGTCTATCGATGTTCCCTAAAGGTCTCATCTGCAGGCAGTGGCGGCGCCAGAGCATTTTTGTTGGGTAATCTATGGTAGGGCTAACCCATACAGTGGTGGTGCTCAAGTCAGTATTTGCAATGTAATTACATACATGCTATATCGCCCCCCTTGACAGTGAAACGCCACGCGTGAGGTTTAGATTATTTCCCTGTCTCAATCAAAATGGAACTGTATGAAATAAAACGGCACATTTGTCTTGAAGTAAATAAAAAGGGATCACTGTGAACGTGACGTATGATAGTACACGTTGAAGATCCAATGGGGATACTGAATGGCGGTTTCGATTGATCTCAATCAATAAGGCATGACGCAGATCCAACGTTGCGTTGCTCTGATTGGCTGTAGGTCTATTCAAATTGCATTCGGAGGCATTTTGATCTGACCGCGGCCGCGCTGATATTATAACGCCAGAGAATTTCCACACCTTTAGTGTATAAAACTCCCCCACTACTTAGACTATTCCTTGCACCCCTCTTCTAGCATAAGCCCGAATGGTCTCAACCATATTGCATCAGTAACGTGCACTTGTTGTTACAGCAGGATCAGTTTGTGTGCTGTGGACACGACCCGTATATTTTCGCAATCCGTGTTCTCAACATTTAGCATTTTGCTTATTATTTAATTGAATTTGCATTACTTTTCATGGTGGGGCTATGGTGGGGCTAAGCCATTTCTTGGTATGGCTGTAGCCTACCCCAGCCATACCCTGACGCCGCCACTGTCTGCAGGCATATACTACTAGCATATTGTTATGTTCGTCAAATCCAAACATCAGCCTCCGACATGAGGCTATGGTATCATAGTCAACAAATACATTTATAAATCAGAAAACATTTAATAATGTAGCACTAAGACGCTAACTATGTTGCGCATAGACTTAGCCTTCTATGTAGTGTTAGCATATTAGCACGGCATCGTTGGATATCGTTTTTCTTTAGTCTTGTAAGCTATTTGTTCATGTTTTTTGCTTTAAAATTAATTTGCATCTGCTATAAACAATCATCCGTAGGTGCATAAGATTGCTGTTATAAACGTTAAAACATGTGGTGTTTAAAACATGTAAGGTAGTTGTTCAAATACTAGCCTTCCCTATCCTTAGCTTCACACGCCACCTATGTGTAGGCCTACTACACTAAATTCTGCTGCTACATCAACGAAGTTCAGAAGCGGATGCATTGTCCACTTACAGTAGAATACAAATAAAGCTAGTTAATTTCCAAGTCGCTCTTCAACAGGGAGTGACACTTATTGCAGAGAAAATGAAAGGGTATTTCTTTCAACTGTGTTTTGTTCTTTTTCATTTTATTTGAAATTCCTTTAACAAGTATACACTTACTCCCTTGTGCAAGAGCTGTCAAGCACATCGAGATTTCAGCCAAGAAGTACTAAAATCATTCAATATAATAAGTTTGTGAATCTACATTTCTATGACAACTGAACAAATCAGCTCTAGACGAAGTCAGTGGACCTTAATAGAGTTGAGATTGAGTGAACTGCTGTTTGCCGTCATTAACAGTTACGAAGCGGCAGGAGTTGATTGTGTACATATCTTTTAAATTAACTGTTAGCCGTTGCCCAAGCAAAGCAATTACCAAGCTCGTTTGCTCTGTGAGTATTTTTGCCATCTTCAATAATACTCTTCGTAAATTATATGAATACAGAGCAAAGGACAAAATGTCAGCTGGAAAGTACAGAGACTATGGTAACATATATTTCGTGAATACATGTGTGTCCCACTCTATATACAAGACTTATCCGCTTTTCACTGCATGGTTTAACCATCTTGACTTAATACAAATTGCTTTTGGTAAATGGTACACTTTGTTTTCTACTACGAATAGAGGCAAACCCGTCAA
Organism: Trematomus bernacchii; assembly: GCF_902827165.1. Taxonomy (NCBI): domain Eukaryota; kingdom Metazoa; phylum Chordata; class Actinopteri; order Perciformes; family Nototheniidae; genus Trematomus; species Trematomus bernacchii. The sequence goes on along the minus strand of NW_022987714.1, from coordinate 16,020,201 downwards.
TGTGGTTAGCGTAGCACAATCGCGACACGGATTGAAACTGCTGTGTCATCTTCAACACAACACTTGCTGGTCCCTAACCAAACAGAGAATGTTTGGCAACTTGTGAATTGACAATGGCATTTTCTAAAATCTTCATCAATTGTTTAAAAAAAATGCGATCAATTAAAAATCCTAAACCTGGGTTTTCTCCGTTTGCTTCGAACATTAACCGAGGTGTATACCAAAAAAGTAACAGAACTATTCACAACTTTGGCCAATGCAAGATCAAACATAACAGTTCTAAGTGATTGGATTTGAGTGCTGCATTACATGATAAGGTCGATACCACTCTTCTGTTTTTGCATTAGACTAGCATCCTTAAAAAAGCTTGATGTTTTTACATTATGGTTTGTGTATGGATTAAACATACTAAATACAATCTAATGAGCTTTTTTTTAGAGGTGCTAGTCAGATTTGTCAGTCTTGCTGTATTCTTCTGCTTCCAGTCTCAATGTTGAATTATACTTCATTTAGCATGCAGACATAACAGTATTCAGGTTTCCAAGGATACAAGGATAATTTGTCATTGTGCAACACATCACATCGAAATGCAGTTATAGTCAAATGTTGCTGCATAGAAAGAACAAAAAAGGCAGAACACTTTTTTTTGTGTGTGTGTGTGGAGGATGAGTTCAGGAGTTTCACAGTTGAGTAAAAAAGCTGCTCTTTAAGAAAAACTTCTCTAGGGGACTTTGCTTTTTTAACTTTTCGTAAGAAATACAGCCTTTTTTGAGCTTTTTATAAAAAGAGATAGAGAGGAATCAAATTTGTCATATATAGTCCTTCAAATATGACCAATTATTTTCTCACATGTAAATGAGTGCTAATATGAAACAACTTCCCCCTTACTCTAACTAGTGATGTTGGCTTTAATTGCACCATTTTACACTAGAAAAGATGCTGATAATAATGCATTTCTAATGCGGCTAAATCTCAGCAGACATTCTATATAGATCGGTATGGTGGTTGTGAAGTCTCTCTCTACCCCTGCGTACACACACACACACGCACACACACACACACACACACACACACACACACACACACACACACACACACACACACACACACACACACACACACACACACATACATACACGTACTGTCAGTGCGCATGGTGACATTAACTGGGCTCTCACTCCCTCCTCTGGTGTTCATACTAGGAGCCACTCGATCCGTGATCAATACACTGCTTACACACACATACACACACACACACACACACACACACACACACACACACACACACACACACACACACACACACACACACACACACACACTCTATGCCTCTGTTTCAAGTCGTAATGTTGGAAGACTCAAACCATCCCATCCCCTGCTACCTCTACTGTATCTCTAATTTCTTATATCTAATTTGCTCTTATTCTTCTTTTTCTTCTTCCCTTTTCCTTCCAAAAGGAAACCATCCACCCACCTATTCCTCTTCCTCTGATAACAAGAATATTCTGATAAGAAAAATCTGTTAGCTGCATGTGGGATATCTCTGTGTGTGTATTCATTCAGGTGCATTAACCCTCCTGTTGTCTTCGGGTCAAATCTGACCGATTTACTACTTTCATCAATCATAACTTTTTTGTTTTAGATTCGATTGCATTAAGGCTTTATGATATCCTTCACAGTAGACATTTGAACATATACAATTGCTGACCACCACTTTCATTGAACTGGTGTTCCCGGTCAAAAATGACCGCCATAAAGAAAAGGAATTAGTAACCATCCGGATCAGATAAAACACACACACACACACACACACACACACACACACACACACACACACACACACACACACACACACACACACACACACACACACACACACACACACACACACTCAAGATGTCCCCCCCCTTATGTGCCCATCCCCCCACATGGATCACACCTGGCACACACAATACATGTTCAGTGTCTATTCTTTGTATATTTACTGCAGTTTTTCATGTATACCAGTAGTCTGATACAATATTTACAGTTTGAAAGGGTGTTAAATGAAATTTGGTGATGATTAATGGTTTTTGTGTTAATGTAATAGCAGTTAAAACAGGACCGGTCAAATTTGACCGCGAACACCAAAGAAAGGGGGGGGGAAACTAAGACAATAGGAGGGTTAAGAGACCATGCAGTGTTCATTTCTTCTCAGCCATGGGTTGCAGATCACATCAAAGAGCAGCATGCGTGTGTGTGTGTTTGCAATCACATGACCAAAAAAAAGAAATATGTGTAAAAGTGTGCATGTTAAAAGTGCATCTGTGAACCTAATCAAGAGATAAGGCTGAAAGTGTATGAAAAAAGAGAAAAGTTCAAGCGAACGATCTCCTGTTTGTGTGAGTGTGCGTGTGTGTGTGTGTGTGTGTGTGTGTGTGTGTGTGTGTGTGTGTGTGTGTGTGTGTGTGTGTGTGTGTGTGTGTGTGTGTGTGTGTGTGTGTGTGTGTGTGTGTGTGTGTGTGTGTGTGTGTGTGTGTGTGTGTGTGTGTGTGTGTGTGTGTGTGTATAAGGTGGCTGTGATTAATTTCTCTCTGTAGCCGTTGCTCTAATTCCCGGCTGAGGTTGGAATGGTCCCTGAAAGAGTCCCAGTGGAAATCACAGTAGGCAGGCAGTCAGACAGCAGCTTTGAGAAACACTGATGAATTATCCATAAAGAGAGAGAGGGGGGTTGTGGGCAAGAGAGAGAGAAGAGGAAGGGGCTCAGTGTAAAGTGAGCAAGCAAAGGCAGGAAGGAGGTTATGAAAAGAGAGCAAAAAAGAGGAGATGGTGGGATGGGAAACACAACAGGGAGGATGAGGAGAAAAACAGAGCGAGTGTGAGTGAGGGACAAAGTGAAAGCCACAACATGTTTTCCCTCTTGGAAAATTCACTTCTCCCCTAACCCCAGTGTGTATCCTCTCACTGCTGGATCAGTGTATGTTTGGTTGTATCTTTGCGGGACCACAAATCTTCAGGTTTCACCTCAATACCAGCAGCTATCCAAACATGATCATCTGTAGATCAACTAGTAGGGGAAATCAACCATGAAAAGGTCTCAAAAGGTGTTGTGAAGCATCTGCGGATGAATAATCAGCATCCATAACATTTCGCTGTTCATTTATTAAGGATCAGGGTTAAGGAGTTAGGTAAGGTTTTCACCTGAATAAAATGAACATTTTCCTAACTGTTTGGGCAACGTTTTCATCACCGTTTCCTTGGATGGCTTACGGACTGTTCGGGCAATGTTCCATCTTCCATCATCAACGTTTCTGTCACGAACGAGCTGAGAACCAAAATGCAACACACGGGAGACCAGGGAAAGTCGGTAACCAGCTTTATTAAAACTTGTTTCCACAGAAAAGTTCTGGTGTAAGACAAACCGGCAGACAGTAGGCAAAAGGCTGGTCGGGGACAGGCGAGGGTTCCAGGAGTAGGCAAGACGGGAGACGCAGGTACAGGCAGGGTCAGGGAGCAGGCGAGGCAGAATAGTCCGGCTACAGGCAGGGTCAGGAAACAGGCGAAGCAGGCTGGTCAGGGACAGGCAAGATCGAAACCGGGAGAGCAATCTGGGAGGTAATGCTGGAAAGAACTGCATGCTGCGAAGTACGATCTGGCACTGAGGTGAGAGTGAAGGGGGCCTATATACTAGTGGAGCTAATGGGTGTACAGAGTGTGAGAGAGAAACAGGGTGTGACTAGCAGGTGACTAAGGTGACTGAGAAATGCTAATGCAGAAAATAGGTGAGTGAGGGAGCAGACTGTGACAGTTTCCTTTGATGGCTTCCGGACTCTTTTGGCGCGTCTTCCAGAGAGTTCAATTTGTTCAACTCGAGCGTCAAATTCGTGTGAGGATCTCAGCCTGCCGCCACTGACGTTGAATCAGGAATCCAAAACATCAGCCTCATCAGTTAGCTGTTAGCACACAGAGCTCACAGCTCCTCATATCTGTTCAGAAACTGGAGAAAAGTTATAAATGTACAAACCACAGACTGTCTGTGGCATGGCGAATACAGTCGCTGATTTATTTATGTCTGTGTGAAGTTGTTGTTGAGTGTGGACTGAGCATGCACAGATTAGCTTAGCGTGATCGATCAGATCTCCATTCAGGAAACACACATTTAAAATGGTTTTGCCTTCCGTCTTGTCGTGTACACACACATTAATTCATGGTATTTACAAACCAGTCACAGTATGTTGTTATTTTGGCATGATTTTGAAACATGTATTAACAATTAAATCACGGTAAAATATGTTAATATTGTTGTAGTTGGTATCTACGATAGTATCTACATGGAGACAAGCCCCGCCCCCTCGCCAGCGCGTCTTTTTTGAATGACGCGAAACACAGCTGACAGCCGCGGTGAAACTTGAGCTATTACATCCTGTGTGAACGCACCATAAGTCTAACTGGCTACAAGTACTTTTATTGAACATGTTTTACTTCAACTTATGTTTACATGATTATGTATTTATTGGATTCAATTAAACTGACTTCAACCAAACTGCCACAAAAGTTAATTTCCCCCTGGGATTAATAAGTATTGAGATTGATTGATAGATTGAGTAAACAGGACCAGGTTTCAAAAGAAAGAAAAGAAAGAGAAAGACAGACTTTTATTAATCCCCGAGGGAAATTCAGGGTTTCACTGTGGTGTTATTTACATTAAACACATCGTTTTGATATACACATGCACAAACTGGAACACATGGATTACTGGAGAGGTGGCAGAGCGAAGGGCCTGCCAGTCGTCCGGCGCCCGGGAGTAGTGGGGGTTTTGCTGTAAATTCTACATAATGCACAGACCTGGCTGAGGGTTTAACAGAATTTCGTACTTGTGTAAAAAATAAATGTTTAGTTGTAACATTGAATAAAAAAAGTATCATCTATATTAAATAAGTCAAAGAACCAAACTGCTGCAGATCTAACCCTAAACCTATAGGTTTTCACATACAATGAATTTGCTTGCATTACTTTGGAAATAAATAAAAATGTTGCACATGCCCTATGACGTAAAATATATAAATACACACATTATAAAAGTAAGGAGTGAATCATAAAAGCCATTAAGCCATAATTCATAATGCATCTAAATCCAACTTTGTCTCTTTCCCACAAACTACATAAACAAGGATTACTATTTCATTATGTATGGTTGTGTAATTGACGTTGGAAAGAAAAAAGCTAGAAGTGTTTTTAAAAAATATATTTTCTGCCTATGTAACATCTACCATAAAGTAATAGTTTGCATGCAAAATATATGTGACAGCCAGTGGAAGGAATTTAAATGAGATTTACTTATGTGTATCTTCTTCATCTCCTCCTTTTCAAAATTCACAGGCAAACAAACACTGACATGAACATTGCATATACTGTATCTTCCATACATATTTTATAATGTCAGAAGGTCTAATTTATGCATTTTTCATATGTCTTAAAATACCTCTTGTCTTAATGCACGTCATCTTATTCTGCATACATTTGAAGTCGTGGAATGTGTTGTAGGTGAGTTTGCAGTCTGTTTGCAAACTGTATGTATGCAATATGATGGGGATTTCAGTTATTTAGCAGACATTATGCAAAGTGATATGGATATAATTAAACCATATCATTTCCTACTTGTTAATGGCTCTCTAGGTATTCCTGTCTGACATTCACTTCTTGTTTTACATTGATTACACTGTTGTGCTTCATTATAATTACATTTGAAAGTTACATACAATCTGTCAAACATATATTGCAGTATGGATCTGTAATGAGTGTGGGAGTTACCCACACAGTTCCTTCAGAAGGTACTCATTGCCCTGAGGTTTATGAGATTGTGCAAATTGTATAGAAGATTATTATATTATGGTCATTAAGCCTATAATGAACTCATACGATGCTATTAATGTCTAATGACAAGTACTGTGCCAGAGGAGGGCACAGGCATTTACCAAAAATACTTTAGATGAAATATTGAGCTTCTGTTAGAGCTCCATAGACAAGAAGAAACTTTTCTAGTAGCAGTTGCAAGGAATATATATTTTTGAAGAGTAGCCAGAAAGTTAAGGAATGTAGCGAGTACAGGTATTTGGCACCCTTCCTCGTTTCAAACGATGGCTGACTCAGAGGATTCTTTTTGTGGACATCTCAAATACCTGACCAAAAATCCTCTACTTCCTTATTCAAGAAGATGGAAAAAATGGCTACAAATCGAAACCACCCAAACAGGGTTCAGCTGCTGTTTTGAAGCTTTGTACTTCCTTATGTCTCGTCCTATCGTGATACCTTTGGCATTGACAGCCCTATAACACAGTCCTTTGAGTACTGCCCCATATATGAGGTCAAATGTTAAGACTGGGAATATACTGGCCATAATCTGCCAGTATTTCCACATCGCTGTTTTACCATAATATGTGCAAACCCAACAATAAACATACTTTATCATTCATACCAATGAGGGGGTTTGCTCTCTTAAAGGTCCCATGTCATGGCCATTTCTACTGATCATAATTCCATTGTTGAGGTATACTAAAATAGATTTACATTGTGCAATGTTCCAAACTCACATTGGTTTCTCATACAGCATCTCTGTATAGCATGTGTATTCACTCTCTGTCCTAAACGGCTTGTTGGAGCTCCTGCCCCCCCCTCCCTGTGAGCTCAGTGTGCTCTGATTGGTCAGCTCGCCCACTCTGTTCTGATGAGTCCAACACTGTTACAGCGGAACATCAGTGATTATGTGTTACAATGGCGTTAGCAACCAGAAAATGACACCAGTAATGACAAACAGATGAGAATGCTGCGTGGGGTCTGGGTGCTGTGTTGGCGGGACGTTGCGGGGCTCGCTGCTGGAGCGGACAGTGTGAGCTGACTTGCTGCGTGGGGTCTGCGGGACACGGCGAGGCCCGCCCCGAGCTCGGCCGGAGCACACACACACACCCTCAGCCTGGCTGTGGGTCTGTGTGTGTGCTCGGACCGGGCCCGGGCCGGGCCTCGCCGTGTCCAGCTGTCTCAGGCTGAGTCCAGGCTGAGAAATCCGCGGAGCTGCAGCTGAGAAAAATAAGGCTGGCTGAGTGTGTGTGTGTGAAGAGCTCCGCGGAATGGTCCATTTGGACCAATTCGCGGAGGAGTCGTCGTTATGTCACTTGGATCCTGGAAGAAAAAAATGGAAAAAGAAAATCTCCAACGAGGCGTTCTGGGGCAGCATAGACAGGTCTTTTCTGTGTTAGAGTTTTACTCGCTACAGGGTGTACTTTGAGGGTTTGTGACTTTGCAGACCGTTGCATAAAAAGCTACATAACACACAAGGGGACGGGTAATAACCGGAAAAGCATGACATGGGACCTTTGAGCCAGAATAATTCACGTCTGCTTATGTATTGTCAGGTGCTTCTGTCGAAGCCTTGAAAATCACATCCCAAAAGATTAACTTAGCATTCTCACAAGAAATGTTTATGCATCACATTTGCTGTCCTATTGGAATTCACCAATAAACTGTCCTTACCAGAAAAACCAGTGTTGGTCATTTCATAAAACACAACTCTTACCCGCCAAGAGTTTGATGAGAAGACTCTTTTGTCCGTCCATTAAATGAAAGCTACAACCAGCAGATGGTTAGCTTAGCATTTAAGACATCAACTTGCGAGGGAGTGATATCAATATTTTTCTCTAACTCTGGAAAATATTAATGAATCGTCCCAAGACATCATTACCACAAGCTATGTTTTCCTGTCTTGCCAAAGATATTGGTTATGCAGGTTTTTTTTTGGCTAAACCAGAACCCCCTGTAATATTGGCTAATGCCCCCCAGAGGCAAAGTCTTCGTCAGACTGAGCACCAATGGGTTCCAAGATCAGACCTTAAATAGAGAGAATTTAATAGTTTGGAACATATTAGTAGTTTGTATGGCATGGATAAATGGAACCTCGCGTTGGAGGTTGGAGTCATTGAATTCAATTTATAGTCACATATTCTGCATCATCCATTCAGGTGGTTTAAATAAACACTTGGGTGTCTTTTTAGGTTAAGGTTAAGGTTGAGGTTAGTGTATTTATATAGCACATTTTCAGACACAGAAACAATTCAAAGTTCTTTACATCATCATCAACACACAATAGTTAACAGAGAGGACAAAAGAAAGAAACACAATAAATAAACACAATGGAATATCAGATTCATAAAACCATGAATAAAAGAGATACACAATAGTTTAAAATCAACATTGTAAATACAGTTGGTGCTGTGTAAGGATAAAACAAGTTAAATGACTTCTGGATAAGCAGCTGTAAAAATACAGGTTTTTGAACTTGACTTAAAGGTCTCCTATCAGGCAAAATGCACTTGTTGATGTCTTTTATACATAAATATGTGTCCCCGGTGTGTCGGGGAACTCACAAAGTGTCAGAAAATAAAACCCTCTCTCTTTTCCTCTGTATCCACATCTCTAAAAACGGGGGTACAACGGAGCTGATCCAGATTTGCGTCCGATATGACGTAATATCGGAAATGTGGGCTGGCTTTACGCCCACGGCCCTATCAGAAACATCGATATCAGAATCGTGGCTCGAGAGCAGCATGCCAGACATATATTAGGGTCCCAAAACATTTAATGCTTTATAAATTAGCTGTAGGAGCCATTTCCTTAGTTTATATTATTTTATCTTTTTAGAGTACATTTTTTTTGCCTTTTTTGGAATAAACTATCTTACTTTTAAGTTAAAGCCAGTTAAGTTAAAGGCTTTTATTGTCATTATACACAGAGTACAACGAGATTCAGAGTGCAACTCTGTCTCATTGTGCAAAGAGACAAACACATACATAACACTAAAAAACACGGCAATAGGACAGACAACATAAACAATCATACGGGGGGAATAAATAGTTAAAAATATTGATATAAAAATAGTATATAAAGTGCATTAAAAGTGTGTGTATGTGTGAGGATGGTTACGGTTATTGCATTATGTGTGGTGGTTAAGCAGCCTGACGGCCCAGGGGTAGAAATGGTTTTTGAGTCTGTTTGTCCGTGACTTGAAGCTCCTGTATCTTCTCCCAGAAGGCAGGACAGAGAACAGTCTGTGACCTGGGTGAGAGCTGTCCTTTATTATTTTGTTAGCTCTGCTGCGGCAATCGCATCTGGACATTTCTATATTTTCCTCTCAAACTACACACGTTTATTCCTCGGTCAGCCCCACGAGTGAATCACAAACAAAGGACGACAAACAAATAGATATCGTGGTCACTACAATACAATTTTAAAATAAATTCTGTAAGCTACTGGTAGCCAGTGCAGAGATATAAGAACTGGGGTGATGTGTCCTACTCTGTTAGGTTTGCATTCAACAATGCTGAGCCTTGCATTCCCACTAATCCACTGCTGCTTGCTATCAGAAATGTAACTCCCTCTAACCATTCCATGCTCCTGAGTGTAACCTGCTTTTTCCTTTTCTAATGTTTTTTTTAAGGCAGATTCGAGAACAAGATCTGCCCAACTTTACACTTGTCTTGTAGAATCATCCAGTTTGAGTACATCTTGTGCTGAACTGCTTCTTTCAAAGTTCAATTTCCATTCAGTAATGAGATCATGCCCCCATACTGTCTTCTTTTCACTCTGGTTGCATTCATTCCAATCAAACTCCAGCACATTGGAGTCTTTCTATTCAGCTAGACACGGAGACTACACTGCAAAGATAAACTATTTCCAAACTAATTAGATAATGTAACATTGACATCTCCATACACTCCATCCGGCAGTGGCTCAGTCAGTAGACCCGGCTCACAGTCCAAGCCCCCGACCAGACCTAAAATATGGAGTGTGGACTGCTACTTGGAGAGGTCCCAGTCCACCTCCTGGGCCCTCCTGTGATGCCCTTGAGCAAGGCACCGGACAACCCCCTTCAATTATTTTCACCGTTTTCAGAGACTTAATGACATTTACTTCTGTAGAAGCAGCTGCATCCCTGCACTATAACATTTAGGAAAACTCCCCTTCCGTTACACATCACAGTATCTAGCAACCACCAGGTACGTAAAAGTGAAGCCAATCAAAAATGTCATTCTTTCAAATGAGTAACCTGTGGTGACTCCAAATGCAAGTTTGTAAAAAATAGTCAGATTATATAGAAGTCTATGAGAAAATGACCCAACTTTTTTTTCCTGAGAAGTATATACTGTATGGTCTAAATCACTCGTTTCAAGCCTTCTGCAAAGAAGCCTGAATAAAACAAAAAGAAGATATGTTTTAGGCTACATTAGCAACAAATGGGGCGAAGCCTGTGAGCTAGTTCAGGCAGTCAACTCGAGCAACAATGATACATTTACACGTGACGCACCTCGTCCCTCTTACGACCAACCAAACACATTCTCCTAAACTTGCAGCTCTATTTAAGCTGCAAGATCTGCTGCCTCTGCCTCGCTAATGCTGCTTCTGCTGCTGCTTCCACGATGCTGCTGCGTTCACATTACTGCTGCTCGCCGGCCCCACTGCCCCCCCAGCTTCCAGCATCCACCTGTAGGCTCGGGGGGATAGTTATCCTATCATCACTCAATGTTCTAATCTGTGGAGTGATGAGGCCAGAGCCTAGATGCCAAACTCAAACTATATGCTGCTTCTAATAAACATGTGTCAGTTGTCTGACTGAACTAGCATATCTCTGTTTAATTTTATTCTGGGCAATGTGGGCACATTGGTTTGACAGCCAAGAACAATTTGTGGATAAAGGTTGGATATATCTGGTTGTGGCACACCCCCATCGCCATCAATGGGACTTCAGGATACTCTGCAACTTCTACAGGTGCACCATAGAGAGCATCCTGACCTTCTACAGGTGCACCATAGAGAGCATCCTGACCTTCTACAGGTGCACCATAGAGAGCATCCTGACCTTCTACAGGTGCACCATAGAGAGTATCCTGACCTTCTACAGGTGCACCATAGAGAGCATCCTGACCTTCTACAGGTGCACCATAGAGAGCATCCTGACCTTCTACAGGTGCACCATAGAGAGGATCCTGACCTTCTACAGGTGCACCATAGAGAGCATCCTGACCTTCTACAGGTGCAACATAGAGAGCATCCTGACCTTCTACAGGTGCACCATAGAGAGTATCCTGACCTTCTACAGGTGCACCATAGAGAGCATCCTGACCTTCTACAGGTGCACCATAGAGAGCATCCTGACCTTCTACAGGTGCACCATAGAGAGCATCCTGACCTTCTACAGGTGCACCATAGAGAGGATCCTGACCTTCTACAGGTGCACCATAGAGAGCATCCTGACCTTCTACAGGTGCACCATAGAGAGCATCCTGACCTTCTACAGGTGCACCATAGAGAGCATCCTGACCTTCTACAGGTGCACCATAGAGAGGATCCTGACCTTCTACCCCAGCCACAAACTGTTCTGTCTGCTGCCGTCTGGCAGGCGATACCGCAGCATCAGGACAAAAACCACCAGACTCAGAGACAGTTGCATCCCGCAGGCCATAAGACTATTCAACAACTGAGCTTGCACTATTTTTATTGTTGTTTTTATATTTATTTGTGTATGTCTTGTAAATCGCACAGTTGAGGAACCTGCGATCTAAGTGTTTTCATACATTACATAATTACACTGTAGTTTTGTATATGTTATGACAATAAACCTTTGAATCTTGAATCTTGAAATCTTGAATCTATTCAGAAATAATTTCACAGCAAAGTTGGAGACATAATGATAACAGCGCCCAATGACTATTTCAATGTAAATATTTGGTGTCGTACTATACTATCAGTGTCTTATCAAGACATAGTTAAATATTCTATAAGGGTCTTTTTATATGAGCTGAAACAGACATTTGAAGATTCACTGATTTCATGGTGGTCCAACATTTTCTTACTCATTGGTTTTTCCTGTTTCTTTATATTTTATGTGTTGTGCATAATTTCGCATCTATTGGTATTTTGGAAGGTTCATAGTAGAGTATGTTTTACGATGCTTGTGTTGGTATCTGAAAATCTCTAGTTCAAGCCATTTGGTTTAACAAACTTTAGCATTGTGTTCATGAATACATGTATGTGACCTTGTTTAAAAGCCTTCAACCCTTTTGATGGTGCATGGTTTCCTTCAATACTTCTAAGAATTTACTCCCACGTCTTCCCGCTCGTGATCTGCTGTATCTCAATGAAACATTGTGGATTGGGGAAAACACACTTAAGGTAATATGAAATGCATCCAAAACAATCAAAATTCATAGTTTGAAGTGTTTTATTTCAGTGTTTAATTAAAGAAAACTTTATAAATACAAAACACAGTTTTAAAGATAAGACACAATTAAATGTAGTTGGTTGTTGTAACAGGATGATAGATGTAGTCTTACATCACCCACCTTTGCTGAGAAACAGAAGAGAAAAATATTAACGATAGAAACATGAAAGCTTTACATTTCACATGTAAGTACTGACCTTTTGGCCTTTTGTTGCTATTTGCTGTATTTGGAGTACTTGATCTGAGATTTGTAGCGCAGTCAAGCATATCATAAAGATGCAAATAGCTAAATCTAAGTAATACTTTGCTACCTGGGAATTAAATAGATTTTACCTGCTGTGAAGCGCATATGAAATTAAACATTAAAGCAGTAGTGGAGTAAATGTACCAAGGTAAATGTGGTCCTTCTCCCCGACTGTGTCTGTGGTTTCTAAATCTCATCTTCTCTATTTATCTCTGTCTGCCTGTGGATCCCTCTGTGCCTGCCTCTCTACTCCTGTCTCCTAAGCTGGAAGCTAATGAATTAACACCTCTCCACACTGCAGTGTCTAAGGAGTTCCTAAGTACTTCATCAACAGAGTACTTTCTCTTTCACTTCTGCTAAAGTGGTTTATTGGGTCTTAACTTTAACTGGAGTAAGTTGTGTCTTTCACTTAAGGGTATCTAAAATAGTTCTTTCTCATCCCTGCTCGGCGTCCCACTTTGCGGTGTTGTCATTGGACAGAAGTTGTTCCAAACTCGTTCACATTTGTCACTGTCACTATGTCTGCATGTCAATCCATTAGCTGGTCTGTTTGCCATTCTGTCGTTAGGTATCTTAACTGTCAGCTTACAATTCCATCTAACTGTCAGTCTTTATCTCCATCTCCTTTGACGTTTACATTAGGGAGATTATTATTATACATTTTATAAAATTCGATTCAAATTAAATGTATCATCGAGAACATCAAGAATAATAAAACAGGGTAAGTGAAGAAAAGAGGTTAACAGACGGGTTAATGGAAAATAAAATGTGACTTTGACGGGGCAGAAAACCTTGATCAGTGCTGCGGTCATTTTAAGTTACGTTGCTATGAAGTATGACGGACTATTTTTCTTAACGGAAGAAATACAATTAAATAAAAATGTTGTGACAAATTTATTTAATTTATTTAATCGTTTATTTGGTAGGGACATATACATTAATGAACACTTAACACAATAAATGTACCAAGCGTAAATATGCCGGATTTAGCTTTGAGCTACTTTCCATCCGCAGTCCCTCACATAAAACATTTAAGAAAATGACATTTACAAACATAGCAAAAACAAATACATGAAATGCAAAAAGTGCAAAAGAGCAAGAGCAGCATACACAGTGGCGGCGCCAGAGCATTTTTGTTGGGTAATCTATGGTAGGGCTAACCCATACAGTGGTGGTGCTCAAATCAGTATTTGCAATGTAATTACATACACGCTATATCGCCTCCCTTGGCAGTGAAACGCCACGCGTGAGGTTTAGATTATTTCCCTGTCTCAATCAAAATGGAACTGTATGAAATAAAACGGCACATTTGTCTTGTAGTAAATAAAAAGGGATCACTGTGAACGTGACGTATGATAGTACACGTTGAAGATCCAATGGAGATACTGAATGGCGGTTTCGATTGATCTCAATCAATAAGGCATGACGCAGATCCAACGTTGCGTTGCTCTGATTGGCTGTAGGTCTATTCAAATTGCATTCGGAGGCATTTTGATCTGACCGCGGCCGCGCTGATATTATAACGCCAGAGAGTTTCCACACCTTTAGTGTATAAAACTCCCCCACTACTTGGACTATTCCTTGCACCCCTCTTATAGCATAAACCCGAATGGTCTCAACCATATTGGATCAGTAACGTGCACTTGTTGTTACAGCAGGATCAGTTTGTGTGCTGTGGACACGACCCGTATATTTTCGCAATCCGTGTTCTCAACATTTAGCATTTCGCTTATTATTTAATTGAATTTGCATCACTTTTCATGGTGGGGCTAAGGTGGGGCTAAGCCATTTCTTGGTATGGCTGTAGCCTACCCCAGACATACCCTGGCGCCGCCACTGAGCATACACAAGTATTTATGACATGGTAATACAATATAACAGCAACGATACATAAAGTGCAGGAGAAGATACAAGAGATACATAAAGTACAAGAGGAGATACCCCTGTATTAAAGTGCATTTAGCGGTGATTGCAAATGACTGATTTACTCAGTAAGAAGCCGTACAATAAGCGGGATAATATGCAGGTATCGAGTAATTTTTGCAAAATTAACCCCTTCAAGGTGATTTAAGACCCCTTTCTCAACTACAAAGTACTAACTATCTATCTAAATCGTGTTTTTCTTTGTTTAGTAAGATATTTTTGGGGCCAGAGAGTGCCTTTGTTGGAGTTGAAGAAAAGGAGGAGATAGATGGGATGACATTGGCTAAAATGTTTGGCGGGTTCGGGAGTCGTACCTGCTTACTTGACAGAAGACACTGCATATGGGCCGCCGGATAGCTCAGTGTTTAGAGCTGAAAAATAGAGCTAAATAATGTTTTAAGACGCTTTATAACAAATGTACAAGTTATTAAAATCTAAATTTGCATCTTTATAAAAGCCATTCAGAGCTGTTTACAAACCAATTCTCCACCATTGACAAAGTATCTATCTATCCATGTAATGTTTTATAGATCTCATTATACATTAATACTAATATAACATTTATAATGGGTACAAGAACAAAAAAATAAGATTTGTAACATTATCATCAATAACTTTGTTATAATCATGTCATTGTTTGTTAACAGTAAATTCTAAATGGACAGCATTTATTGAGCATTATTCTAATATTAGTGACGTGCATTCATACACACATTCCTAGGCTACCATACAAGATGCCATCTGCTCGATTAACATTCACACGCAGATACAACCATGACTGTGCCTTTGGGAGCAATGTTGGGTTTAGTACCTTACCCAAGGACACTTGGACATGTATGCTGCAGGGGCCAACGACATTACGAATGGTGGATAATCGCTCCTGAGGTGCACAACTGCCCCAAGTAAAATAACTATTATTTGAAGTTTGATTACCAATGAATTAACCAGTTGACATATTTTCATAGGCCAACCCAGAAGTTAGTTTCGTAATGGCTACCTCAACTTAAAGCTAATGGGACTTGTCCATTGTGTTTTGTAATATTGCAGAAAATAAGAACTTTGGCAAACACACATTTTGTTCAGCAGGAAAATATCTACTTATTAAACCCACTTTTATTATAGTTGAAGTGTAACTGCAATTGCAAAAAGTAGATAGCTAACCTTAGGATATAAACAAGCGTCATCACGGTCACATGACTTCACGTCAACTTCACGTCAACACTGCTAAGCTAAAAGCAGACTCATGTTTGTTGTCATGACGTTTTAGTAGTCTCATTTAGTCACTTGTTAGCAACTACTGCTGTTCATGTTAAATCTAAGGATGTCTTCCAGAAGGTTATATACTGATTACTTTATGACGTAAGAACTCTTGATCTTGTACTAACCAAAGACCTTGTTTTGGGAATCTACTCAAAAAGGAAATAATAAAAAAACATTGACTTCGAGATGAGGGAGGCCAGAAGTGCTTTGTTGAGGATTAGCAACCGAAACCCTACGGTTTTGGTACGCTCTCGTGGCCTTTTATCAATGTTGTTCCAGCAGTAGACAGCTGTTTGCAGCAAAACCCCCTCTGTGAACCCTTCTATGTCTGTCAGTGAATTGGCTTCTCTTTCTACATCTCACTGTAGGGATGGTGTTGGTTTGACAGTCTAAGGGCAAACAACCTTGTCAGTTGCTATCCAGCTGTCAACACCCTTCAACTTGATTTTTTAAGGACATTGACTCGCTGATTTTGAGAAATTTCCAGAACTCCAAAAACACAGCAGGAGCAGTAACTGGACTATAACATTTAGTATCATGGGTGTTTCCTACATGCAGAGTTCAACAGGGACCGACTGAAATCCCAACGTCGATGACACCTGCCATGAAGACGCTGCACCTTCTGACAAGAATAGAAATATCACTTTAATATTCATAATATTCCCCTGGAAACTAATGGCTAGCCTGAGGTGGTCATAAGATCCTTAAAATGAGTGTGATGTACTTTGGGATATTTTGCATCTACTGCAGTGTCAGGATAGTAGTCATACGATATTGCCTCAGGGAATTATGCGCCTGATGTAATCAATAGTGAGTTAACTATGTCCAGATTTTACTGACAGCATGCAGCAGTGTCTTTTTACTTACCTCTCTAGGGGAGACCCCTACTGGAGGATGGGAGGGGAGTGGGGGAGGGCATAGAAATAGCAATATCCTCAAACAATATCTGACACAGGATGTCAGTTTCTGCTGTCGTCCCACTGCACCTGACTGCCTGTAAACACACACACACATAAAGTTGGCCACTCACTGTAAGCCCTTACTTGCTTACTCATCCTCTGCAGCTATTTTACAGAGTACTCGCTGGCACACGCAAAATTATTTTCTCACACACACACAAATGAGGGGGAACCATCATGGGGATATTAATGGAGCCGGAGACACACACGGAGTCAATTGGGCTTTTAATAGAGCAGCTCCTTTTCCTCTGTATGGATAAATAATACAGCAGTCAGCAAATCTAGATCTAATAAATGATATTGACCTTTGGGGTTGGAAAATGGGAGATAGAAAACAAGGGGACGGGATGGTGAGGGAGATGGAGATAGACGGGGGGGAATAGAGAGCTGGGTTGAGATGTGAAAGGATACACACAAGTGTCAATAGAAGCGCACTACTCAGACAAAGCATCTTAATCAGAGTGCGACAAAGCGGTGATCAATCACCAGGATGACGATGTAGCAGAGAGTTGCAGTGCCAAGAAGGGGCCCTGACCTCAGCTGCACTGCGGATAGAGAGTACGGGCCCTCGGAGACTCTCTTTCTTTGCTTTTATCATCTTTCTTTGTCTTTTCTCTCTCCCTCCCTCCTTTCTTCACTGCACTGTTTCTTCCCTTCCTTCTCTATCCCTCCACATCTCCCTCTTTCCATTTTGATTATTCTCTGCCCCCTCCTCCCTCCTTTCCCTTTCTCCCTATATTTCTGGTACCCACCATCTGTCATCCGTTGCCTTCCTCTGTCACCACTGCCTCCATCTCCCACTCATTTTCCCTCCCACAATCCAATTCAAGGAGCTTTATTGGCATCATGAGATGAATTTGACTGTCTCTCTCACTATTGTTGTGGAACATTTGTCTTCCTCTTACTAATTTCCCCACTTTGAATGCTTCTACAAAACTCTTTTGCGTCCTGTAAAGGCTGTATGAGTCACGGTCAGTGTACAAGGAGTCCAGTACTCTTCAAGGCCTAGTATTTTGTATTTTGTATTTACATACAAGCAGGGTGTGAGTGAATGCCACTCATTCACTACTGTATGTTTTACAACCTTGGATGAGGCACGAGTGTTGGGATGCAAAGTAACAGCCAGCCTAATAAAATAACTTTAAAGTACCCCTACCTTTCCCTTTAAAGTGACTGTTATGTGTACAGTGACACCATGTGGAAATGATGTGCAACAGATTAAAACATCAGTACGATGTGCTGCCCTGCAGGAATACATCTTCTGCACATTCATATCTTTAAATAGACCCAAAATACACATTTTAACCACTTTAAAGATCTTCTAAATGAAAACACATGTGTGCATGCAAAGACAATTTCATACATTGTGAAGCACATGTCTAAACATATAGCTGAGACCTGTTTATATAATGTTTTGAGACTGGAGGTACTGAAGTGGCTTGGTGGTGAATTTAACGTGGCTTGTATATGAATTACATAAACTGATCCATCTGCGTGTCTGTTGTGAATTAACTGGCTTAGTTGATCCCCAAAGAGGTCCGTGAACCACCAGGGGTCCCCGAACATGTCCTAGTGGGACCCCACCACATACAACAAATAACAAAATAAGTATAAGCTATAATTTTCATGTTATAATAGCCATATTTTGCTCAGATGTCTGTAGATAGATGTCGAGCATATCACCAATTCTCTCAGCTGTGTTACTTGAGGCCTGTACATATTAAATGAGGGTCATGAAGGAGTCATGCTGTGGTACTTCTAACTTGAACTTGTAAGTTAGCTGCTTACGTGACCATGCAGACTTTCTTGTACTTTTCCAAGAGAGAAGTCAGCACTTTGTCAGAGGGACCTCTCTCTGTATCCAGGAAGTGACGGTGAGGACTTAATGGGGTCGATACAAGCCGAGGGAGGTCGTCCCGTCTCTACAAAAGAAGTTGGGCCGAAGAGGAGCTCCATCATGCAAGCCAGAGACAGATAGAACTACACAGGAAGTTGGGCCTTCAAATTAAGAGCATACGAAGTTGATGCGGGAAAACAAATCTATTATATGAGTTATATAAGCAGATAGATTCCCTCCATTTGTATAATGTTCCCCACAAACTTAAGAAAAAATAATAAAGGCCACTTTTCTCAAGATAACTGATAGGTTATCTGCTTATAGCCGAGGGCACGGGGACAAATTAGCTCCATTAATCTTCGATTCCTCCCACTCCATGTGAGATGTTAGCATTTTTTCTTTGCAGAAATACTACTACCTGACCCCAGACTTGCATTCAAGTGATATGATTAAATGTGTTCATCCATGAATATGGAACATACACACACACAACAAGACTGACTTAATGAAGGTCTTCGAACATCTTGTCAAGATTGTGTTATAAAGGACGACCTATCATCATCATCATTATGTATCAGGTCATTTATTGCTGCAATGTCTACACATTTTCAATGAGCCAGCACACACCAGTTAATTGAAAAGTAGTAGACCTTTCTGGGCCCCTGAAGCATCATGCTGGATGTTACTATTTTATTTGGCTTACTTTATTCTTAAATAAGGAGAAATGTAGTTCCAAATAATATTTTGCAAAGAATTCCCAACCAGCGTTTTATTGTGAAAATTCAAACCGGAATATGTATGTTGCATTATGTGTCCTTTCATTTCTCTCTGGCTGTGGGAAGGTGGTCCTCCTAGGAGAAAAACACCGTCCAGAAAAGCAAAAACGTTGCATGTTTTCGTAAAGTTTCTTCAGCTTCAAAACACATCATGAAACTTCGGAAATGACACAAAATCTCGCTAACACATGAAGTGACGGATTTTAATTGTTTGTCCTCGGGAGTAAAGTTGGGAAACTACGAGTTGAAAATGGAGAGCCCAGCTGAGTGAGAGTGGGGTGAGGAGGCTGGATTTGGCAAAGTTGGGAGTCCTGCCCTGATGCTAACAGGCTAGTTAGCATGCTAAGACACTTCGTTATCTCGGATAAGTAATGAGGTGAGACTTTGTCACGTTGACACTTGTAAAGTCGGGGTTATTTGTTAACGTTTTTAGACAGTTTGCTGTTATACCGATTTTTGCCAAAAATAACGGTCCACTGACTTTTTGGCTAAAGAAAAAACATTGACATGAGTGGGGCCTGGCCATTTTTTATTTTACGTAAACTTTAATGCAGCTGTCCATTAAATTGACGTAAATGGACTCATGTGTCATGGGTTTTCCGCGTCTACTATATTTATAACTTTTTAAAGTTATATTCAATTGAATGTTCTATTGTTGTCACTGAACATTTTAATTAAGTTGATAAACATGTACTCAGAACGTTTGACAACATATGCAGAGTTCCAACATTTGATGCCCGGATGTTGTGACCATCTGTGATAATGCAGCTATTTCTTACAATGGCAAAGATATCCCTTGTTTTCTTGGCCATTCACAACATGTTCTGGGTAGCTGTATACTTTGGCTGAAATGTTCACAATATGTCCTCATCAAGCAACTCAAATGGTGTGCTACTTGAGTGCTAAAATTATGTTCTGCCTGTCAATGGCCTAATAGAAATCGGCGCTTGTTGTGTCAGCATTCAGCATATCATACCCATGTGTGAGCCTAACCATAATAACTCACGATTCATATTTTTCCTTTTCTACATTTCAGAGCTCCCCTCCACTGTTCTCCAGCCTGTGATTCTGCAGGGGAGCTGCTTTATCTGTGGCTGCTGACATTGCAGCTTCCATCAATGGATCGGATCGTAGATTATCTTATTTTCTGTGGAAGTTCTGCTTGAATCTTTCTGCGTTTCACCTCAAGGCAACCACACATAAACCTGTTTCGGGAACTTCTCTCCCTCCCCTGATCAATTATTTTTGTCCCAAGAGCTTCCATACTAGCTGTGCTCATGCAGTTTTCAATCAAACATTTGACATATTTCTTCCTCTGAGATGGGGCCCTGGTTGGTTCTTCAAGGGGCTTGAGGTACCCCCCAGCCTGCCGACTGCGCAGTGTGTGTGAGACCCGAGGCACAGGGCCATAAAAGAACACTATTACAAAAGACAACCAGTGATACAGTACTTGCTGATGGAGCCCAGACACACACCGTGCTTGCCCAGAATATATTCATGAATTTGGGGATTTTTTTTTAACCAGACTTAA
This sequence comes from Trematomus bernacchii, assembly GCF_902827165.1. Lineage (NCBI taxonomy): Eukaryota > Metazoa > Chordata > Actinopteri > Perciformes > Nototheniidae > Trematomus > Trematomus bernacchii. Next base: position 15,999,424 of record NW_022987714.1, on the reverse strand, counting down.
GTGGATGTATCGGGTGTATTCGTGACTGCTGATGCCAGCTCGTTGGGACTTGAGTGGGTGTAATCAGCTTTATTCATGAACCCTCTGTCTGAGTGAGGCCACAGCCTGGATGTTGGATGCCCTGAGTGTTGAATCAGCTGTTGCGGTGATGAAGCAGGGCTCCTGGGGGCCTGTGTGGCTGGCTGGGCAGCGGCCCAAGGTGATGTGATGGGGTGCAGGAACAGTAAGGTCCTCCCTGAGCCTCCAGGGGATGTTCAGTTGGACCTCGTCAAAAAGGTCAGTAGGACAAGGTCAACACCACAGATACTTTTGCTATTGTAAACAGCAGCAGAAACCATTACATACTCTACCATGAAGGCTATACTACAATATTTATATTGATAATATTAACTTATAAGAGCTGTGATTATCCATTGCATCAATTTTTTTATGTCAGAAAAAAAAATATTTTTCATCCGAAACCCAAAGATAATGCATTTGGAGTTTCGTAACACAAAAAAAAGCAAATGTTTTTAGAAGCTTTAGCTAGAATTATTTTAACTAAAGATTTAAGAGTAGAACTGGACCGAGCTCAGTATCTTGGTCACACACACAAAAAACAACAACATATGTTAAGGTTTGTTATAAAGTTTTTTTGTTTGATGTTATATGTTAATGTCAAATATAATTACTGTAAGCCAATATATTGTTCTTTTTGAACTCTCAAATATCAACATCAGTATGAACCTCAGAAATCCAGTTTTGATTGGGCTAAACTATCTATATACTTCTGCTGCATTCCACTGCATAATATGGCATGGCAAGGACTACTTGACTTGACTCAGTCTTTTTCAGTGTCCCATTAGCAAAAGATGCTGATAGAACCTGGTACTATCCAAGGTGGATTTCAAATACTTTAGACCTGTGACTAGTCAGAGATTTTCAAGCTACATTTGAAGTGGAAATAAGGCATATGGTTTTATTTGTGTGTCAAACTTACTATCTCTCCAATCTTTTCCTTCTTGCTCAACAAAAATCTAACACGGTTTGTGTTCACCTCTGGTTTGTAATTCATCTGTGATGAACTGTCTTCCTTAATGTTTCAGGTTGATCCTCCCCAACCTCTTCAGACAGATATCTATAAGCACTTCATACGAGGGGATGGCACTAGGAGCAAGATGGGCGGGGCCGGTGGAGGGGGCGGGGACAAGGCTGACTCCACCTCCCCATATCAGGCCCAGGCCCAAGCTGCAACTCCCACCGCTTCCGCCCAACCCCCTAAGGACCCGTCCGATCTGTCGGACCCTCAGCGGAAGAAGGTGGCAAAATACAGAGCCAAATTCGACCCCAGGGTCACGGCCAAGTACGACATCAAAGCTCTGATAGGCCGCGGGAGTTTTAGCCGGGTCGTTCGCGTGGAGCACAAAAGCACGCGGCAGCCATACGCCATCAAGATGATTGAGACCCGCTACCGGGAGGGGAGGGAGGTGTGCGAGTCAGAGCTGTGTGTCCTGCGCCGTGTCCGTCATACTAATATCATCCAGCTGATGGAGGTGTTTGAGACGGCAGAACGTGTGTACATGGTCATGGAGTTGGCCACCGGTGGGGAGCTATTCGACCGCATCATCGCACGCGGCTCCTTCACAGAACGTGACGCCACGCGGGTGCTGCAGATGGTTCTGGAAGGCGTCAAGTACCTCCACACTTTGGGGATCACTCACCGAGACCTGAAGCCGGAGAACCTGCTATACTACCACCCCGGAGCCGATTCCAAGATCATCATCACCGACTTCGGTCTGGCCAGCAGCAGGAAGAAGGGGGACGAGTGTCTGATGAAGACCACCTGCGGCACGCCAGAGTACATCGCCCCTGAGATCCTGGTGAGGAAGCCCTATACGAACGCCGTAGACATGTGGGCACTGGGGGTGATCTCGTACATCCTGCTGAGCGGAACCATGCCCTTCGAGGACGACAACCGCATGAGGCTGTACCGGCAGATCCTCAAGGGGAAGTACAGCTTCTCTGGAGAGGTGACGAGCCCCTTACACTCTTTCTCTATCTTTTCTCACACACCACAGCAGACTTCACACACATTTGGAATACATTCCCCACACCGCATGAGGCTTTGTCAACAGATTTTCTGGGAAGTTCAGTTTTTTTTTGTGAGGTGAAATGGTTCAAACACACACTTTTTCCCACACGCAACTTCGCTCCTCACTAATCATCTCACAGCTCACACTGATTTCTATCTGGTGTACCTTTTACCTTGCCATACACATTTTTATCCTCCTCTCCTAGTCAATATTCCCTCACTCTAATTACGTGTATGTGTGCACAATAAATCTGTGTATCTAGTCGGGAGAATGCTGAGTAGTCCATTCCTTTGTTTCGTAGCGTGGGATGTTTATGTTGCCAGTGAGCTTTACAAACGGGGCCCTCGGTTAATGGTTGCCGCACATACAGACACTCCAGCGCAAATAAAAGCTGATCAGTTTTGTAATATTTAACGAGGAGCAGTTGAATCATTTGTTTTCTTGGAATGCATCCAGATTTGAACTTCTCTTGTATCTGACAGCTGAGATCAAGTCCGATCTGACAAATGTAATAATTGACATCACTCCAGGGAGCCTGTTTTTGCTGATGTTTGAAAATAGCTGGACCAGGTATTTGGAGCAAGTATTTCTTGGAATTTGGGAGAAAGCAATAACTTTTCATTGGAATCCACCATTATACTTATGAGTTATTGAGTAGATGTTTTTTTCTAGCCTAAATTCTCATACAAAATCTAAATTAAGGAATATGTATAATGAGAGCAATGACAGGAATCTTTATTCTCTGTCAAAATGAGTACAGACTGGGCCTAAAAATGTATATTTCCATTATTTTTGGCAGTTTTGTTTGTAAAATGAGAGGGGAGAAAATTCAAAATGATGCTCTGATATAACGTTTGTGGGCTGATGTTATGCTTGCTGTGTTGCAGCTCACAAGGACACACACATTTTTACCTTCTATGTTTTCATGGCAAACTAGTTGCCTATTCACACATCGAGGTGAGAAGCAGCAACTTAAGCATTGAAAATAAGTCGTGTTTCTGACAACTCAATCTTCTTTTAGCTTTGTCTATCTGCTGTTCAGTTCCAAGGAGTGTATAGTGGACTTTTTAGACATTTTTACCTGAAAAACGTTGCCTGTTGTGGCAGAAAAAGCAGCTATGAGAGCCTGAACCTTAACAAAACAGTTGCAGTCTAAAAACCAAAACAATTAGTTGAAAGACGCTAAAATACAGTAAAACTATAAGGCTGGGTGATATGACGAAAGTCAAATATTGTGAATATTAATAATTGTAATTAAATACCAAATCTATATTGAAGAGGTAACAATACCAGTTTTTCCCTTATTATTTACACAATTATTATTATTATTATTTGTAACAGATTTTCTTTGAAAGAGACAATGTTGAAAGGGGGAGACTGAGAGGATGACTGAAAATGGTTAGAGGCTGAACCTGGGTCCTCCGCACTGAGACTAAGCCCCAGTACATGGGCCGCCAGCTCTACTAGGGGGCCCCACAATAATATTTTTTATAAATAACCATCAGTAAGCTGCATTATTGACTGTGTGAGTTGAAAAAGTTACCTCACTTTACTGTAGTGAAGCTTTTATAACCAGGTAAAGACAACATATAATATAGATATTAAAAAAATCGTATATGTTATTTTGTCTCGTATCATATCATCGATATAATAATGATATATTTAATGTAGTGTAGTGTGATATATAGATGTTTGTGCATGTAAATGGTCTGCAAAGGCTAAAATCCCAAAGTTCCCTCCAGAGGGAAACGCACTCCTTTGTTTACTTCCATAACATAATGACATCTCTATGTTGTATCACTGTTGCTTCGATAGCTTAGCGCTCCAACACATTGTTTGTGATAGGTTAAAGGGAGGGACATCTCTAATCCGTTGACCATTCACAATAGAGCTAGCCAGCTAACCAATCAGAGCAGACTGGGTTCTGGTTTCAGACAGAGGGTGAAAAGAGGTGCTGCAGCACAGGCAGTATGAGAAAAATAAAGAGCTTTTTGAACATTCAAATATGTAATAGGGCTGCTCGATCATGGCAAAAATCATAATCTCGATTATTTGGGTCAATAATTGATATCACGATTATTAAAAACGATTATCCATTTACTTTGAAAACATCAATTTATTGGAGAATTTTTTTGAACAGTATGTTTTTAACAGTTGATTACCCTGAACTTTAAGTATTATTCAACTGAAAAACCAAAAAAAAAAAAATAATAATAATAATAATTAAAAAATAATCGTTTTATTTCGATTACGTTGTTTTCGTAATCGTTGCAAGCCATAATCGTAATCGCGATTTAAAATACGATTAATTGAGCAGCCCTAGTATGTAAACATGTCACAGTAGAGTAGGACTGTACCCGAATATCCGAATATTCGTTCGTTGGAGTACTATTCTGGTTTCAATTTCGTTATTCGGATATTCGTTTTGTTTGTTTTTTCCCCGTTATTTTCTCCAAATTGAATTTATTGAAAACTCCAATATCAACGTAAGAGCTTGTGCCTCTTCGGGGGGTGCTAACACTTAACCATAAACGTTATTGTTTACTTTCTCCGTCTTTATATGTAGATATTACTTTTCTTCGTTAATCTCCGTCACGTTGTTTCCATAGCAACAACAACTTCCTGTCAACAGCGCTAACTCTCCTTCAAAATAAAAGCATGTCCATACAAAATAGGAAGCCAAGCCAAATTACACTTAAGACAAATACAACTACAACAAAAGTAACAAACACAATGTGATATCCTTTTCAATTTCAAAGAACACAAATTGGGTTATACACATTAACAAATAACTATAAAACAACAATACTGTAGAATAACAAAATGAATGCCATGAATACACCGAAATACACGTGTTGAAGCGGGTCGCTGCTGATTACTACGCGCGCTCAGGCCGAATATTCGAATATTCGCTGCTGATTACTACCGAATATCCGGAGCCTGAAAAATGGTATTCGGGACAGCCCTACAGTAGAGGCACAAAATACAAAAATGAACCTGAAAATGAGCAGAATCTTTAACCAGCCCTATGTACAACTGAGGGAAACTGCAGACTTGGGTGATCATTCTTTGTGGGTTTGTGACTCAGAGGTACACATTTTTTTTGACATACACATACTTTTTTAAACACACTATTTGCAGCGAAATGCTTGTATCCTTGCGATTAGGATGGGCGTAATAATGTACTACTACAGAATTCATAAATCCCAATGATTTCAATACTGTCGTTGGATGCTGTATTGATGTGACTTATTTTACTGCACGTAATGCACTACCAGAGGCCTGTACTACGAAGCCGGATTTTCGCTTAGCCGGCTAACTTCAGGGAAAACTCGGGCTTTCCGGTCCTACGACGCTGGTTCTCTTTTTAGCGGGCTAGATTTCCATGGTAACTTATGCTGAGCGGCTAACCTCCTCGGGAGGAGGTTAGGTTGCAGGCTAAGAGATCAACTCAGTGAAAGCACCGCCTGCTGACCAATCAGAGCTCCGTGTGCGGAGTTTAAAGCTATCAAGTCATATTACAGGATAGAGGAAATACAGAAAAACTGCCATTGCAGGAAAGACGGCCGGCCAAAATCAACTGACTGTATGAACGTGAAAATGAATAGAATATCCCCTCCCATCTTCAGAGCAATCTGACTATTATAACATTAGCGTTAAGAAAGCTTACTTAAATATCTGCCACGACATAAGTAACCGGATCAGAGTAACATTAAGTACAGTCCGCGGCACTGTGAGTGCAGACGTCGATGTGTCCCATTATCATTCATATCATATCACATCATAATGTATCATATATTTCCTTATCTGAGTCAGCTTCTTGAGCCGTATCTGGCCGTGCAACACTCACAGTGTCACATACTGTATGCAGAAGTATTATTTTAAGCAACACATTAAGTTGACGAAACACTCGAGTCAAATGTAATTAAAGTCAGATCCACTCGTGTCTTGGACGGGGCAGTGATTTCATAAACCTGTTAATGTACGCATTCAAACGCTTTTTCTTTTACCAGCTGTATTCACCTTGCAGGTGCAGCTATGTGGCTTTTATCCTGGATAAAGTGTTTAAGTCATGGATGTTTAAAGTTTAACTTCTTCATATTTGACTAATATTAAAGTTCACTTTTCATTCAGGAAGTATGACGCTGCGCTGTCAGTACGCTTGTCCATGTTTGTGATTGGTTGAATGCTCCAAATACCACCCCTTTCATGTGAACGCGCACCTAACTAGATAGGACACGGCTGGCTTGAGCGATCCACTTGATAACCAGCGTCGTAGTACAGCTTAGCGAGAGCGCGTATGTTTTGGATTGGGCCAACCGGCTAACTCAAACATATCCAGGTTAGGTTGAACCAGCTTCGTAGTACAGGCCTCAGGTCTCTGCACTACAAAATACAACAACTTGTATTATGTTACTCTGTATTGCAGAGAACTAGTTGAAGAAAGGGTAAGCGAGAGCTGGAGCTGTGGTCGGGCAGACATAAAATGCTTGGGAACATGTGTCTTTACAACTGCGATAAATAATGTCCACATCTACAGCTACAGTCCAGAGATAATCGCAGCCTAGACGTTGTAATAGGTGGAGGTGAAATGTATGTCGGAGGCTTATGCTAGGGCTGCTCGATTATGGCAAAAATCATAATCTCGATTATTTGGGTCAATAATTGATATCACGATTATTAAAAACGATTATCCATTTACTTTGAAAACATCAATTTATTGGAGAAAAAAAATGTGAACAGTATGTTTTTAACAGTTGATTACCCTGAACTTTAGGTATAATTCAACTGAAAAACCAATAAAAACATTTTTTAATTTGAAAGAAAAAGTAATAATAATAAAAAAATAATCGTTTTATTTCGATTATGTTGTTTTCGTAATCGTTGCAAGCCATAATCGTAATATTGTGATTAAAATACGATTAATTGAGCAGCCCTTGTGTTGTGTGTGTGTGTGTGTGTGTGTGTGTGTGTGTGTGTGTGTGTGTGTGTGTGTGTGTGTGTGTGTGTGTGTGTGTGTGTGTGTGTGTGTGTGTGTGTGTGTGTGTGTGTGTGTGTGTGTGTGTGTGTGTGTGTGTGTGTGTGTGTGTGTGTGTGTGTGTGTGTGTGTGTGTGTGTGTGTGTGTGTGTGTGTGTGTGTGTGTGTGTGTGTGTGTGTGTGTGTGTGTGTGTGTGTGTGTGTGTGTGTGTGTGTGTGTGTGTGTGTGTGTGTGTGTGTGTGTGTGTGTGTGTGTGTGTGTGTGTGTGTGTGTGTGTTCAAAATTCCTGTCTAAGTAGGGGGTAGAGTTTGACTCATTACTAGTCACTCATACTACTTCTCGGAAAGAACGTTGAGAGTAGTTATGAGGCAACTTGCTTCAAAGGACATTTTATGATACATTAGATTAGACCTTTCAAAATGTGAAGTTCTGTTCTAGCAACACATGCACAAACAATCAAGCAGAGTCACATTCAATTAGCAGACAATATAAACAATATCAAAAGAAAAAGAAGAATAATTTTATCATATTAGCTTGGATAAAATGTTAAACTCCTTACAGTTCAGATCTTAACATTCTGTCCCCACATGTGTATCACTCTGCTGCCCTCTTTTGTCCGGTGGACAGGGCTGCATTGATGCCAACAAACTACTTTCTTACACATTTCTTTTTTAAACGCCCTCCCCTCAACTAAAAAAAGGGTTTTGTTTATTGTAAATTCACTTTGCAGATACATTTTGTACAGGCTGTTTTTACATTAATCTGTTCTCTATATAATTTATCTATACTTAATTTAAATCAGAGTCTACCCTGTATGATTGTGTGACATCACATCTAGTTTGTAAGCCAATCATGGTCCAGTATCCGACTAACACAAGAACACATACATTTGTCTTTCTTTCAATTAGGCTATGTTTCATTTTAGTTAAGTTTTAGTTTGTTTTCACAGTGCTTTTGATAACTTGAATGTAGTTTGTAGTTTTTCTGAAAGGCTTATTTTTTGGTTTCATAGTAGTTTTAATTTGTGTTGTTTGGGTGAAGTGTCTCAGAAGTTTTTAGCAACATATACATACATAATACATGATCGGAGAACTGTTTAAGAGCTATACAGTTCAAATCTTTGATATAGGGATTCACTAGAGTACTAGTCTCTACCACACTCTTGTCACCAGTAATATCTTCCCGACCACATAAGACTTGTGCTGAATAGCTTGGTTAAACTGTATATGATCAACTGCAATATTACAATTCTTGTTATTTTATTCTGCAAGACTATACTGCAGGTGAAAAACATGAGGGATTAATTATTAATCAATTTCGGTACAGCGCAATCTTCTGGAATGTGAAATCAGTTTTTTGTGGTTCAATGTTGCAAGAGTTGACAGAAACTCATATTCCAGCTTGATCTCCTTTTTTTCTAACTCGGATAGTATTGTTTAAATTGCAATTTAATACAAATGTTTTTCTTTGGATTAATTTTTCGAAAAGGATATCAATTGTATTTTAATTTTTTTTAAAGTCACTATTTTTCAATGTTCCATTTTATTTTGAAATTCATAGTGAACAAACACAGACAATGAACTCCTCAGTGAGGAAGTAATCATATGCCTGGCATTTGAACTTCTGAAATGTTTTAACTTCTAAAATATTTGGATATTTATGTTTTCAGAACCTTTGAGTATGAAAAAAAACATGGCCACCACAAATGATTCAAAACAGAGTATTTTTATAGGACTAATATTTCCAGAACTAGAAATGTGCTCTCCCTCGTTGCCTTCACCTAAGTTAGGGAACCAATGTTCTCCTGTTGACAGTACTGGCATTAAACATTTGTTCACTACAGTTTTCTCTAACCTCTGTCCCTCTCCAGCCGTGGCCCAATGTGTCCAACCTGGCCAAAGACTTTGTGGAGCGGATCCTGATGGTGGACCCCAGCGAGCGGCTCACAGCGGGCCAGGCCATCAAGCACCCCTGGGTGGTCAGCATGGCCGCCTCCTCCTCCAACAAGAACCTCCAGCGCTCCATATCTCAGAACCTCCTGAAGCGGGCGTCGTCGCGCTGCCACAGCACCAAGTCGTCGCAGTCCACCCGCTCCAGCCGCTCCACCAAATCCAACAAGGCCCGGCGGGTGAGGGAGAAGGAGCTGCGGGAGCTGAACCGCCGCTATCAGCAGCAGTACAATGGCTGAAACTGGGACCACAACCTTATACTTTAAGGGGAAACAGCACTACAATGACTGACATTTTCAAAATGACCACCACCGTTCGAAGTTGCCGCCAGTGTTTGAGGCCAAAATGGCAAATTATACCTTTAAAAAAAGACAAAAATGGATGAAAAGTAGCTGCTGCCATTTGAGAATTCCTCTTGCAGCGAGTCTCCGAATGACAGAAAAAGACAAACCACAGAAGTCTTGAACTCCAAGGGTTACATCATCTCTCCATCCATTCCTTCACTTTTTTCTCAGGAAGGATGGTGCCTTCCACTCCTTTTTTGCTTTTCTTACAATCCCTATGTCTCTACGTATTTATTTATTATTGTTGACATGATTATTAGTCTCCATTCAAACGGTCACTGGATAATGACTTTCTGCGAGGATCTGTTGAACAGAGTTCTGGGTTACTGACGTTTCTAAGAAGAAAAGGGGATTCCCCTCGGTCATTCCTGATTGGAAATTGCTGTGAATTTATTATTGTACAGACCTTGTCTACAGATGTGGGTGACGCAAGCACACTGCAACCAAACCACACCCTCGAAGGTCAAAATGAAGGCGTATTTTTTATTAGTCTAAGCTTATCTACTCTTGCCATTATTGCCTTGTTGATATCATTGTTCTAAAACTGTCAAAAGATTGTGAAGCTGTTTTGTGTAGAATCTTCAATGTATTGTATTAGACAATAGGCCACACAGCCCCACTCCCAATGACATTTACAGATCATTAGATTTAACCATGAAGTACCTGGTATGATCCCTTTGTATTGTAAAGCAGTATTCTAATAATTCACTGTCTTTGTGAAGGTAAACATCTCTGCTGTTTGTTGGACCAGCTCTTTGTAAGTTCAATGTTAGCTTGGCCTTAAGATACATTTTTATTAAGTGGAGATAAATGCAACAAAATTAAAGCAAGTTGTAAAACACAAACACATTTTCCTAAAAGAACAGCTGTTGCCAAACTGCACTACAACTTGTTTCCTAGCTAAACCGACTGACAAAGCTAACATAATGTTAGCTTGCTAATATGAGACCAGTTCAGAATGAGGAGATAAGAGCTATGTGACCCGACAGCTTGCAATAAAAATGCTTTTAAGAAATCCTTTTAAGTGGAAAGACTTAAAATGGAATTTCCTGAAAATAATAATAAATGTTATGCCCTAAAAACAGTATTAATTCAAGCTAGTTTAGCATTAGCTAGTAATGCTCCGAAAACAGTCTTTTAAAGCCAATGGTGCATTTGCAAACCCCCCAATGCCCAATTTCCCGAGTTGGGAAATCGTTTTCCCAACTTCATGTGTGTTCATGAGCATGGATGCTCCTAATAAGATATTGTATTTTTTCCTCTGAATGTTTAAACAACAGCTGTTTCTATGTTGTTGTTCCAAGTGGGGGAGTTCCTGAGAATGTTCATGGATTTACAAACAGCTTGTGCAACCCAACCTGAGTCCTGCCATCGTTCCTTGCTAGCCTCTGTTTTACCAACATCTTTAACGAAGTGAATGTCTTTTGAACAATGAAAAGATTGCGTTTTTCACTCCAAGCTGCCATTTTAAGGGCTAGATTCCCATTCAGCACACAATATAGGGCGAAGAATCAAGAAAACATGATTCTGTTTATTTTTTTAGAGACTTACCAAGTTAGATGTAGAAGCTTGTGGAGCAGATGCTAACCACTAGTTTTTCAGTGATAAGGTATACCAGCAACTCTCAGGCTGAAAAACAGTCCTCAGTGTAAAACTACACTTATGACCAAAATGAAGGAAACCACTGAAGACAATGAGGAGCTTTTGGAGGTATAACAAAATATGAATTACAGAACCTAGCATATATATAGCAACCATGCAAGTTTTCTTTAGTTCCTTTCGCCTGTAAGTGCACTTAAGCTGCTCTCTACTTCAAATCCACCTTAATGATAGTAATAAAACAATATGTCTCTTTCGGTTACAAAATGAAGTTCAGTCGCTATTGGTTATTACAACCTTTAAAATAATGACATTAATCTGAATCAACACTAAACTAGCAATTTTGTTTGTGTAATATCATCTTAAACTTTGTCAAAATAATGTAATGATTGTTATTGAATCTTTTTGACTCCTTTTAGTTTGAAAAGCACTTAACAGTTAAAATGTGTCCATCCTTCTTTCTTAAATCGGACCTGTTAACTGTGTTTTTATATATGTTGTCCATTCAGAGCTCTCCCAGAGTGAACCAGTTGCTACAGTGTGGTCTTTTCTCTTTACAGGAGTATTTTTGCTGTGATTTACCCCACACTTATAACATGTGTTGCTGTTGTGAACTTTTTAACACGTACTGGAAACCTAACCGAGCCATGTCAGCTGACCTCAGTTTTTTTGCTTTTTATTTGTCTATTTTTTCTTTCCTTTCTACCGGGATGTTCGGTAATTTCTCAATTTTCCTCGATGAAAGATTGATTTAAGATCGTATATTCTTCTGTCCCACCGATTGTTATCCCTGATGTCTCACCTCTAAATTGTTTATATAGACTGCAAGTGAGGCTTACATTGGAACTGGTACGCTCTTAATTTTAACTGTCTTAATTTTGATAGATATTCCATCCAAAATGTGTCTTTTTTTTTATATATCAAATGCACTCTGTCGGGTGTTTTGGGTGAGGTATTGCTCATGATGTGGCCTACATTCTGTTAGTTGGTTCATCAATGGTGTCTGTGTGAAGTAAACATTTTGAACACGTGTTACAAGTCACAAAATAATAATTTGGACTCAAAAGAATTGCTGTGGATGACGTAGGCAGCAACATTGTTTAGTGCCTTTTGTATAAAATGTACAACAAATAACCAAATCAGTTCATTAGCAGAATGTCAGCACATTTGTAAAAGTGTTTACTTTCATGTTTTTATATATCTGTGTGATTTTATATAAATGCTGTCCTATTTGAAGTAGCCAACTCATCACTGTTATCTGAAAACAGTTTTTTGTTACTGTGTGTCTAAATGAATGATAACACTTTGATTCTTCTACCATTAACTTTTTTTATTTTTTTAAAGGTGAGTTGTATGTGCCAATAAAACACTCGAACCTGACTATTTGTATTTTGATACTATTCTCCTTTTTGTGATTGGTCCAACAGGTCACAGGTTTATTTGTAAGTGAGTAAAGACAAACTCTTTCTCAGGAGTTGGTGGATACCAAAATGGAGGAAAAAGCAAAGTCAATTTTGGAAATATGTTGTGCATCAAAAATAATTGTAATGTTGCTCTGTGTCAAACAGATATAGGTAACTTCTTGGAGTCCCTTATGTAGTTTTAAAAGTTGTACTTGTTTCTGGTGATTTTGTTTTTGTTACATCGCAAATGGATTTAAAAGGAAAGTATAAGGAATCTAAAATGTAACATAATATACTGACATTTTATTCAATAACTCAGTCATATGTAACTGATAATACAAACTAAAATGCTTGTTGAAATAAAATGGAAAAACTCAGATGCCTTACACCTTAACAGCCGTATCACTTTAAGTATTTTATTTATGTATTTCTCAGATGGAGCAATATTCTGTGTCTGATTCTGATAAAGATTGCCCAGTTTAATCAGAGCTAATGAACATAAGGCTGAGTGGTAATGACAACTGTGAAACTGATTCTGGAGTCCCGTTGTATTTTATTAAATAAACCTCTTGTGATAATAGCCATTTAAATGTCTCAATACTTCAGATCTAAATGTGAACTGCCATACTGTCAATCGCAAACACGTTTTAATGGTGGAGAGTAGGCTACACATCTTTTTTCTCGCAATACTAACTGAAATTAGCATGTTTATTAGGAGTTCAAAATAACGTAGTTCTACTGGGTCCTTCTTGATTAAAGTCCAGTTTCCTGACAGTGAACAGCGCCCACTGCCGGCAAACCCGGGACTGTTAAAGTGGTATCTTGAGGCCCGGCGGGTTGCCAGGTTTGATACTTAGCTTCAAAACGTTATGATCCAATGTGCCATTGAAAAGTGTGACGAAAGTAATAATATTATAATCAATATTTTCAAAACCAATACGGGGAAGCATTTATCTCTTTATGGTGTATATTATCTAAAATGTCTGGATAATCTACCTGTGGGCGCTCGTTTTGTAGGATAAGTTAACCAAACATGGCAACCCATCTTAACTAGACGTCAGTGGTCTGCGGCTGAAGCGTTTACTGAGTTTGCTGCTAGCTTTTGTTCGGTGGACAATAAACTACCTACCGAGTAGCTATCAGTGTATTAATACACGGAGACTGAAAAATACACACAGATAACTGTGATATATGAGGCGTTGTTCAGCTCGGTGAGTATTATCAACACACAAACCACCAGAAAACATAACTAAGCTAGCTTAGCTAACGCATGTGATAGACAGATGGGTCTTAAAATATCTATTAGCATGTCTTCTTGTTTACAATACCTGTTTCGGAAGGCTAGGTGTAGCGCTCGCGACACTAACACGTGCGTTCATGGTTTTTTAAATAACGTTGTTTACTGTCGACATAATATTTGTTCTCAATATTAGCCTCCAGCATGCTTGCTTTGTTTATGCTGATAAAGTCGTGACTTTTTGTGGCTACATCTCTTTGTTTTGTCATTCGGATAGGTAGCTAACGTGTTACGGTTTTAGTTGCAGGCTAAATGTTATGTGGAGCTGTAAAGAGATGTAAACTGTTATATAATCGCATGACTGAAATAGTGCCCAACGTAAATCCTGCTAACACTAGATATTTCATGCACCCTGTAATGTAAACTCAAGGCATTTAAACGTGTCTGTATTTTGATGTGTGTTCGGTTTATCCAGGGAGTTAAACAAGAACAACGTACTCGCATCTCAAACTTAAGAAACAAAGTAAAAGTCCTGCATTGCAAATGTTACTTAAGTAAAAAAGTATGCGCAGCAATATGTACTTCAAGTCCAACAAGTTTAAAAAAAACTATTTCTGCACAATGGCCCTATTCTGAATAATATAAAAATACAGAAGTATTATCAGCTAAATGTACTTCAAGCATCAAAAGTACTTTTTTATGTAGAATGGAAAAACATTTTCGCCGTTATTTGTCATTATTATGTTTACGATATTATCCTGTTTTTAACCCTAACATTTTAGTGCATTTTAGTATTGTAGTTTGTCCCTGTGGTGCAAATACAAACATTCATAATAATGTATATTGCAGGTTCACAGTTATTGATGAATTATTATGTATCTTAATTGTACAGCTTGCAAAGGTGGAGCGTAATCCATAAAAGTACATCATAATGTATTAGTTGATTTATTTTTGTATTAATCAATCAATTGATTTAATTTTGTATAATATCAACTAATAATATAACTAATCTTTACAAATGAATTGAGTGGAGTACAAAGTACAATGTTTGCTTCCAAAATGTAGTGTAGAAGAAGTATCATAACATGGAAATACTCAAGTAAAGTACAAGTACCTTTTTTAAATCTTCCTACTCAGACATTACTTGAGTAAATATACTTAGTGACTTTCCATCTCTGCACCACAATGAACAAAATTAGGCTGTTCCAATAGTGAAGCATATTCATTTGGGCTGTTGTGTGCTCTGCTACACGATCACCCTTAATATTACACAAACTGAATTTGTACATGTGTTTTTTATTTTGTATTAGTCCAATCCTTGGTTCTATTGTAGTATCATTGATTTTAGAGTAAGGGAGGTTCCTGCCACAATAGTGCATTTACCACATTTCTACTAAAAGTTATTTCCTAACTTCTCTGCTAAAACCCACTTCACTTGCTTACACTGCTGTGGATCTTTCCTTTGATTGATGCAGTTTTTGTGGCCTGGTGTTATGTTGACACAGGTAGTCCCAGCCTGTCTTTTACAGCCCTGCCCTAACCATCAGGGCTATTTTTACAGCCAGGGTCTAAACCAGTAATTGTTAGCTGTATTGTTGTCGCACACATGCAGGGATCCTGCCCCGAGCCGGATCTGGTGATTGAACCCCCCCTCCTGTCAGATCAGGGGCCTCTTTTATAAAGCCTTGCGTAGGATTGACGTGGGAAGGTTGCTTATGTAGGACAAAGCAAATAAATACGCTCAGACATTTTCCGATTCATAAAAGACTGCGTACCGGCGCAGGACTTGCGTATGGCACATCCTACGCCGGTTTCCCTTTTATAAATCAAACATTGCGTAGAAACTGGCGTACACCATATTTTGAGCGTACGCACCGTTTATAAATGAGGCCCCAGAGCAGTCCAGGGGCCTCATTTATAAACGGTGCGTACGCTCAAAAGATGGCGTACGCCAGTTTCTACGCAATGTTTGCGATTTATAAAAAACAAACTTGACAGGAAAATGTGCAGTCCTCCACGCAAACTCTGACCCATGCGTACGCACTACGTACAAAAACGTGAGAGACGAGAAACTGTGACACCGTTGGCAGAAGGAAGAACCTGTTCTGTTGTAATTTCCTGCGATCTTCTTCATGCAGTCAGTCAAAATGAATATTAATACGGGGTGTTTCTTTGACTATTTATAGGCAAATATGGGCGTTACGTGAAGCCCACAAAAGCTGCGCCGCATTTCGAGTTGATTGTGATTTATAAAGGGAAACCGGCGTAGGACGTGCCGCATGCACGTTCTACGCCGGTACGCAGTGTTTTATAAATCGGAAAATGTCTGTGCGTATTTATTTGCTTTGTCCTACGTAAGCAACCTTCCCACGTGAATCCTACGCAAGGCTTTATAAAGGAGGCCCCTGAGCTTTTAATTACATCGTCTGCATTTCTATCTCTCGTGGTGGCGCATATCTGATTTGATCTACTCAGTCATTAAGATTATGTGTTATGTGGCCACACACTTAGAATATAAGTGTGGATCAAGATTAAGTTTAATATCAGATTTTTATACACCTAATACCTACATTTTGTTTATATGTGCTCCAGTGTTTCCTGTACAAAACAATACTTACCTTGAGCTATTATGCAACTACAAAAGCACTACCACAATATTCTTAATCCATTTGTTCCTGCAAAGGAAATTCAAATGTACTTACTGAACCGTTTTATTCAAGCAAAGAACCA
Organism: Trematomus bernacchii; assembly: GCF_902827165.1. Lineage (NCBI taxonomy): Eukaryota > Metazoa > Chordata > Actinopteri > Perciformes > Nototheniidae > Trematomus > Trematomus bernacchii. Next base: position 15,983,111 of record NW_022987714.1, on the reverse strand, counting down.
GATCCCACAACTGCTCACAGCTGTATAGTAGCTGCCCACTTCTCCAAATACTAAAATAGACTAAATGCAGAGTTTACATTTCACTCTCTCTGCTGTGAGGTTAATGTATTTACATGCATGACAATAACATTTTTATTTTATTTTATTAGAATAAATGTAAAGTAATTTGGAAAATCGATCAATCTATTTGGCTGTAAAGCTAGTTTTTCTTACAAAACACCTAACACTTAAAAGGCCTGTTGGAATGCATTATAAGTAAAGTTTGCCTCTACAGTCTCTGTAGAAAAAGAGACAAAGGCATCAGCAGGAGTACCAGACATTTGATATTTTAAGATATCATCATCACAAGTTACATTGGAACTGAACAGAATTGTACCAACTAGTATTACTACTATATAATACTTGTGGGGTTGTTGAATTGTTTGCATCCTTTGATGGTAGTGTTGGATGTAATGACATGCCTGCCTGTATAAAATAGACTAAAGGTATACACACATGCACAATGCTTACTGCATATTTGCACACCCAGCGCTTGAACATGTTGCACATGTGCGGCAATAAAGCCCGGCAGTCAGAGCAGCTGCTTCACATCAGAGTCATTGAGTCTGCATAATGCTAATTGATTAAGGCAATCCCCGAAATACTGATGAGTGGTTAGGGTTGGGTGATGAATGTGTATTCAATAGGCGCTTTCACACCAGGTACTTTTCCCAGGAATAGTTCCCGGAACTTAGTTCCCCGGAAATCTTTAGTTCCGGAACTATCTAGTAAATCGCGTTCACACCGGAATAAGTCCCTGATAGAGGATTACGCAAATGAAGCCGCTGACGTCACTTCTTCTTCTTCTGCTTTGGGTTTACTGGCAGGCCGCAAACAACTTCACGGCGTATACTGCCGCCTGAAGTCCCCGGCCAGAAGTCCCCGGAGTTGGGGACTGGCTTCTACTGAAGCCTTCCGAGTAAATCGCCAGAACGCCGACACCTCCTCATCTTTCCACCGCTCCCATGTTTTTTTTTTGTCTTGCCATAAGTTAGTCTCTCTCCGTTGGTGCGCTGGGCTAATGCTAATGCTAATGCTAATGCCAGCAAATACAATGGCGGCTTCACAAAACCTTTCCGAGTTTTACTTGGCGTGGTTTGCAATTCGCCCAGCCAATCAGTAATTGGAATCTTTTTCTCCCTAGGAAAGTACCTGCTCTCTAGCAGGGACTAAAAAGGGGTGAAAAGAGGCGCGTTCACACCAAGTACTTTTCCCACAATAGTTCATGAGAACTTTAGTTCATGAGAGTTCTTTTAGTTCTGATGAACTAAAGCAGATCGCGTTCACACCAAAATGAGTTCCTGGGGGTGGATTAGGCAACTGAACCGCTGACATCACTTCTTCTTCTTCTGCTTTGGGTTTACTGGCAGGCCGCAAACAACTTCACGGCGAGTACAGTAGGTGGCGGTATGCACCTTAAAGTTGCAATCCGCCAAAAAACCGAGAGAAAAAGAAGAAGAAAAACCTCCCGCGTATAGAGTGGCGAAGTCACGCCCACCTACTTCCGGGTAATGGGATCTTATTTCGGAAAAATTATGCATTGAAGTCAATGGGGAGAGAAAACTTATCTTTCGATCCCGTTTGAATTGTGCCATGAATTACACATATGATGTTTGTCAATCTTAAAAAATAATTTCCATGTCAAAAAAGTCACAGTTTGTCGTAAAACTGTTGAAATATACGTAACTAGAAAGACTACAAATCCCAGAGTAAGTGATGTCACAATTGTTTTCCTCCACCATTCAGATACCTAAGATCAGCGCAATATAGATATAATCTATCTATATGGCGCTGGCTAAGATAAGATAACTTTAACAAGATGCCTGTGTGCTTAGTACCAGGTTGTTATTATACCAGCAATGGGTCTTGCTCGTTCTTTTGCTTCCCGTCTGATGAAAGGACCAGGAGTGGCTTGATCAAGTTAGCTACGTAGCTAGTAGCTAGCACGTTAGTTAGCATTACAGCCTTGTCATTTTTATTAGCCTTAACATGAAGTAACATTAAGTAACCCAAAATGTTAAACAGTAAGAGTAGTAGTCATATTTCGTGAACCCTTTGAATAGTACTGTCACCGGTGTGATCATTCTATAATGCACCATTTAAGCCCGGGGGAGAAATGCTAACGCTAACGTTAGCATCGGCGATCTTCTCTACTTCATGCTATCTGCACAAATGGTTGACATTAAACATTAAAACGACCAGGCAGTTCAGAGAGAATCAAAGGAAGGCAGGCAGGCAGCTTTGCATGACATTCTTCAGGACGTGTTTCATTGTGGTGATAGTGAGGGTAGTCAATCGTTTTGTTGACAAGACAGTAGTGACGGCCATCTTGGTGACGTGTGTTGTTGACCAGAGATGTAGTTCATTGAGCGTTTCACACAAACAAATGTGTTACTTCACAGTTTTACGACACATTATTTTTTTTTTTGACTTGCAAAATTATCTTTTAAATTGACAAACATCATATGTGTAATTCGTGGCACAATTCAAACGGGATCGAAAGATAATCTTTCTCTCTCCATTGACTTCAATACATAATTTTTCCGAAATAAGGTCCCATGGAGGTCCACCGGAAGGGGAGGGACTTCGCCACTCTATACTGCCGCGCCCACCTGCTGTATATGAGGCGTCTTTTTACCTTCCGACCTCAGACATGAGCTTCGTCTGAGTTATTTATAGTGGACCTATCATGCTATATTTAAATGATATATTGTAGGGCCATACCTATATAAGGTATATTTATACGTTTCTGTTTTCAAAATACCAAACGGATCATGCATTTTAGCCATGCCTCATTTCGCTCTATGTGCTGTTTGCTGTCTACGGGTCTGATTCTGCTGACCACGCCCCCCTGCAGGAGAGGTGAGCCGTGCTCTGATCAGCTGCTGGGCTGTCAGAAGAGGGGGAGAAAAAGAGATCTCCGTCCTCCGTGTTTTATTATATAGAGTCGTTATTCATTTGTTTTAAAGCTCAATAAATACTTTTCTAATTTTGTCCGGAAGATTGAAACTTTAACGGACATCTTGACCGGCGAAGGAAACTGAAACTGAAACTCTGCCGCACGGTCCCCTCGTTCCTTGGAAGAGGCGGAGAGGTGGGTGTTTGTCATCTGCTGGTGGACTAACCGGAGAGAATTACAGTGCTTGCCTCGACGGGGAGGGATTGCATTGAATTAAAGCAGCGGGAGCAAACGCTTGCCTCGGGGAGGGAGAAAAAGAGCCACAGCGGAGAATAAACAGAAGGGTAACCATGGTAACTATGGGCGGGAAGTCTTCTTCGCTGCTTTTGTGGCAGACTACAGCGCCACTTACAGGCCTGGCATATGTACTACAGCGTCTCCAGCGCTTTCGAGCGGCAATGGCCGGCCGTGGCCCAACCCCACATTCCCCTGATAGGTGGAGAGTTGGCCCAATAGCCGTAGCGCCACCGTCCTGACGTCAGGACAGTGTTCAAATCTGGATCAGTTTTTATCAGATCCGTTGTAGCCCCTTTTTTAGAGATTTGGGTATGGAGGAAAATAGAGAGGGTTGTGTTTTCTGACACTTGGTGAGTTCCCTGGAACACCGGGGACACATATTCATGTATAAAAGACGTACAAAAGTGCATTTTGCATGATAGGTCCCCTTTAACTTAATTATTGATTGCTTGGTTCTGGCCCCAAAGCCCCTTGTCAGGTTCTAATCTGAATCTTGAACTTAAGCCATCAGATAGTTTTGCAGCCACCACTGAAACTAATGGAGAATTGATTCCATATGCTGAGGGTATGTGTTTGCAGGGTCACAAAATCAATTTGCAATTAACTTGAAATGAATGAACTCATTCATGTTTGAGGGTGTAATAGTATGTTTAAAGTCAACGCAAGGAAGATATGTATTTGCACTTATGTACTTCCCATTAAATATCAAAAATCCCTTTCCTGACTCCTTTTTTTTTCTTTTCTTTCCAGATAACAACAGGAACAACTGCAGTGGAACCCAAGCATCTTTGTTCTCCACTGCTTCGCCCTCCTTTCATCAACCCACTGCTCTTTCCTGGTCTCATCCTCCACTTCTCAACATGGTGGCAATGTTCCTGATCTGGCTGTGCCACTGACCTCCACCCTGCACTACCACCATGGAGAGAAAACGCAGAAAGAAATTCATCTAGCTGCTCAGGCCGTTTGCAGTATGGACTCGTTTTTGGAGCTCTGGACCTGAAATGCTCTGTCCCAACCCCGGACCCCGAACCAGGTTTTTAGCTGCTTTTCTTCATCTGAAACGGCACACCTGCTGCTAAATACCCAAAGGTGGTGGTCAAACTGATGGTTGGTGCTACTTTACAACTAAAAATGCTCCTGCTTCCTGTGTGGGCGTCCATGCTTTTCATGGGCTTCCTGTCTGTGGTGGGCATGGAGCCAACGGAAGGAGACAAATCTGACTCCGACTACCCCCCCAACACGGAGCCCCCGCCTTCATCATCTGGCTCCAACTGCTCAGAAATGACCCTCAAACTGGAGTTTAAGACGAAGACGGTGGAACATGGTAAGAACATGTTTGTTAAACTGGTGGATATGTTGTAATTGTGACTTTTTAAAGAGGCTATTATGCTTTTGGGGGTTTCCCCTCTCCTGTATTGTGTTAGATACGTTTCTATGCGTGTAAATAGTCTGCAAAGGCTTAAATAGATACTCCCCTCCAGAGGGAGTTTCTCTCCCACACACTCCCCCCTCCACACTCCCCCCTCCCTGCCTGAAATACATTGCACTCCTTTGTTTTCTTCCGTGATATAATGACATCACCATGTAACACTAGCGCTACAATTTGGCTAGCACTACAACACATTCTACATGATATGCTAAGGGGCGGGACATCTCCAAGCAGTTAACCAATCACAACAGAACCGGCCAGCTAACCAGAGCAAGCTGGGCTCTGGTTTCAGACAGAGGGTGAAAAGAGGTGCTGCAGCACAGGCAGTATGAGAAAAATAAAGAGATTTTTGAACATTAGAGCATGGAGGCATGTCACAGGAGAGGCACTAAATACTAATATGAACATGAGCACAATAGGGCCCTTTTTAACATTGCGTATTTATATTTGTAGTTAAGACAGCATAACATGCACAATTAACCAAGGCCTAACTTTATTTAATAAAGCCTTGTCCAGATTGGGATCCCAAGAATCAAGTTGCTTTTAATAGATAATAACTAGAGAATACATGTTTATTTTAACATGCATCAAGCAAGAAGTAAAAACAAGACACACCACAACAATGAAAGTGGAAGATCAAGAAAAATATAATAATTAGGGCTGTCAGTCGATTACAATATTTAATCGCAAATTAATCGCACATTTTTTATCTGTTCTAAATGTACCTTAGAGGGATATTTTTCAAGTTTTTAATACTCTTATCAACATATGAGTGTACAACTATGCTTTATATGTTTGTTTATTATCATTTGAACAATGACAAATATTCTCATGAATATTAAAACAACAAACCTCTGAACATTACAAATATTCGCCTCAATTCAAACCTGGAACCTCTCTCATACAATAGTGTGTGGTGTGTGTGGTGTGTGTGTGTGTGTGTGTGTGTGTGTGTGTTGTGTGTGTGTGTGTGTGTGTGTGTGTGTGTGTGTGTGTGTGTGTGTGTGTGTGTGTGTGTGTGTGTGTGTGTGTGTGTGTGTGTGTGTGTGTGTGTGTGTGTGTGTGTGTGTGTGTGGTGTGTGTGTGTGTGTGTGTGTGTGTGTGTGTGGTGTGTGTGTGTGTGTGTGTGTGTGTGTGTGTGTGTGTGTGTGTGTGTGTGGTGTGTGTGTGTGTGTGTGTGTGTGTGTGTGTTGTGTGTGTGGTGTGTGTGTGTGTGTGTGTTGTGTGTGTGTGTTGGAGCTATGTGCAGCTCAAGGCATATATGCCTGTGTGTATGAGCTGTGTTGCGGCACTATCCGTGCTGAGTGTGCTGTCTGGCTACCTGCATAAAGTCAAGTGCTCGGCGCAGTTGTCGGCGCGAAATGTCGCTCCTCTGTTTTCATTGAAACAGCTCCTTATATCCGTTAGCTCAGATGCTAACAACAACACGTAAGGTGTGCTTCGCTCGCGCCACACATACACACACCCTCCCGGTCCTCCCGATGGCCAGTCCAGGCCTGCCGGTGAGCGTGGAAGTGTGGTCTGCCACAAGCGGGCAGCAGGAGCGGGGCTGTCAGCATCAGCTTGTAGATGGTATTTTAAACTCGATGCGCTCTGAAACTACGGCGGCCGAGGACAAAAAATACACATGCGTTAATCGCGTTAAAATAATTAGTGGCGTTAATTTTTTTTTGTGTTAACGCGTTATTAACGCGTTAACTTGACAACCCTAATAATAATATTTGTATATCATAAAGCAATTCAAACTAATAATATTGCATCAGGTACCTAATCTATACTTTTATCCACTGACGAGCAAGGGCTGCACAGCTTATCAAAATAATATCGAAATCGCAATATGGAATGGTGCAACATTCAAGAACAGCCTTATAAATAAAGGTGTGCCATTTCATCTATGGGTGGTCAAAGCAGACCATCCAACCCGAGCATACATGCAGCAATTGTGTCTAAGGGTTTAAAGGTTATGAATGATGAATTCCAGAATAGATCAAACTTTATTTTTGTAATTTTTATTTGTCCTTGTGTGTGGCTCAATCTCTCTTCAGCAGCCAGCAGCCTGAAAGGGGGTTAAGAAAAATATAGCCCACTTTCAGTCTGGAATGTGGACCTTCTTTAATTGGACTGTGGCTCAAATAAAATGTGGCTCACTCGAATACACATTGTTTATTAGCACATCTCGAGGTCCTGGCTGTTCCTTAAATCATCCTCCCCTCTCTTCTCTCTCTCCAGAGTACATCATAGGGTTCACAGGGTATTTCTCGGCCAAAGCTCGCCGCCTGTACATCAGCAGCGCCCTGAGGAACGCCGGGGACCGTGCGCTGGAGTGGCACATCGTCCCCAGAGAGAACCCGGCCGCCGACTTCCCCAGCGACTTCGAGCTGGTCCACATCCGTCTAGCTTCTCCCAGCAGCCTGCTGACCCTGGAGGACCACCCTTACATCAAGAGGGTGACACCGCAGCGCAAAGTGTTCCGCAAGCTCAAATACGTTCCCTGTAAGTCTGACAACATGGTGCGATTGTTTAGGGAAAAAGGTCACAGCGTCTCTGAGGTTGGCACGTCCACCCAGGAAATGTTACACGCTGAGAAGATACAGAAAGCAGTTTGTCTGCTACAGTGTCGCTTTGTTTGTGGAGGCAGAGGATGCATTTCACTGTGTTTGTGGTGCAGAAGAAAAGGATTGTATATCTTAATGTGAAGGGCAGGCCAACTCTGGGGGTGTTGATGCTAGACAGGGTGTGTGGTGTTGGGGGATGGGAGGAAGGACAGAGCACGTCTGTCTACTCACCCAAGAAGGAGTAGGTGAGTCAGTGTGGTGGGTCTTGCCTAGACGGGGGGGGGGGCACGCCTTGTGCCTGGCACTGGATGAAGGAGTTCAGTGTGCCCCCAGCCTGCATTTGCACAACATATGTGTTAGTCATTTAATTTGGATAGTTATTTGGTTTTTAGATGTTGTTATATTGTTTCAAATAGAAGAAGAAGATGCACTTCATTAATTCCTTACAGGGACATTTCTTTCCCCACTCTGTTGTGTTTACACACATTACACACACAGAGGATATACATGCACACACACAGAGGATATACATGCACACACACAGAGGATATACATGCACACACACAGAGGATATACATGCACACACACACAGAGGATATACATGCACACACACACAGAGGATATACATGCACACACACAGAGGATATACATGCACACACACACAGAGGATATACATGCACACACACACAGAGGATATACATGCACACACAGGGGAGGATATACATGCACACACAGGGGAGGATATACATGCACACACACAGAGGATATACATGCACACACACACAGAGGATATACATGCACACACACAACCACATGCAGATAGGATAGGTGGCAGAGCAGAGAGGTTGCCAGGTACCCGGCGCCAAGGGAACAGTTTTGAGGTTAGGTGCCTTGCTCAAGGGCACCTCGGCAATGGCCTTGGAGGTGAACTGGCACCTCTCCAGCTACCAGCTCACTCCATCTTTCTTTTTTGTTGGTCCAATCGGGACGTGAACCGGCTTTTTTAATTTTTTAGATATATAGATATATATAAATAGAAGTGCCTCATCACTTATTTATACTCATTTTATTATTTTTTTACTTAACTTCTTTTGTTTGGAAAAATAGTTTTATCCTTGTATACTGTAGTTTTCTGTTTTTATTTAAAAAAAATTACTGTTGACTACGACCTATAATTTTTATATAAATATCTTCTTTTTATTTTTGCACATTCTTACTTTTGCTTCTTAGTTTTTGATACAGTGTTTCCCCTATATACAAATAGCGGCGGCGCTGCTGAAATATGCGAGCCGCTGCTAGGTGGCGCCAGCCATGTACCAAAAAAGAAAAGAAATATATATATTTTTCTTTTCTTTTCTTTTTTTATAAATAATAATAAGTGGTGACCCTTTTTGATTTTTGATTGTTTATGTGGATTTGTAGTATTTGTTTACTGTATGTTCAAAAAGGTGTATTTTGCTAAATCTTGAGACATTGCCACTGTATGTACTAGGCAGGCCCGGACTGGCCATCGGGAGGACCGGGAGGTTTCCCGATGGCCTGGCCTTAAGTGGCCTGGCCTTAAGTGGCCTGCTGGCCTGGCGATTTTTATTTATTTTATTTATTGTGAACGCAACGCTGCGCAAATGTGGGTTTGCCTCACACAGGGTGACTGGCTGTCTACATGGCCACTTCCATACCGATCATAAATCAAAGCCCTCGATTGGTCTCTGTATGTCATTCAAGCTCGGGAGGGTGTGTGTATGTATGGCACGAGCGAGCGAGAGAGAGGGAGAGAGCACTCACCGGTTACTTGTATTTTTGTTGTTAGCATCTGGTTAGCTAGCTGCTCTAAAAGATATAAGGAGCTGTTTCAACAACAAGGTGGAGGGAGAGTCCTCTGCTGTCAGACTGAGAGTCTGATAACTACAGCTCAGGTGAGGTTAAGGACTCTCTGAGTGTTTAGAAAATTAACTTAGTCTAAGTTCTCAGTGGGTCTCAAACGGTTTGGTCACCATTTATGTAAACACATATTTCCATTTGAGGGGGGAGCGTTTAGTCAAATATGCATGAATAAAAAGAAAACAAAATTAAATAGGTGAAAAAAGCTAAGATAAACTTTAAAAACTTGTTGAGAGCTAAAACGAGTCTTTGCTGCTGCCTCAAAGAGGAGCAGGGGGGAGAGAAGGGAGACAGGAGAGGCTGATTCAGGAGCACAGACACACTCACAACTATAAATGAACCAAAATAAATAAATAAACAACTTTCTATTTTTTTTCTATTGGATATGGTATGTTATTGGTTATGGCCATGTTCTTATGATGTTATGATTATTTAAATGTATACAGTTATGTTTCATATGGGTGTCTCCATAGATCTAGTCTCTTTATTTTCCCCTCAAAGTGCACCAGATTGATGCATTTAACTCCAAAATTTAAAAAAATATCTTAACCCCTGTCCATATTTAAACTATAGGGCTATCACTATGGGCAGCAACGCTGTAAATATTCACAAATAAATCCAGCAAAATGGCACAAAAAAGAACTGGTAGTGGCCAGGCTGGGTGTTTAATTCCCGGCCTGACTTGTTGTCCCAGTCCGGCCCTGGTACTACGCCTCAAGAGCCTTTCTTGTGCTGGCAGACACATAGAAACATATTGGCGGGCCGCACTTCGCACGCGCACACACAAAGAAATTCCACGCGCCCCGCGCTCACATTTTGCTGGGCCCGCGTGCCTTAGCACCGCTGCTATGACTCCATCCTAGGGGAAACACTGTTATATACATATTTATTTCTATTTTTTATTCATCTTTTATTTATATCATTTAAAACTAATTTCCTCCAGGATAAATAAAGCATTATGATTCTTGTTTTGAATAAGGTAAATACCAACGTTTCAATGAATAGAGTATTAATTTATCTTAAGTATTTTTTACTTTTTCTCTCCTCATACGTTAGGCCTCAAACTTCTGCCTGACATTGTTGGCGATGCTTCATTCAAACTTCAAGCTGTTCATGACACATGGGGCATTCATTCAGCTGTTTGATGCCTTTCATGGATTTCCTGTTAACTCAGTTCAAGTTCCCTGCTGGTTTCACACATCACATGTTTATATTGGACCCTATGTCTAGTGGGTGACTTCATACACACTCTAGGATTTATCTATACACATCTTGTCTTCAACATCAGCAATTCTTTAATATATACACTGCAGCACTCGCTAATGAAAATACAATAGAGCAAGTTTGCCCATGTTTAGCCTAATAAGTAACCTGCTACTGAAATATGTAAATATATTCAGGATGCATTAGTGCGTGTCAGAAATGAACACCAGCTTTACAATAAGTGCATTGAACTAATTTAATACAAGCCGCCCTGAATACCATATCTAAAGTGTTGAGACTTGTTGGTGTGTATCTGTACTTGGCTTCCTGGGAATTTAGATTGCTTTAGATAAGACTTTATCAAAGAAGCGTATACCTGAGAAAGGTAAGTAGGCATTGATGGAATTTGTGTCTCATCGGTCAATTTGTGAGTCCTCGAAGCAGCTACCCATCGAGGTAATTAATGAGAAGATAAGAGAGAAGACATCACCGCTGTGTTTCACTACTTTAAAGGCATAAAAAGCCCTGCGGGGATCTGCTGCTGTTTGCTAATGGCCTCCTGTTCATTTGCTCTGTGCAAGTGATTAAAAGTGAGGCTCAAATGAGGCTGCCTCACATCAGGAATCCAAGATGGAAGGAGGGAGACGGAAGTGAGGGAAAGAAAGTACAAGGGAGAAATAAAAGGTGAGATCATAATAAAGGAATGATTAGGTTAACATGGAGATGTCTGCAGGAGGGGCTGGAGAGGCAGACGGCAGTAACAGGGCATGTCATTATCTCCGCCATGTGCCTGTCCACAGCTTATCTCGAATACTACTCGACACATCAAACCAGTGCTTGTGCTAACTTAAAAAGACCTATATTATTGACTGTTTTATACGTACTGCTGATTTCTCCCTCCTTTTTAATTGGCTGGTAGGAGCCTAAAGTGATATCAAAAGAAATTAGACTTGTGCTGCAGGGCATGTTTTCACCTTTCTTTTGACTCAAAAATAAAATTCAACGGAAAAGTTTGGTCTCATTTTAAACCAAAGCATCTTCAGATTAATTTGACCCCCACGTGCCTGCCTTATTAAATGGATCATAACATGATCTATTTAAGGCGAGATGAGCTAATTACGTTTTTTTGGTATTCTTTGCCGCCCTCTTGATTGTGAGAGGACTGGGAGAAACACTTGTGGCAGATTTAAATGTAACATTTTACGAGAAGGACGTACCCGCCGAACTGTTTATTAGGAATTGAGAGGTGCAGGAATGAGTCCTAAACCTGGAAATGAGTTGGCACACGGGTTCCTTCGTCCTCAAGTTAGTTTATTTTTTGAACAAGTTTTTAGGTTAGATGCCTGAAATATGATGTGGTTCATACAGGCTTCTGAGATATTTTCCATTTTTGTCATACAACATAAGCTCAGATCAGTTAATACCCCAGTCGAGAATGTATTGAAGCTTTTACGCGTCATGAAAAGAGCAGTTGCTAACAAGTGTTTAAATGAAACACGCAGAACATTAGCTGCCTTTAGCTTAGCGGTGATGACCTGAAGTCTTGCTATTGTGATAGTTTGTTTCTAGCCTAGATTTTCACTTCTGGATTTTGCATTTACACTTACACAATTAGAAAAGTGGTGTTAAAATGTAAAGATTATCCTCCTGAATAAAATGTGTAAGTACCATGTTATTGCCACAGATCTGGTTTCTGCAATATTCGCATTGCTTTTTGTTGAGATAGCCCTTCCGGTTAGCAAAATACCACATTCAGCGCCTGGCTATTTTGTAAAAAAAAAACATTTCTATGTCCTAGTAGAATTGCATAATCAAAAAAGCTAGATCGCCTCAAGTCAAAAACTCCCTTTTGTAGCGACCCTAAATTTGTTTGTGGAAGAATCAGACGTTTTCTTTAACACAGTTGCTTGTGTCCTGTCTCTGCAGCCCCTGAGCCTTCTGCACCCTGCAACGCCACCCGCGGGACGCAGTCATGGCAGTCATCTCGCACATTCAGAAGAACCAGCCTATCTCTGAGCTCGGGCTTCTGGCACGCCACAGGACGCCACTCCAGCCGGCGACTCCTGCGGGCCATCCCCCGCCACGTGGCCCAGATCCTGCAGGCAGACGTACTCTGGCAGATGGGACACACAGGTTAGAGCTGACACCTATGACCTCTGATAGAGGGGACGAGGACAAACATCTGGCAAAACATTTGTATATGATCAAACAGAAATGAGGGATTTCTTTTAATGAAACAGTGTGTGTGCTTCTGGCAATATGTTTCTGTAGTTATTGATTTCATCTTGCTTCTGTGTCCAGGTGCTGGTGTAAAGGTGGCAGTGTTTGATACAGGCCTGAGTGAGAAGCACCCACATTTTAAGAACGTGAAGGAAAGGACCAACTGGACTAATGAAAAGACACTAGATGATGGTAAGGAGGAGGGGGAAAAAAGAGTCATAATGTTGATGATGGCTAATGCTGATGACTAGCAATGGAAATGATTACAAAACCATGTGAATGATGTTAACAATGATGGTTATTATTAGTAGTGATCTCTATGGGGATGGACTGTAAATGCTGAGTTTTTAAGGCAGTGTAGAAGGGAATTCTGGGAAATATTTTAGCCCAATGTCAGGTTTATTGCCTAGTATGTTTGTTTACACATTCAAAAATCTTCATGTATAAAAGGAGCAAATGTTGAAGTAGTATAAAGAATATTTTACATTAAAACAAAAAGAAAGAAAGACAAATATTTGCAATAAATATATATCTATACAAAAATAATAATAGTACAATAAAAATTTGCTCTGAAATATTCAATATGTGCTGTATGTCAGAATTTAAGTGGAAGAGTTGTGCAGTTTTTAAAGAACAAAAAACACAACAAGTTTATTTCCCCCATGATTGTATTAAAAGTGGCAAATACCTTACATTTGGAGGTCCTTTTGCCCTTTGCCCCTGATTTATTTTTGACTTTGATATGATGGTTGGATGATGTTCAACTTCCTGCTTCTTTTTTCAGGTCTGGGCCACGGTACCTTTGTAGCAGGAGTGATCGCCAGTATGAGGGAGTGTCAGGGCTTTGCCCCCGACTCAGAGCTGCACATCTTCAGAGTGTTCACCAACAACCAGGTACACACACACACACATCAGCATAACCCTGTATTGTCGTCACAGGTTAATTTAAGTAAAGTAGAAATACTATAGTCTTAAAATACTCCATAACGCATGTTATGGCATAGAAATATGAAGAAATAAAAAAAGGAAGAAGAAAGACATTTGTTAGAGAAGATTATCATTTGTCTTTTGGTGACTTAAAGGAATAATTTAATATATTTGGCCTAACATAACTCTAATAAAATAAAAGTATTGTTTGGAAGGACCCACATTTTTGAATGGATTAAAAAAAACATGGTACTAAATATGAATTGATGAGTTTAACAGGTGCTTGTAGGTAGACTTTTTTGACCAGCTGTTTTCCTTTGTTTCCATTCTTTATGCTAAGCTAAGCCTTAGCTTAGCATAGAGGCCTTAGCTTAGCATAAAGGTTGCTTGCTGTAGCTTTATGCTTTTTTCCTCATCTAATTCTCATCAACAACAAATCATTTTATTTCCCAAAATGTTGAGCAATTCCTTTAAATAATACAGCCAGACTCGATTATTTAGATTTATTTGAATGATTGTTGAATTCTCCAGTGCAGCTTCATGTGTAGAAATATACTGATACTATGTTAAGCCTCATCCACTGGTCAATGATGTATCTGTCTAATGGCGCATTTCCACTACAGCGCGGAGCTCGCTTTAAGCGTGCCGAGCCGTGCGGGGCCCGTTTTTGGTTGCGTTTCCACTTAGCGTAGTACCAGCTAGCGGGTACTAGGGGTTTCACAACTACCAATAGTCGACAAGTTTTTCAAAATAGTAGTCGACTAGTCGACTAGTTGTTACGTCATAATAAAGACACACAAAGAGAGGTGTAAAACTGTATTTTGTATTGCAATGCATACAGTTACGTTAAACACTGTAACAAAGCAGCATTTTAATTTGGGTTACATGGGTTACATGGTTGATTAAATAAAAAACAGTAACTGGACTCACCAAATCTACTGCAAAAACTCTGTTAAGAACATAAATGCAACGTAAATCCAGTGCGCATTGCGCAACACTTTACTCGCTGTCACTGTCCTCCTCGATAACGATGTCCACCCTTCCAGGTTTTTTGGTTTGCGTTAAGGAAGACCAAAGCATCAACATGTGAGGGAAGGAGGCTTGACCGCAGTCGGGTGACAGTGTTGCCTGCCAGGGAAAACATCCGTTCACTTGGGGTGCTGGTGGCTAGCCAGGTAGCTCCTGGAAAGCTTGGCTAAACGGGGGAAGCGGTTCGCGTTTTGTGCCCACCACTTCAGAGGGTTATCCATTGTGGGGATATGGGGTGTCTACTGGCAGTAATCCCGTAGCTCATCCGCGCCACTGTTGACCCGTTTTTTCTTGTTGCTCTCGAAATGAGGTCCAAACAGCTGTTCAAAGAGTGGGTGCTAGTGGAGCACGCTCGTGAACTTTTAGCGCCGGAGCTAAAACTGTAGAGTGCATAGGTGCGGCGCATTTGCGCATAAGATGAGGACCCCTGAATGTCGGACGTGTTTTGCTGGAGCATTTTGCAGCACCTCAGCGCCAATGTCGGCATCCTCATCTCCCACGTTTGCCTCCATTTTGTTCACGACTAGATGACTAGGGCCTACAGCGCCGACTAGTGGTAGAGGTAGTCGACTAGTCGATTAGTTGGTTGATTAGTACCTAGCAGGTACTATTTCACAGTTTTTCTGGCCCCATAAAATCGAGGTTCTTTCCAGGCCAACAACCAGGCTGAGTCGGGCTGAGTATGCTAAACTAGAGAGAGAATCGCTGGCAAGGGGGCTACAACTACAACAAGATGAACATATTTGACCGTGATTTAATTGTAATACACGTTTCAAAATGATGAAGAAGTAACAACATACTGATACCGGTTAGTAAAAACCATGAATTAATGCTTTGACAAGTCTGCAGACAGGCGAAAAACCTTTTAAAATGCGCGTTGTCTAAATGGAGATCGGCTAAGCTAACGCAGTATATGCTCCGACCGTCCACACTCACAACAACGGCCTATACAGACATAAATAAACCAGCGACTGTATTCGCCATGACACAGGCAGTCTGTGGTGTGTACTTGTTTAACTTTTGTCTAGTTTCTGAACATATATAAGGAGCTGTGAGCTCTGAGTGCTAACAGTTAACGGCTGATGTTGTTTTCCTGGGGTTCTCATTGAAGATGACGTCACGGCTCCGCCTACACTGCGTTACTATAGATACTACCCCAGTTCCTAAACTGTAATGGAAATGCGCCATAAAGTGAGCCAGTCCTAACAAGGCCTAACGAGGCCTAGCCATACTGAGCGAGGCCGTGTAGTGGAAATGCGCCATAAATCTATAATTGTTGGTATATCTCCCCCCCTCCCAGGTATCGTACACCTCGTGGTTCCTAGATGCCTTTAACTACGCCATACTGAAGAAGATTGATGTTCTTAATCTCAGCATTGGGGGTCCAGACTTCATGGACCACCCCTTTGTTGATAAGGTAAAAAACACGAGTTCTAATCTCATTATACTGTCAGAAAGAGACCCACTCAGTAATGCTACAGTCACATGGTAGCTTTCCCCAGCTGTGACTAGCCTGAAGTCAATGAGAACTGGTAGCAGATGTTTTGTTGTTTGTTCGGAGTAGTTGCATCACTAGCCGTCCTCCCTTTAAGTTACACCCTTTACACAATGTGTTAATGAGCTGGAAAATAAACAGGTCAGCTTTAAGCACAAACAGGTCAACCCTAATGATAGACGAGTGCTTGGCAACCATTGAACTATGACATGTCCCCTGCTACATTAAACACGGAATATAGATATTACATGTGCCCCTTTTACTAGGCCTATTTAAGATTTAAGGATACAGTGTGAAAGAAGCAGTTAGGCCCATCTATGTGAAATGATTGCAGAGTAAATCAAAAGTATTAAAACATGTAACTCATTGAGGAAATTAGATTTGTCTATAACCAATGTTCTTGTTTGATTGACAGGTATGGGAGCTCACTGCCAACAAGGTGATCATGGTTTCTGCTATCGGCAACGATGGACCTCTGTATGGGTATGCCACCCCTTTAGCTCCTAAGATATTTTGATATACAATCCTCCTGTTTCACTGGAGTATCTGCATCTCTTGTAAAGTGGATTTGAAGTCTGAAATTGCATTGGATTCAGTTGCCTCAAAAACGACCTTGAATATCTTTTTGCCTGCTTTTGACAGCAACATTTGTTGTAAACCAGACCTTTATGGCGCGTTTCCACTACAGCCCGCAGCCCGGTTTAAGAGGGCTGTGACGTCAGCGGCCCGTCTTTGGTTGTGTTTCCACTTGGCCTAGTACCGGCCGGCGGGTCCTAATTCACAGTTTTTCTGGCCTCATAAAATCGCGGGTCTAGGGCCAGAGACAACGAGGCTGAGTATGCTAAACTAGGGAGAGCGTCGCTGGCAAGGGGGCAACAACTACAACAAGATGGACATATTTGACCGTGATTTAATTGTAATACACGTTTCAAAATGATGCCGAAGTAACAACATACTGATACCGGTTAGTAAAAACCATGAATTAATGCTTTGTCAAGTCTGCAGACAGACGGCAGGCGAAAAACCTTTTAAAATGCGTGTTTTCTAAATGGAGATTGGCTAAGCTAACGCAGTATATGCTCCGACCGTCCACACTCACAACAACGGCCTATACAGACATAAATAAAGCAGCGACTGTATTCACCATGACACAGGCAGTCTGTGGTTTGTACTTGTTTAACTTTTGTCTAGTTTCTGAACATATATGAGGAGCTGTGAGCTCTGAGTGCTAACAGCTAACGGCTGTGTTGTGTTTCTGGGGTCCTCTGAAGATCACGTCACGGCTCCGCCTACACTGCGTTACTATAGATACTGCCCCAGTTCCTAAACTGTAATGGAAATGCGCCATAAAGTGAGCCAGTCCTAACGAGGCCCAGCCATACCGAGCGGGGCCGAGCGAGGCCGTGTAGTGGAAACGCGACATTAGTCAGAACTGTTGCGACAGGAGTTAGGACGCTTGTTGACTAACAGTGGGCGAATGTTGATTTTAGCAAAGATTTACTTATTACCTTTCAATAAACTTATATTATGTCACATTTATTGAATGCATTATGTATAATTGGCAAATATTATGATATACTGAAAATAACGTTATATGATCATAAATAATTATAGGTAATCATTTCCTGGTTCTGGTTTTCCTTTACATGTTTGGCTTTTGTTGTGGTACCAACAATATCCAAGTGAACAAAATTCTGCAATTTTAGATTACATTACATGTTACTTGTTAGACGCTTTTATCCAAAGCGACTTACATACTCAATACTGTGGGCAATCCCCACAGGAGCAATTTGGGGTGAAGTGTCTTGCCCAGGGACACAACGACATGCTGACTGCAGTGGGGTTTGAACCTGTGACTCCCTGATCCGAACACCTACGTGTTCTCACTGTTGTAGAATGTATTTACTACACAACATGGCTTACTTCTCCTGCACCACTTCACCTATCTAATTATCCAAATGACCCCTGGGCCAAGGGGGTTTATGACCCTGCTGAACATCTGCTGACTCTTCCCTCTATATAAAACACCATTAAAGTACAGAATAGGAAAGAGAGGCTCTCTATTTCCCCCCTTTATGTTGTAGTGCTGAGATGTTAGTTTCTTTAAGTCTTGTAATTAAAACAATGTGCATGTCTCTGTCAGCACCCTGAACAACCCAGCAGACCAGATGGACGTGATCGGGGTGGGGGGGATCGACTTTGAGGACAACATCGCTCGGTTTTCCTCCAGAGGCATGACCACTTGGGTGAGTTACTCCATATCTCTCATCAGATTTTACAGCAGACTTCTACCCTCTACTTTATGAGCTAGTCGACCATAATGAAAGCTCCTGATCTCTCATCCATATCCTATCAGCCATACACTTTTTTTATCTGCAGACATCTGCTTTGGGATCTGATTAAGAGTTTCACAGAATCAGTCAATCTCTTCTGCTGTCAGTCAGCCATGAACAGGCAAGGAGGAAGAGACAGCACTCCATAAGAATAATATTCAAAAAGTATCCATGGTGTTTTCTAACAGTTAAATACTTATATTTGTTGTCCACAGCAGACGTTAAATCGGCCGGACTTCTTTCTGTGGATTGATATGACTGCGCATAGTCCCTTGATCCTCATCAGCAACGTTCATGTTAGAGAGTATTAACAACCTCTGAAATGTCCAAATTGACCAATCAGAATTGAGTATTCAAATAATCCTTGTAATAAGTTTCCATAATCATTTCTAGTCATTTTTTTCCTTTCTGCTCGATCAATTCATTCTTGTCTCTGCTTTCTGTTTGTTAGTGTTGTGTACGTCTATCAGTCAATTACATCATCCCCGGCTAGATGACTGTATACTGCATTACATTATTAATACGTTATTTAGCTGACACATCCAAAGCAGCTTACATCCACTTCAAGACCTTAGACATGCCTACGTGAGCAAATTAGGGTTCTGTATATTGCCCAACGATATTCCAACTAGTTAACTGCAGGGGGTGGGATCAAATTACCGGTTTGCTAACAGACAAGATAACAGCGATAACAAAAACGTATCATGCCTAACTAAAGTGGATCATAACATACATTCACGTCTGAAGCAGATAATCATAGCTCGATGTCATGTTTTCTAAAGAAAGGAGACTTGCGTTGTGGCTTTAGATTATGACTTAATTGTAGTTGGAACACAATTCTCAACAGGGGAGTGCAGAACATGTTATTTGTAACCACTTTGGACTCTATTGTCTTTATCTCATGATCTGTCTTCCGTTTGTATGCAGGAGCTGCCCGGGGGCTACGGCAGGGTGAAGCCCGACATCGTCACCTACGGTTCAGGGGTCCGGGGGTCCGGGATGAAGGAGGGCTGTCGCTCTCTGTCCGGCACCAGCGTGGCCTCTCCTGTGGTGGCTGGTGCTGTTACTCTCCTGGCCAGGTCAGTGTGGTAAACAGGACTATGCTGTCATTAAGCGACTGGAGTTTGATCCTTTTATGTTTGCTAGGAAGGTCTCTATGTTCATGGAGATGTTCACTTATTTGTTAGTTTGTAACTGTGAGCTGCAGCTCCAGAGCTTCCCCTAAAGTTGTGATGATTTCTATTACAGGCGTTGGAGATGATCTTAATTCTTCTTCTAATGCTTTCATCCAAACCCTTTTTTTGTATTGGTTTGTGAGTAGTTAGCTGCAAAACGGATGATATTCCCATCAGCTTCAGCATTGTGTAATCTGGGTTTGTGATAATAAGCAAATGTTTTCATAGTAACAAAATTAACATTATTATATATAACAAGAATTATACCTAACAAACTGCATGTTAATACTTTCTTCATCGGCCTATGGGCAAGCTGTCATTAAAATGTCAGCTTTAAGGTAAATGGTTAATGCATTACATTTACACAGAAACCCTATGTTAGCGTTATGAATGGAAGATGCTTCATGGAAAAACACGAGAAATCTTACCATTGGCCGTTTTACACAGCTAGTTTATTCATCATCATTACTCAACTGTCACGTTACAGCACTAAAACCTGTGTCATAATGCGAACATAACCTAGTAAATTGAAAACTATACAGAAACAGTTCTAATCATTTAAATGATATTCAAAAGAAACCTTAATTCTCAAATATAAATATGTGCTGAATACGCCCATTATGATAAGGCAGCATCTTGCTCCGGGACAAGTTAGCAGGACTGATTTTTGCACTCAAACTAATGATAAGAAATCTCGCTTAATGCCGCCTTCCCTAATATAAAACTTGCCAAAATATTGCCATATATAATAACATGTTTTATGGCAATATAGTCATGGAAATGTGTGTCTTAAAGCCGAGACTCACTGGAAACTTTGAGTCTCAGTAGTTTTTAGATGAAGTCTCTGAGGATCTTGGCTGAAGTGGTGTCATTCAAAGGGAGGGTGTGTTACAGCTGAACCGTGGTGGCATTTGAAAAACACAAGTTGTTGTTTTTTCTCTGTTGTAATGATCTCTTGTTCCGTAATCCTGGACAAGAGCGAGAAAACCAGTGTAACATGTCCCAGAGGAAAGGGGCGTGTCGCTGAGTAATGTTGGGTATTATTCTCAGTCTTTCAATGTCCCGCCTTTACATAAGTCCCTTCAGTGAGCTCATGTATCCGGGTGAAACATCACACCACCCTTGTTGACAACAGTCGGCCCTCCCTTCTCCCAGGGGACAAATGCCAGCCCCTCCCTCCCCTCCAGCACTGCTCTGATTTTGAATCTAGGGAATGTAACCTTAAACCCAGCCTGTCCTCCTCTGTGTCCTCCAGCACCGTCCAGAACAGGGATCTGGTGAACCCCGCCTCCATGAAGCAGGCTCTGATCGCGTCGGCCCGCAGGCTGCCGGGTGTCAACATGTTCGAGCAGGGCCACGGGAAGCTAGACCTGATCCGAGCCTACCAGATCCTCAACAGCTAC
Organism: Trematomus bernacchii; assembly: GCF_902827165.1. Classification (NCBI taxonomy): domain Eukaryota; kingdom Metazoa; phylum Chordata; class Actinopteri; order Perciformes; family Nototheniidae; genus Trematomus; species Trematomus bernacchii. The sequence goes on along the minus strand of NW_022987714.1, from coordinate 15,962,226 downwards.
AAACCTCAGGCCAGGTAGAGACATCTCAGTGAGCACATGTGTGAAGCCTGAGTACATCCAAAGGCTGTTCCTCAGCTACATGTGTCTCATAGGGTTCATAAATGTTGTCCAGCTTTTACACAAGTAGATTTCAAGCTGATCGGCCAATCAATCTGATTTGCTGTCGGTCATATTCACACGCATGTGCATTGGGATAGTTTTTAAGTCATTTACTAAGCAATGCAGGCATTACGCCACCCCACACATTGATGCCCATTTGATTAATTTCTCGCTATATTTTGCCACTTTTCACTTTATTTCTAAAAAGGAACACATTAGCGACCCTTTCCAGACCATCTGGAAAAGTGAGAAATGTAATCAAATATAGTATGCTGTGATTCATTCTCATGCAGGCTGCTCAGCGTAAACTCATGCATAGTCAGTAGGTGTCTAGGGCATTCATGTAATATCATACTCACACCTATACATTTGTGTTAATAGAAAATAGTCTTGTATGAATGAATAAATAGTTTGTGACAATATAGAAGAAAAAATTATCTGATTCTTTTCTGTTATGTGTTAACGTATAATAAAAGAAATATTCTATAAAAAAAAAAGTAATACAAATGTTTTCATGCTGTGAATTATCCTTCTTAGAAAGGAAGCAAATTGAAATCGCCAAAAATGGAACTTGAACAAATCTGAAATTGATCAAGAAAGTGTGGCGGTTCAAATACTTCCAGATGATCATAGTAGAGCCGAAACACTGTGGATGATCCTTGGAGCTATGTGCAGCTCAAGGCATATATGCTCGAATGGGAGCTGCCTGGACGCTGCAATCATGTTGCGCGTACTATCCGTGCTGAGTGTGCTGACTTTTCGTACAATGTCCCACTGTCTGGCGAGCTGCATCAAGTCAAGTGCTCGGCGCAGTTGTCGGCGAAATGTCATTGAAACAGCTCCTTATATCCGTTAGCGCAGCTAGCTAGCACCAGATGCTAACAACAACACGTAAGGTGTGCCTCGCTCGCGCGAGTCGCGCCACACATACACACTCCCTCCCGGTCCTCCCGATGGCCAGTCCGGGCCTGCCGGTGAGCGTGGAAGTGTGGTCTGCCACAAGCGGGCAGCAGGAGCGGGGCTGTCAGCATCAGCTTGTCGATGGTATTTTACACTCGATGCGCTCTGAAACTACGGCGGCCGAGGACAAAAAATACACATGCGTTAATCGCGTTAAAATAATTAGTGGCGTTAATTTTTTTTTGCGTTAACGCGTTATTAACGCGTTAACTTGACAGCCCTAATTTCAATATGATGAACAATTATTAAAATAATGAAAACCTAATCAAATTGTGTTTTCTTTTCACTTGTAACCTTGGCTTTAAATCCACAGATAAAATGTAAAATGAGATTTCAGTCACTTTATTGTTCTCATCTAAAATCATAAATCACTGAAAATGATTTCCTGTGTAATACTGGATAAATAAGCCATGGTAATAATTATATCCTACTGGTTTATCTCATAATTTGTCAAATATTTCATGCCAATCATAAATGTCGAGCTAGATATCTTTGGCATCTATATAATACATAATGTAACATGATTCAAGGCCAAAGTTTCTTTAAATGCACATGTGTCCTTTATTTAGCATTTTACAAGATATTTGATATTATCTGAACTGATTCTAAAACATGTGGCTTATTGAATGTTATCAAAATTATTTCATTTTTTTGTTTTAATCATGAAATACTGACAGGGACAAAGTGACTATTGAAAACATGGAGAAATCATGCATTACATGTTTTTCTGTCTACAGTTTCCACCACAATTATCTGTAGTCCCTTGTCCTTTGGCTTATCCTTGTTTCTGCATTTCTCCTGATTACTTGACAGAAAGCACATATGTTTGTAACATTAAAACCAGAGTTATACTTACTTGTTTTTGTCCTTGTCCCCTGGCAGTCTGTCCCCCAGCTACATCGACCTGACAGAGTCTCCCTACATGTGGCCTTACTGCTCTCAGCCCATCTACTACGGAGGAATGCCCACCATCGTCAACGTGACCATCCTGAACGGCATGGGAGTCACAGGCAGGATTTTAGACAAGGTGCTAACACAACACTACACAAAACATGCGAACTCTTTTGAACTCTTCTTTTGGTAAACCCGGTGCCTCAATTATAAAAGTTGTATTGTGACCTGAAAAAGTCACAACCCTCCCACAGTTATATATTAATAATAAACTCCACTTTTGTTGACATTGACTTTAATTATTTGTTGTATACTGAATATTAAGTGTACATTTTCTCACAGTACAGGGATATGTCAATGATTAGCAAAAACATTGATTTTGACATTGCATTAAACATTTCAGTGCTCTTTAATAACAATACCTAGTAGAGACCAAACATATATAGTGTACTTCATGTTTCTGCCCAAAGGGTAAGATTGAGTGAATGGCTTTATCGGGTGGAATCACTGGTATCATAGAAACGGTGGTTCTGAGTGACTACATTTGGATAGAAACTTTATTAAATAGTTGATATAGGAGTAACCTGTGGTGTAAATAAAGCAGCATATGGTTTGGAAGGGCAAAAGCTACTTTCTCACCACACTGAATAATGCGGTCATGGCGAGCTATGATGCCCCACAGATGGATAAAAAAAATGATAAATCGTTGCCGACAGATTTAGAGTTTTGCGAATGATCTGTGTAACGATATTCTGCTACTCCTCTGCTTTCTATTTGAACCCTACTACCACACAAGAGTACTTCATGGTTAGGGGGTTACTGCTGTATTTGCTTGTAACAACGTTTTTTAAATAGCATTGTCGTTGGTGACATCATCATGCAACACTCAGCGTAGAAATCTCTAAGCGGTTCACCAATCACAACAGAGCCGACCAGCTAACCAATCAGAGCAGACTGGGCTCTGGTTTCAGACAGAGGGTGAAAAGAGGTGCTGAAGTACAGTATGAGAAACATTGAAGCATGGAGACATGTCACAGGAGAGACACTACATACAAATATGAAACCTGGAAATGAGCAGAACAGGGCTCTTTTAAACTTCCCAAATTCTAAGAAATGTTTTCTCTTTGCACCCTTGCTAAAATGTTTCTGATATAAATAATTACAAATGAAATAAAATACTTTAAATAAATCCAAAAAGGCCCTTAATTCAGCATAACAGTTGAATGCTCCTCTGCAACAGCACACACATCTCTATATTACCCCTCAAGTTCTTGTAGAGGACAGGTGTATGATGAATTCCATCCTTGTGTGGCCTGGTTCTGCATCGGGATGATCTGAGGGTGGTTGAAACGTCTTCCTGTCAGCGTTCTAAAGCTTCCTGTCTCCTGCTCAGCCCATCTGGCAGCCGTACCTCCCTCAGAACGGAGACCACATCGACGTGGCCATGTCTTACTCCCCCGTGCTGTGGCCGTGGGCCGGGTACCTGGCCGTGTCCATCTCCGTGGCCAAGAAAGCGGCATCATGGGAAGGGATCGCTCAGGGTCATGTGATGATCACAGTGGCGTCGCCTGCAGAGAACAATGTGAGTCACCGCAGCAACAGCTTACCTCCAAATGTCTCAAACTGATTTTAAGAGTTACACTACAAAGAAAATGGATACGCACAATATTCTTATTTCATTCACTTGACTTGGCAATGTTTTAGTTTTATTATATCAATTGTACATCACACGATACAACTTTGAAGTAACAATTCTAGGTAAACCAGTTATTCATTACTTTGACAACATTATTCTCTTTAATGCACTCATTTGTGACATGGTTTGACTGTGTTGTTAAGGATTTAAATTGATAGGAAGTGTATTTAAGAGTAAACGAGCAAGGCATTGGGGGAAAAATTAGAGGACGATTTTGTTTTATTTATATATATATATTTTTCAAGAATTAAGTCAAACCTTTGGCTTTAGTACCAGGCATAAGAAAAATAAATCAGATGTGGATTTGAAAATAAACTTAAAATGTTGAGAATAAAACACGTCTGCCTTGTGTATATACATTTGTGATATTGCATTTCAGAATTGATTTAAGTAGTAAATAATTTCCTTATCACATAAACGCAGTGCTGTAATGATTATTATGAAACCACAGAAACATCATTTCGTGGTCTGCCTTTGTCCTGAGTTAATTTAATTGATTCTCAACATTTCACATTTCAACAAGACTGTTCTGTGTATGTTCGTAGCAATATAAGCAAATAACCACATTGGTTGGCTTATTCCAATGTTTATTGTTCTCATCATCACAATAAGTGGATTTAGTTTTCCCAATAAATCATCATTTCAGTGTATCTTTTTTAATCAATTGCACTACTCCATAATCTTTCCATGTACGATCCCTGCACCTGGAACTGCAGAAGTACCCTGGTTAAGAGTTGAAATGATCTATCTTGTGTTATTGAAAACTCCTCTTCAGTAATAACTTATCCACCTTCCTGACCTTTAACCCCTTACAGTCGGAGACGGGTGGTGAGATGACCTCCACAGTCAAACTGCCAATCAAGGTGAAGATCGTCCCGACCCCCCCTCGCAGTAAGAGGGTGCTCTGGGATCAGTACCACAACCTGCGCTACCCCCCCGGATACTTTCCCAGAGACAACCTCCGCATGAAGAACGACCCACTGGACTGGTGCGTGTGTGGAGATGTCTACTTGAAGTCTATAAGACTTTCTTGCTTCACCCATCTTTTTTCCCGTCACTGATTTGGTTGAAAATGTTTGTTTTACTAGCATGTTTGACCATATGCAACTGAAAGGTAAAATGGATTTGATTAAATGTATGTTTCAGGAACGGAGACCACATCCACACTAACTTCAGGGACATGTACCAGCACCTGAGGAGTATGGGATATTTTGTGGAGGTGCTCGGAGCGCCCATCACCTGCTTTGATGCCAGCCAGTACGGTAAGAGCACAGGGACAAAAAACTGAAGATTTCCACTTCAAAAAAGACTGACCCAGCACTCTTTTTCTCAGAGTGCTATCGGCTAATGGTGGAGCAAAAGAGATCAAGCTAATGTGTGGTTGGCTCTGTTGTCTCCACAGGCACTCTGATGATGGTGGACAGCGAGGAGGAGTATTTCCCCGAAGAGATCACCAAGCTGAGGAGAGACATCGACAACGGCCTGTCGCTCATCGTCTTCAGCGACTGGTACAACACCTCGGTCATGAGGAAGGTCAAGTTCTATGACGAAAACACCAGGTGAGCAGCCTGACTTTACTACTGTCACGGCAATAAGACAGGCTAATGTTAAAGGCCATTAAAGCCTGCTTTCTTATGTCTTACTATCGGGCAATTTCTGGTTGTTTTACATGAAAGATTTGTTTTGCTCCACTCTTGGTTAGAAGTAGGTATACTCCAACATAAAAGCTGACACCACATGCTTTTTTGCAACGGTAACAAATTATGAATATTTGTCTGAAGTTGTGTTGTTGACTGTTAAACTTAAAGGGGCCCTATTATAGAAAGGGAAAACCCCCAAAAATCTCCCCTTTATAGAGGCCCTATTATCTCTAAGTGTTTGACCAATCACAACAGAGCCTGCCAGCCATCAATCAGGGCAGACGGGGCTCTGGTGGAAAGAGGTGCTGAATCTGAATCTGAACCTGAACTGGAATCAACAGTCTGAATTAGAATACACATTTTCAGGGCCTTCTATAGACGGCAAATATCATTTGGCACAAATTGGCACTGACTCGTACTTTGACATTGCCTTATGTGACCAAAGAAATAGAGAGAAGATAAGCCTTCACATCTCTTAATGTTTTATCGGAATAAAACCAATCTCACTCTGATCTAAATATTTAAACAAAATTCCAGACGCATTCAATATGATATGCAAAGTGTTTTATTGAATAATTGCTTGAGTTTGAGGAACTTAAACTGTCACAGCAGTAATTGAATATCCTCTCTGACTGTGATTCATCTTCATTTTGGAAGCTCCCTATATCTCTTTCTCTAAAATGTGTCCTCTCCCTCCATTAAGAGACCGTTCCATGATTAACAGCTCTCACCTTACGGAGCTCTGGCTCTCTCCAGCAGCTTTATCATGTTCTAATGATCTGAAGATAAACTGCGTGTGTCAGGCGGCAGCAGCAGCTCGCTGTATCCCAGAGTCTGTTGGACTGTGTTTATGCGTCCTCGCTCTGTAATAGAAGTTATAAATCACAACACGTGCCGAGAAAAAAAAGGACTCGCATCTCCTCGCTACTCCATTCATATCCCACCCAAGCTGTTGCACAATATCCACAGGATTAGAGTCTTACATTCAGTCAAATATAGTCTTTAGGGCTTCCAAATATTTTCTGAGTAATTCACTTTTAATTGAATGGCGATGATTCATCTCAGACTTGTTCATTCACTGCTGAAAATGGAACTTATCTCCTTATGTTCTCAAAGTTAATGCCATTTCATCCTTTAAAACCTCCTTTTATTTTAATGCTTGGTTTTGTCAGATTTTATATTGATTTATTTCTACGAAAATGACTTATGTGACTTGTTCATATACGATTACTTATTTTTCTTAAAGGAATACTTCACCAATCACTTATACCGTGTAACCTTGAATTCTTATAGTGGTTCTATTATGCTTTTACCGGTATTCCCTCTCCTGTAGTGGCATATATGTTTTTGAGCATGTAAATAGTCTGCAAAGGCTAAAATCCCAAAGTTCCCTCCAGAGGGAGTTTCTCTCCCACAAACAAATAAGAATACAAAAATGTACAAAAATATCTTGATGAATTAATCTAAATTGGGGCTGTGTTTGACAACAGCAAAACTTTACGAAACATCTAATTATAAACTGCTAAAGAACTTAAAATCCAGTCTCCTTATATATAGATGTATACAGTATTTGTGTTGCTGCTTACAGTATATGAGTGGTTAGAGATGTGTTGTTGGTGTGACCTGCAGGCAGTGGTGGATGCCGGACACAGGGGGCGCTAACGTTCCAGCTCTGAACGACCTGATCTCAGTGTGGGGGATGGCCTTCAGTGACGGGCTGTATGAGGGGGACTTCACCTTGGCTGATCATGACAGTAAGACACACGCACACGCACACGCACGCACACGCACACGCACGCACACACACACTCTTTCCTTGTTTCTGATGGCATTGTTCCCTTCCCCTGTACTGAATGTTATTTTGTTACATTCAAAGCTTCTGTTAAGTTTGAATGTGCAACAAAATCCTCAAATTGTATGAAGTGATTTATCAAATTAAATAAGGGAGTTTTTTTTTATAGTTATTACATTTAATTAATATAACTTGACTCTTTGTGTGGATAAGTGGGAGAGCAAACAGTGTTTTGATTTGAGTGAAAATGTTGTTTTTGAAAGGCTAAATGCCAACAAACATGCTATGAAACAGAATGTTTTCTACTTTTTATTTGATTTTTGGAAGATATTATATCTATCCTTCTTCAATAAATGTAAACTTTTGTACTTAAAAAATCTCTGGAGTTATTGGAAATGTTCAGATCACACAAGTCAGAAACAATCCTACGGCTGCAAATGGTATAACAATCAAAATATACGTTTTTCCTAATCTTTATCTACAACTGTGCGTAAATATCACGCAATGTGCAGAAAATGAAAGCTACAAACATTTGAATGATGATTTGAATCCAAAATCAGAGTTTCAAATAAAGCTTTTGGTAGAAACCTACTCTGGACACTGTTTTGGTATAGTTTAATTCAGTGTTTTTATTGATTTAGAATCAAGATATCTCCTCTTCTCTCTCAGTGTACTACGCCTCAGGCTGCAGCATCGCCCGGTTCCCCGAGGACGGAATAGTGATCGCCAAGAATCTGAAGGACCAAGGTACCAGCCCTCCATTTCCAAAGTATTGAACCCAGCTTAGTGTGCAGAGTGCTGGCCGGCAGCATGCAGGCTCTCAGTTAATGTGTGTGTGTGTGTGTGTGTGTGTGTGTGTCACAGGTCTGGAGGTGTTGAAGCAGGAGACTGCGGTGGTGGAGGGGGTTCCCATCCTCGGACTGTACCAAACGCCGTCAGACGGGGGAGGTCGCATCGCCCTGTACGGTGATTCTAACTGTCTAGACGACAGCCACAGACAGAAAGGTGAGCTCCCGTACTGTGTTCTCATGTGTGTTTGCTTTTTTACTTGCAACCCATAATAATATTGTGGTGTGTGACCCTCAGACTGTTTCTGGCTGCTGGACGCCCTCCTGCAGTACACCTCCTACAGTATGACCCCTCCCAGCCTCAGTCACTCCCACAGCAGGGTGCCCCCCCCCACAGGCACCGACAAACCACTGCCACAGAGACTGGAAGGTGAGAACGGAAGTGTCATAACACATACATGACGTCGTAATATTGGTTATTTTCCTTCTTAATATCCATAAACTGTATATGAATGTTTTTTAGGAAAGTAAAAAGCCCCATAAAGATACTGTATCATAAAAGGAAGTTAAGGATAATTCTTATATTTCAAAATAAAAGGCCAATAAAGATACTGTATGTTAAAGTAAGCTCAAGGTGAGACTCGTTTTTCAAAATAAAAGCACCATAGAGTAACTGTATCCTTAAAAGAAGCTTAGGATGAGGCTTGTTTTTTTTTTTTAAATATAAGAAAAATGCATGTTTTTCCAAACAAACTCCCCATTGAGTTACTAAATCCTTACAAAAAGCTCCAGGCAGCGATAAAAACAATAAAAGTACTTGCATCAACAGGAAGCTCAGGATTATGCTTGTTGTTTTATTTTATATATAAGCCCCATTGAGTTACTAAATACTTATTAAAAGCTCTGGGCAATAAGTGTTTTCAAACCGAACTTCTATTGTTCAAGGAAGCTCAGGTTTAGGCTGGTTTTCAAAACAAAAGCCCATGCAAGTACTTGCGTCATTACAGGAGGCTCAGGTTAATGCTTGTTTTTCCAAAGAAAAGCCCTGGAAAGCAACACTACAGCCACTGCTATCAATACCTACTTAGCACTAGCATTATTAGCATCAGGATACGCACCAGGTTGCAGTCACAGTTAAACATTTCTCAATAGGGAGTTTTCTACTTATGTTTCATACAGATCTATTCTTTCCATTCTTCCAGGCAACCATCTTTACCGCTACTCCAAAGTGCTCGAGGCTCACCTGGGAGACCCTAAGCCCCGCCCACTACCTGCCTGCCCCCACCTGTCTTGGGCAAAGCCACAGCCGCTCAATGAGACGGCACCCAGGTCAGTCTGGTGAAACACCAACGAGTCGTCAGGGATGATGCCTGTGTGGAAATAATGTGTTTGGTCTTTCTGTACACAGTTAATCTCACAAAAACAAAAGGCATTTCTGACGAGCTAATCTAGAAACAAGCTTTACCTAATTAGCTGCAGGGCTCATTTACACTTCTCTTCTCCAACATAAGGTGTCAATCCAACAGTTTAGAAATGAAAAATATCTGTACTCGATGCTTGTTTTGATAACAGCTTCTTCCTCTGCTAACTTCCCATGTGTTATATTTGAGTATATTTTGAGTTATCTTGTTTGTGCACTAGGCAGCCTTTGAGTTACATTTCCTTCAGTCGCAGCACCACTTAGGCAGTACTCCCAGTAGTTGGGAAACACATTTCTGTGACATAATAATCAGGATCAGTCTGGTGGTTCTAACAACACATGTTTTTTTCAACCTGTCAACAGAGTAAATCAAATCAAAGGCATATAGATGTCATGAACAGGGTGCGTACGGGTGCTGGAAATCCTTGAAAATGCTTGAAATTGTACGAGGTGTTTTCAAGGTTTGAAAAGTGCTTGAATTTTGCGAATGGTGCTTGAATTTGGGATAAAGTGCTTGAAATTGTAAATGCTTTACTTCGCTTTTTAGATTAAAAGAAAATAAAGAAGTCTGAGCGCGCTTAATTGCTTCGCTTTTACATAAAACAGCTCCGCTCCGGCCTTCCCGCGCAATGCGCGTGACCGGCAAGTGTTTTTGTTACGTGTGACCTGGGCATTCTGATGAGAGTGATAGATGACAGTATGCCAGGAGGTTGCCGTTTCAACGAGCGTTGGCTAGCAGAAGACAAATACAAGCCATGGCTAAGACGAGGGTCAAGCGAAGCCCAAGAGTAGCCTCCTGCAAAGTGTGCAACAATAACGATGCGAGAGTCTGCGCTGACGAGCCACACACCACACGAAAGGTACGCCATAGTAGAGCATTTTAGATTAGGCTATCGTTGCATGTAAAATACATGACACTTTTCTCTGTGCGCGGCAAAACAAGCTCGCCAAAATGGCTTCACTCGTCTGGCAGTATTTTAAGTGTCCGAAAATGACAATAAAATAGCGGTATGCAACGTGTGTGTGAAGCAGAAATCCTGCAGCTCCACCCGCTGTGACGGACCGGTGAGCGGAGCAGAACACACATTAAGAGTTAGACCTAACACACTTAGCTATTTGATCTACCTCTGGAACAAGCTAGTTATAAATATATTTATTCTTCACTGTCGGGTCACTCATTACTGGATCAGTGAGCTGCAGGAGATACTGACGGGCTGTCAGGAGAGAGAGAGAGAGAGAGAGGAAAAGAGAGCGGTATCGGTATCGGCCGATACTGATTCCGGCGATCGGCTCCAAAATTGGCGATCGGAGCATCCCTAATAATTGTATATGATATGTTTTATAATGATTGATCATGAAAGTGTTATCAAAGCTGGTAAAGGTGCAGCTAGTTTGAATGACTTTGTATACTACAGAGTAGCTTGTGAATTTACTCCAGGTGGAACTAAAATCTGATTTAACACTTGATTATATTTCACATCATTCATCCACATCTGTGAAGTAACTAAAGGTATTAAATACATGTAGTGGAGTCAAAGTACACCATTTACCTCTGACTTGTGTTTACTGCCAACCTAAAAGTGCCTCAAAAATAGTAATCAATAATGTATTGAAAAGTTATTTGGCTGATTGTTTTATATTGGCTCAGCCAGGTTATATGGGATGCCCAGTCTACGTACAGATGGGTCACTCATTTTGAAATATTAAACTTAGTTTTCTTTTCTAACATTTTAAATGTTTCATCCTCATGTAGAATGCTATTATGAAACACACATGTGGTTGTTTATAGCATAAAGAACATCAGATTTAATGTGAGGTAGGGAAATAATCATTTGAGTATAAGTATGTGTATATAAATATGTAATTTACAACAGCTGTAAGATGCTTGAAAAGCTTGAAAATGCACCTTGAAAATGCTTGAAAAGTGCTTGAATTTGACTTTGGAAAAGGTGTAAGAACCCTGCATGAAGTAACGCTTTGGTTTTGTGACTGACTCATCACATGAAAACAGAACACTGTATACATTAGCGTATGTCTCACCCTCTCTTTGTTCCTCTCACAGTAATCTGTGGAAGCACCAGAAGCTTCTCTCAGTGGATCTGGACAAAGTGGCTCTACCCAACGTGAGGGCGTACCGGCCCCAGGTCAGACCTCTGTCCCCTGGGGAGAGCGGGGCCTGGGACATCCCCGGAGGTAACACCAACTCAAAGATCCCACTTTAAGCAATCTAACTTGGGATTAGTTTGAGACCTGTAATTCCCTTGGTTTAATAGTTTAGTGTACAGCAGTGTTCTACATGGTTTTGCAACCTACAATCAGGAAGCACTTGCAGTATAAAAGGTATTAAAAGAGTTACTTATCCAAAAGTCCAGAATCCATTGATAAAAAACATCATCACGTCATTTTACTTGCAGAACACAGGAGCTGCTGATGTACAATGTACAATTCCTACTTTAAAAGATCAGAACTATACATTGAATATCTATTAATAATAAGACATGGGAAGGGGAAATGATTCACTCATTAGTATTTATTTCAGATTTTACAGCATTATTTACTCAAAATTATAGAATATTTTAAAGAACTCGTAGCTGCAAAACGATATGTGGTCTTCAAAATCTATTGCTCAAAATATGTGATAGTATGTATAAATCATTATATGTAGAACAACTTCGATTCAAACAACTTGTGTGTCGTTTATTAAAACAGCTAAAAAACTAAAAATGAAATCAACACTATGTTTCCTTAGTGACAGACTGACATGTCTAATTGTTACATTGTTGGTGTGAAGATAAAACACCACTGAAACATTACCCTTTTGCTAGTGTTGAATTGTGTCATTAGAATCCACTAAAACTGGGTTATTTGAATAAAAGAAGGGCCTTCCTGCTGTGTGTAAGAATAAAGATGCTAACGGTGGATCCTAACCTGTGACCTCTTCCCCTCAGGGATAATGCCCGGTCGCTACAACCAGGAAGTGGGCCAGACCATCCCCGTGTTCGCCTTCCTGGGAGCCATGGTGGTCCTGTCCTTCTTCGTGGTCCAGCTCACTAAGGCCAAGAGCAAACCCAAGCGCAGGAAACCTCGTATCAAGCGGCCCACGTACCTCCAGCAGCAGACGACGACTACGACCAGTGGGAAAAACCCCACAGTGTGAGCGGGAAAAACCTTACAGTGTGACCTGCGTTCACAACAGACAACTTTTTGTTAGTAGCAACCTGCGATAAGTGGGGTCTAAGGAACTCTGAAATTGAGCCGTAAACGTACTCCAGGCTTCTCTCGGATGAAACAGTTTTTGTGCCTCTCGTCTGTTCAAGGCTCTCCGTGGGTGTTTGTGTGTGTTTGTGGACTAATGAACAGTATTAGACGTGTGACACGTATGATGTTAAACACACCTGGCCTCGAATATGCCTGTTTGAGACAGACATGTTGTCTACATTTCCCTCTGTCTTCTTCGACCAAATTGTTTCTTTATGAATGACTTTTATATTTATTGAATTTGTTCAGACCCTAACACATATCCAGAAGTACAAGAGATTTCACACACATACTACACACACTGTATGCACTTTAAGAATAAAGCGGTTTGCATACACGCCGACAGAAACAACCTACACACACGCATATGTGCAATCATGCAGACATTTCCAAAACAAGGACCACGGTATGATCAAGTTGTCTTCTCCTGTGTCTCCATCAGTCATATCTGTTTTAAATCCCCGTCTTTTCATTGTTTTTATACTTTATATAATGAACTGGCCAGGCGTTCTGTTGATATCCTCCTCCATGATCTCATGGTCAACAAAGTAGCATCAACAGACTTGTTCAAATATATCTCATCAATTAAAAAGCATAATCAAAGTGATCTGCCTGCTTATTGTTTCTGGAGCTTTTGAAGTCATTTCCAATGGCTATTCAAGATATAGCACATACATTAAAATAGTATATTTCAGCCACAAGTGTAGTATTTACATTTTAAAAAGTTTCCTCCCAAAAGGAGAGAGACTAAATCATTGAAGAGGCCCTTCAATGGGGGGGGGGGGGGGGGGGGGGGGAGTGTGTGGGAGAGGAACTCCCTGTGGTGGGAACTTTGGGATTTTTTCCTTTGCAGACCATTTACATACACACAGTCAATTTAACATACAAAAAATAGGGATACAAAAAAAAATAGGTTATTTTTTTTAAACATATGTTTAGTCAATTTCTCTACAGTATACATGAATACTAACTTTGAAACCATTGTTCCCCTTCAATTTTGAATTAGTTTTCCAGTCAAGAAAAGCATAAGTGCCATCAGCAACTTGCACCAAAACAATCTAGATGCTAAAAATCACTATAGGTAAGAAGATAAATATGTTTTGTTTTTTTTAAGAATAGTTTTTCTTGTTAACTCCAGCTTGTTGAAGGCATTTGGACACCTAAACAGGAAGCTATTGCCTTGTAAACGTGCACACATTTGGGTGCTAAACTGCTAGTTTTCTCTGTTATTATTTAGCTCTTGCTCAAGGTGCTCTCTTTTTGCCCTTTCAGTTTCAGTCTGGTTAAACCCAGAAATAAAGAGTAGTCACTTCAGCCATCTGACTCTACCCAATAGAGTGAAGCAGTGATGATGTGTTTTTGTTGGCCGACCGGGGATGTTAGCATTGCACTGGTTCCTTCAATAAAAGCCAATGGAATTTCTCCATTGGATTTTGGAATATTGCATTAAACAAGGTCTGTGGCTGACGAACATTTATGATGCTTACATATTTTGTTTAGCAGGATAATTTCCACATATAAACACCACTTCTATGTTTTTTGAAGCATAAATGCATTCACCATAAGTAAAAAGCTAACATTGGGCTATAAACAACCACTGTCACATGGCTGCTCCTCTCCAACGCTAAGCTAAAGGTGGCTAACCCTTGGCTTCATGACATTAAGTAGTTTAAGTTATCCAACACCATTTTAATTTACACATGGAAGCTTCAGATTTTTGGTGTGTTTACTGACATATTTTATTTCACAGAACAAGTATTAGCCACAGACCTTATTCCAGGCTTCTAACCAAAACCCCATTCAACTGTATTTGTGCATTACTTTCTTCTGGACACAATACATTCATTGTCTCTTGTTTTCCCCCCGTTGATAAAGTAGAAATATATGTGTTATTTTAATAATAACGGAGAGTAAAGTCAATACCCAAACACTTCTTCCACCACCAAAACGTAGAAAACCAAAGCTGTCAGTGTTATATCATTAAGGGACAACACCTGGAGCTATTTCGGTCTATAAGTTGTTTAGGGTGCTTTTTATGCCTTTATTCAATAACCAGAAATGAATTGAGGATATTGCATTACAGTAAATGTATTTAAGCAAACTTGCACATTTTGTTATATTGCGTAGTTATAAATAGACCGGTATGTTTCCAGGTAAAATGGGATATGAATGCTAAGTGAGCAATGGCAATCACTAACATGAACATCATTTAAATCTAAGTATTTATTTAATTGTGATGGAACCTGCTAAAATATTTGACTCCAGTCACCCCAAACACCTCACAGAAAAGTGGAGGTTAATCTTGTGACGTGAGTTAATTCCTTGCCCTTCTGCAGGTTGGTGAAATGCATATTGTCTGTGTCCTTGGCAGAGGAATTAATTGCAGTTTTATTCTGTGAAGTTATTATAGATTTAAAGGACTAATGCCACCTCACTCGTGGTTTTAGCATTGGCTATGGACTGAATTCAGTGATGCAGGTTGATTTCATCAGAGGTGATGTGCGTCGGTGTGCTTGGGGGTCTGAGCTTTGGCTCCTTATCCGAGCCTAATAGGCCAGATCAGCCTGTGAATCTGTCACCCGTCCTCTTGGATGACGGCCCCACTGGAGAACTAATCTCCCTCGGAGCCTTGGGAAACTGGGAAATGACCCCGGAGCCAGCTAGCTGTGCTAACAAGATTTGGGAAAGCTGGTGGTGAGTGGAGGTCACATGCCCTCTTTCCCTCGATGGTTCCCAGATGCCAGGACTTCCTGTGGGGCCAATCAGGTCGCCTGCTCACATCCTGGACGGGCAGTTGAAAGAGACACCGTGGCGGCTCTGAGCTGAACCCTCAAGCCCCCCTCCCTCCGAATCATCAGTTCCTCCCTCATCATATGTCCTACCAGCCTGTACCTCTCCCCGTCCACTGTATCCATTAACGTCTGTGTGGATGAAAGGCTGGCTCACATTTACACTCCTGCTGACACACCTGTTCACATGTGTTCCTTCCGCCTGTCCCCTCAGGGCAGACACTTTAATGGGTCGCTGGCTGACTTGAGTGTTTAAAAAGAAATCAAGCTCACATGACTTGAACTCAAGTCAGACTCAGGTCATGAATCAGACAACTTTTAACCTAAGGGTTAAGACCAGACTGTATTAAACATAACCAGACTCTTTGTGACGTCACCCTGAGAATTTGGAGGTTGCTGAGATTTCAGTGAGGCTTAATGTCATGGATACAAAAAGAGAAATGGAGAAGACTTTAAAGGCCGTCTATTCGTATGAAAGTGGATCAGACCCAAATTCTCCGGCGATCTTTCGCAGCTATGGGTCCATAAAGCAAGCGCTAAAGGGATTCCTTTAACCCCATCTCCCAACTGCTCTGTCTCAGGCACTTTCAAATGAACATATGAAGGAAAATACCATCATTTTTAAGGACCTTTTGTTTTGATAAAACAAGATGACCTAAGAAATACTGCAGCTATGGAAAGGATGACATCAAGAACATTTTGATAACAAATATCTTGTAATTGTTTGCATCACATGAATACAATGACAAGGTGCAGCCAAATATTAAACTGTTTTATACAAAGAAGTACATTTTCTAAAGAATAAATGCAAATGTTATCGAGACAAAGACACACTAGTGGCCCTGTGAGTCAGTGGCGCTTTATCCAAAATGCTAATGTCAGCACGCTAACATACTAACAAATACAATTGTAACATGATAATGTTTAGCAGGTATAATGTTCACCATGTTCTTCATAATAGTTTAGCGTGTTAGCAGGTAGCAAAATTGGCTAGTGAATGTTCAAATGTAATCAGCCACTCAATATGTACCATTGTTTTTTCAGCTGAGGCTAAGCAAGGTGGCAGGGGCTAGCATGCTGATATGTTATCCAGACTTCCCTCTTCCCAGTAACGTTTTTCAGCTCTACCTGGGGACATCTTACTTTAACGCTTTGAAAAGATTGTGCGACTTTGTTTTTTATATGTCTGTCTTTTTTTTGGGGTTACTTTGCAGTTAAGGCAGAAAGGTTGTGCATGCAAATGATCATATTACTACCTGTTCCACTTTCTTTCTTTCAGAAAGCTGTCTTCAGCCCGTTACCCTGCAGGAAATTGATTTGTGTGGCTTTTTCATATTCATCCATGAAATCAAAAGTCAGGAACTCAATTTCACGAGTGAAATAAAGGGATGTTGGTGAATCCTTTCAGGTGAAATACATGTGTTTTTGGCTTGTGTACCAAATCAATTCTGTGCATGACATTAACATGTTGATGTGCCTATGTTACTGACATATTTAGACTATTGACCAATTCTGTCTGCTTTACCGTCCTTCCAGGCTTTAGAAGCTGCAGAAGGAGTAAACAAAATCCTTCTCTGAAATCAAATACAACGAAGATTAAAGCCGGAGAAGACGTAAAGGAAACAGGAAGGAGGTCGATAAAGGAACCATCACATATCCATTTCCATTAACTTAACCCTTGTGTGGTGTTCATATTTGTGTTACTCAGCCAGTGTTCGTGGGTCTGGTGGAACCGCTGCCTTTTTGGGCTTCAATTCAACACAATCAAACTATTTGATGTTAAAATACTCAACAGATGTTTACTTCATCTCAATTACAAGCAGTATAAACAGCATATGGTTCATATTTGCCCTTTTACATTTGTTAGATCACATTAATGAATTAAAGTGCTACTGGCTCGTCTTTTTTTTGTAACTAGCTGATGCTCAATCTCATCCTTTTCTTCAAAGTCACTGTCAGACTCAGAATTCTCAGAATGTGATCCTCACATTCTGAAACCTCTTCCTCTTCCTCTACATCATCATCAAATGGTTCTCTCTCTTCCAGAATCATTTGCAAGGCCCTCTGAGCAGAGAATCTTTTGGCCATCTTGATCAGTTGTGATACTGACCCAAACTGGCAAAGCTTTATTTATTGTGTCCCGCCCCAAATTTGCAGCTTGGATAGAATGTGAAAAAAATTAAGATTGGTTCCCGCAAAACATAATGCGGGATTGTGAGAGCAGACAGGTGTCGGTGCTGGAATTTATCAACAATGTTGCAGCCTTGTGCGGGAATGGCAGGGGCAGAAACACAGAAGTCTCACGCACGCACCCACGCACGCACGCACGCACGCACCCACGCACGCACGCACGCACGCACGCACGCACGCACGCACGCACTCATGCACACACGCACGCACGCACTCATGCACACACACACACACACACACACACACACACACACACACACACACACACACACACACACACACACACACACACACACACACACACACACACACACAAGTTGGAACAGTTGATTAAACATGTTTCTTTCTAAAATGTTTTTACTCTAAAAGGAACATGCTAAAAGAAGGATTTTATCCACTTTTCATGAATAAAGTGTTCTTTTTTTTATATCAATTAAATTATCTAGCGTAAAGATATTTACAACCACCTCAGGTAATGTTTGTTAATCATCAAACTAAGGCATCAGGCAATAACAAAGGCATCAAAGATACTTGACATGTGTTAAATAACCTTGAGTGTGGTAATCTATCATCTTCATTCCTCCTATGTCTGGCGTCACTGATTTAACTTCATGTGATAGTCTGGCCCCACACAGACGTCCACTTTTGCAGAGGTTGTTTTATCCAAACGTTCCCATTCCTGTCCACCACATATTCTTCCCCTTCGCTTATTGACATCATCAAATTTGACAGTGAGCCTTACACACACATACTGTACACACTGCCCCCTACACACTGTGCCTCTTATTTGTGAATATTTTTAGATATAGCAAAACCCAATTTTCAAGATTTCTAGGAGCCATTAAACTGGCTTATGACCAGAAATGTGTTCAGTTGGGAGAAACTGGGCTAGAGAGGTTTTTTGCCATTTCGTTTAAAAAATGTGTACGTAAGTTAAGGCATGAGAATGTATTTCTTTGTCCATGTGACCTTAGTGGCTCCATACATATACTGAATCAGGGAATACAGAAAATAATGGTTCAAAATGTAACAATGTAGGCCTTTAATCTTATTTGTTTTTTTGTTGTGTTAAAGGTCCCATGACATGCTTTTCCGGTTATTACCCGTCCCCTTGTGTGTTATGTAGGTTTTTATGCATGTAAACGGTCTGCAGAGTCACAAACCCTCAAAGTACACCCTGTAGCGACTAGAACTCTAACACAGAAAATACCTGTCTATGCTGCCCCAGAACGCCTCGTTGGAGATTTTTATTTTTCCATTTTTCTCTTCCTGGTCTAAGTGACGTAACGACGACCAAATGGACCAATTGGTCATGGACCAATCCGTGGAGCTCATCACACACCAGGATCCCTTGGCGTCACTATCAAACGCAGTGGGGGGACCTTTAGCGTTCAATTTTCAACTATCAGGGAGTCCCATTGACTTGCATAGAGCTCCCTGAACGTTGGTAATAGACAAGTTGGGATCGCGGAGAAACACTCACTCAGCCTTATCTTTTCTCAGGCTGTGAGTGTGTGGCGAACTGTGTGGCGCACATCCTGGCTGTGAGGTGCATTCACACCAGCCTTTTATAGTCCGGTTGAATCGAACCCTGGTGCGTTTAGCCGCTTGGTGCGGTTCATTTGGGTCGGTGTGAACGCAGTCCGAGACCTCTGAAGTGAACTAAACAACCGGACTCTGGTCCGCTAAAATAGGTGGTCTCGGAACGCTTGCTTGCGAACTCTGGAGTGGTTCATTGCTGGTGTGAATGCAGTCCGCACCAAAACATAGGAGGCGTAGTATTTACGTGTCACAAGAACGCGGATGTCTTCAAAAATCTTTAGTGAAAGAGTCTTTCAAGACATCCGCGGTTGTTTAGTTAAAGAGTGAAGCAGAATTAAGTGTTGAACAGTGTCATGTAAAGTAAAAATGCTCCGTCAACTACATACAATTAAGAACACCTGTCGTCGGTGAAACGCCCCTCCTTACTGCAGAACGTCTCTCATTATATGTGTTATAATGTTTTTTAACAGACGTTGTCTGATTATATAATCATATGCGCGGGCCACTAGTGTCTGTTGATCTCCAGATTAACAGCAGCATGAGAATAACCTGCCGAAAGTGCCGATGCTCCATGGCGGAGGCTCCGGTAGAAATTGCCGGGATTTGCGTTTTTACCCCCTTAATGTCTGACCAATGATTGAACAGCATTTCCGTGCACATGACTTGTGTTTAAAGTTTATAGTCCGTTTGAGTTTTGCCCATGTGAACGCAAACCGAACCTTCTGAAAAATGAAACAATGTAACAAACTGTGGTCTGGTGCGCACCAGAGAAGCGGACTATTAGGTGTGAATGCACCCGAATTAGGGCTGCACGATATTGGAAAAAACTGATATTGCGATTTTTCCCCCCCCTGCGATATATATTGCGATATGAAAACATACAGGAATTGAAGAAAAGACCGTTTTTTTCCCCGCAAACCATCCTTTCTTGAACTTTAATGCTATACAATTGGTATTTTTTTAACTATTTAACCGGATGAAGGATTTTAGACACGGACGTCTGGATCTTAAGTTATCAGAGCAACAAGCTGAGCTAGCTCGGTTAGCAGCGCCGAATTGCCCTGGAGAAACACATGAAACTACTTCATTCAGTATTTTTACCTTTAATCACCGGGTCCGTTTGCTTTGGAGATTTGATTGTGATTGGTGGTTTGCTGTGCATGCAGAGCCTGCATGTCACTCACTCAAGTACCCCTGACATGAGAGCCGCGCAAGTTTTCCTTTTGTAGCAAGCAGCAAAATAATTGTAACATGACGTGTTTGAGTTAATTTGTTAATAGGGCTGCACGATATATATCGTCACGACACGATATATCGTGCAGCCCTAACCCGAATGTATGTGTGTGCTCAGGCTGAGTTCCGGGATGTCTCGCTGTCTCGCAGACCCCACGCAGTAACCAGGAAACTACACCAGTAACCCAGCTCACACTGTCCGCTCCTCGATCCTCAAAGGGCGGAGCAGCGAACCCCGCAACGTCCCGCCAACACGACACCTAGACCCCACGCAGCATTCTCATCTGTTTGTCATTACTGGTGTCATTTCCTGGTTGCTAACAAACGCCATTGTAACACATAATCACTGATGTTCCGCTGTAACGGTGGTGGACTCATCAGAACATAGTGGGCGAGCTGACCAATCAGAGCACAGTGGGCTCATATGGAGGGGGGGGCAGGAGCTCCAACAAGCCGTTTAGGACAGAGAGTGAATACACATACTATACAGAGATGTTGTATGAGAAACCAATGTGATTTTGGAACATTGAACAATGTAAATCTATTCTAGTAGACCTCAACAATGGAATTATGATCAGTAGAAATTGCCATGCTATGGGACCTTTAATGTATCAATGTAAACCATTTCACTGTACATACAGTATGACCTGTACATGTTCTTACTTTGGACTTGCACTTGCATAGACATGTATATCATTTTTTTCATTTATTTCACTCTGATGTGTATGTATGCAAACCTATTCCTATTGTTGTCATTTTAATGCATACTGATACTGAGACGTTTTATTTGATTAACATTAAAATGTAATTTGTTTTATTCTTATATATTTTGTGTGAACTCTTGCTGTCCTGTTCTGTGTTTCAATCGTATTGCTGTTGCTGATATGACACCTGTAAATAAATATGTATCAAATCTTATATCTCAAATCAAGAGCAGAATTGCATTTAAGTTATGGAAAAGTTGACGCAATGTTATTCTTTTATATTTATAGAGTCTATTGAAATGTCATTAAAACGTATAAAGTTCTCATAGAAAGTTCTGTTTAGTTATCTCTGAAGAGTTTCCGAGCAGCACCTGAAGGCAGCAGCAGGAGCTCTCCACCGGGCCCACGCCTCCTCCCTCCTCCTCCTCCCTCCTCCTCCTCCCCCCGGCTCACCTTGCCCAGTGAGCGGCCCGGCCCACAGAGCAGCACCGGGCCCGGGGAGTGGTTGGCAGCTCGTGTGGGTGTATGTATGCTCCTTGTGAGCGGGTATGTGCGTCAGTGTGCCCCCCTGTGAGTTTCCCGCCGGTCGAAGCATGGAGGAGTTAGCCAGAGAGAGCATTAGCCTGCTGGCTTCAGCCTCAAACAAGCCTCGGCTGGACGTGGCAACCCAACCTCGGCTGGGTTCCATGGGGGCCATTTTCATCATGCTGAAGTCCGCCCTGGGAGCCGGGCTGCTCAACTTCCCCTGGGCCTTCGAAAGGGCCGGAGGCATCCGCAGCGCAGTTGCCGTCGAGCTGGTGGGCATTTTTTAAATTTCAAATATGATATTCCTGAAAATATATCCTGAGGTTTATCTGCAATGCTGGGTTCTGAACTTCTGGTAGATATCTCAAGAGTTGAACAACATTGTTTTGCTATTTAAAGGTTATTTTTTGCTTTTATATTTATCTTTTTTGGAAGTTTGTAGTAGGGGAGATGCATGTTATCTACTGAGGGCCACTGAGATCAGATTGTGATCTGTTCCACCTGACAGGAGAGGTCATGATTTCAATAGTAGCACCTTTTTTAAATCCACTTTATCTTCATCAGTGTGACTTTCCTTCTGATGTTTCTCGAGTATGTCGTTCACACCAATGCACTTTTGAAAAGGATTTAGGGATTTGTATTTATCCTAGTCGTTTCCCTTAAACGTGCATAACCTTTTAACCCCAGTGGGTCATCACTTTGACCCTAGAAATTAACCTGATTCTCCTTTTAAGTCATGAGTGACACGTTCCCAGAGTCCCTGCAAATTCCATAAGCTTTTGTTTTTATTGGACCATCTTCCATGTGGATGAGGGACATTCTCCTTTGGATCCTGTGCACTCTAGTTTTGCAGTTTGTCCTGACATATATGGATAAATCCAAGAAGCACTGTCCAACAGTTTAGTAGAAAATCTAAATCATTTCTATATTCTCCTGGTTTGCCTGCCCAGCCTGTCCTCCTTTCTAACTCCCACTTTGTCTTTTTGGATAAATCCCCTGGCAGTAAGAAAAAAGGAGCTCCTTTTTTTAAATTTGATTTAGGTGAAGTTAATTTCATCCTGGATTTGTCGTCCTGCACTCTTTGCACAAAATAAGGCCTGTGTGTGATTTATGGATATTATGTCTTCTTCTCTACTGATGGAATATGAAACCCATATGGTTGTATTGTCATGCATCCAATTCCAAAGTTGAATGTGAATAATCTGGTCCTGGGGAAAAAAGGTTTTGGTCTCTGTTAGAAAAATGGCACTCGATATGGCTTGAGTTTCAATAATCAGGATACATGTATTTATTATTCTTGCAAAAATGGAATTAGTCATCACATACAGCAATATGGTACTAGTTCCCTGAATAGTGTCCTTATTCAGTATGCAAAAGAGGGCATTTCACAATCAGAATGTAGGTATTCACTGGTTCAAACTGGTAAGTCTTCTTTTTTTAGGATTGAGCCAGGAGCGCCAGGGAATATATGTTAATCTTCCCAGAAGACAAACATCGCCGTCAGCTCTAAGAAACACACATTCTGCATTCATACGATTATCTTATACAATCATAAAATATGCACTTGCTGTCTTTACATTGGTTTAAACATTATTTTCCCAACTGTCTCCACCAAAACTTCCAAGACGTAGGTAAATGACAGTTGGAATATTTAAATTAGAGCTGCGTAAAGATTTATGGCCACTAGGGGGCAAACGATATTGTTACGAACCCACTAGGGATGAGTAAGGTAACACACACCAGATGGATTTGGTAAGTATTATAATAGGATTTAATGAGCAACAACAAAGGTGCACAACAAAATGAGATCAAAAGTAGCCTAAACCAAACAAAGAAGCCAAAAGGGCGCAGTTCTACTGCTAGTAACAGGAGGACTCTTGAAAATGAGCCTAATTAACACACCTGAGATCACTTCCAATCAGCACTAATTGAAGGAGCTGCAGGAAAATGCAGCTAACAATATAAACTAAACACACGCTACTCTAAACACATAAATCAACACGCTACTCTAAGCACACATATAAACACGCTAAACACACAACACTAAACACGGATCACAATAGTCAAACACAGTCTATAGCTCAAGACTGAAGTGTCCACGACACAGGAGCAAAAATGTGTGAGGCGTCTGATCGCAGCAGAGCCTCCCGAGTGATAATTGTCCCCAGGCTTTGTAGTAATCTCCGGAAGGTGTGCTCTGGGATTGCACGGGGATTGGAGAGCGTCGGGCCCGGCGTGCTCCAATCAGCGTCTTCGGAGGAGGACTAGGAGATGACAGCCAACGACATTGGGGCAACCACACAGCTCATTTACATATTACACACAGCTGCAAACAATCTCAGACAGGTTAACGAGCAGACAGAATCAGCAGCCGTAACAGATATGAAAACACGCATTTTAATTAATTATTTAAGTCACATTTATAGACATTAGGGCTGTACCCGAATATCCGAATATTCGTTCGTTGGAGTACTATTCGGGTTTCAATTTCGTTATTCGGATATTCATCGCGCTGCACTGCGGCTGCCAAATTGAATTTATTGAAATCTCCAATATGAACGTAAGAGCTTGTGCTTCTTCGGGGGGTGCTAACACTTAACCATAAACTTTGTTTACTTTCTCCGTCTTTATATGTAGATATGACTTTTCTCCGTTAATCTCCGTCACGTTGTTTCCATAGCAACAACAACTTCCTGTCAACAGCGCTAACTCTCCTTCAAAATAAAAGCATGTCCATACAAAATAGGAAGCCAAGCCAAATTACACTTAAGACAAATACAACTGCAACAAAAGTAACAAACACAATGTGATATCCTTTTCAATTTCAAAGAACACAAATTGGGTTATATACATTAACAAATAACTATAAAAAAAACAATACTGTAGAATAACAAAATGAATGCCGTGAATAAACCGAAATACACGTGTTGAAGCGGTTCGCTGCTGATTACCGGAGCCCAACAAATGGTATTCGGGACAGCCCTAATGGACATCTGTTAAAAATCCAAACATTCAGTCAAACCTTTGCTCTGTTTTGGTCGCCACAGACACTAGACCTGTTTTTGTTCTAAGTTTACAGTAGTTATGTCTAATTCCATTGTTTTCAGGTAGTTTGATAAGAGCATTGACTTTTAACCATACAATAAATGAGCTTTTGGTTGCTGGGCCTTCGGTGTTTGAGTGTTCATGTGAATATTTGTTGCTACTGATGAGCAGGTGGCCACTTTCATTGTATCCTAAAAAAGTATGAATGTGTGATGGCAGTGTTTCTGCCAGACCAGGGCTGAGAGGGCGTCCACCCCGAGATCAGGAGGTGTGACGTCACGTTGTGTCACGTGACTTGAATTTTGAATTGAGCTGTCCCTTTATAGATACTATCTCTTTACGTATCAGTGATGGGAATTCCTGCTCTTTTTAGTGAGCCGGATCATTTGGCTCGGCTCACTAAGAAGAGCCGGCTTTTTCGGCTCCTAAACGGCTCTTCATTTTACCACAGTTTACCACGGAGCCTCAGTTTCACCGCTGCGAGGCTCCGGCGCTCACAGTTCACGACATACAGCCAAGAATAAATGCTTAAAGAATATTGTAGCCATCACTTACCAGTCTATGGCAACAGCCTTTACTTTTGGAACAATATCCTCTTTTTTCAACCCCAAGTTCTGTATCTGGTTTTCTTATTTTTAGTATTTGGGAAACACTATCTTTCAGACCTCTCGTTAGACTTCGCTGACTCCTTGTTTCTTATCAGCATAATGACCCAGGAGAAAGTAATTGCTTGGTGCACCTTGTATAAAAGTTTGAAAGTTTTGGAATGAATATTTAGGAGGGTTACAAATGACCCTTCTATTGTTATGTATTGTTAACGGCACCTATAGAAAGTACAAGCCAAATTGGATAATATTCAGCTGCATCTCTTCTTTTTTGTATATCCCAGCCGTCCAACACTCAGAAAAAGCATTGGTGTGAACACAAAGGAATACATGTTCTGTATATTTGCTTCTCCATCCCATAGGGAGGCCTTTCAAATAGTTCCCATCCGTCTTAGTGCAATTTTTCACTTTTATCAGGTTTATTCAAATAAGTATTTTTCATTTAACAGGCTTGTCACACTGCTTTACATTCTCACAATGACACTTATCCACCCAGGCATTTAGCAGTTTAATTAGTGTAATCACCTTAATTAATCAAAACAAGACTTTTATAAAAATGAGCAATGACAAAAATACATGAAGACCAGACTAGACAGTGGAAAATGTATGTTTTCTAGATTTGTACAGCCAACAAACAAATGAATGTTTTCTTAATCTGGCATGCTACAATCACAGAAGTTCATACTAATGTGTTAAGGTATTCAGTCTTGATGAGTGCCCATAGAGTGACAACGTATTTTTGTAGAAAAGAAGATAACATCGTAGGGGTTCCCTCAACAAAAAGCCAATGGGATTTGACCATTGAATTTCGGAATGTTGCAGAAAACAAAAGATCCCAGGCAAACAAACGTTTATGATACTTTATGTATTAGTATGTTTATGAGGATAATCTCCATATTTAAACACCACTTTTATGATGTTTAAAGCTTAAAGTGGACCTATCATGCTATATTTGAAAAATATATTGTAGGGCCATACCGATATAAAACATGTCTGTGAAGTTTTTTTTTTTTCAAAATACCAAACAGATCACCCATTGTAGCCATGCCTCATACTGCTCAAACCCCTCTTTTGCAGCCCTGTTAGAGAAATGCAGATTTTGGGTCCTTAGCTTGAAAAAAAGAAAAGAAGAGGAGGCGGAGCTAATGCCTGATCAGAATTCTACCGGAGATAAAGTTAAATTCGGTTGTGGTAAAACGCCATCCTGTTTAAACCACGTCAAGGATTATTTCTGAAATAGTATGGAGCTCAAATGCCTTTTCTCTTGCAGGTTTATCACAAGGTAAGTTCCTTTTTTTATTTCCTGCTTTTTAAACACATGTGCTCTACAGCAGGGGTTCCCAACCCCCGGTCCGCGGACAGGTACCGGGCTGCGGAGGTATTACTGCCGGGCCGCGAAATAGCTGTGAGTGTATCGTAATATTTGCAGAATTATAAATATATAAAAATATTTTATCATAATATTTTTTTCAAAAAGTGTTTAATTTTCGCACCTATACCACCAGTCATATTATTTCATCCAGTAGCCTAGTTAATCTTTCACCAGAAAACCGTTGAAAATGGCTTTTATGATGTTCCGAGGGATTCGGCGGCTCAGTTCGCACGAGAAAGTTACCGGTGTGCCAAGTAGGAAGAGGAGCGCACAGGAGACAACCGTTTAATTGCAGACTGTTATGTTTATGTGGGGAAATGGCAGTGCATTATTTGAGATATATTTCAAACTCGGACTTCATTATAAGGACATGTCGGCCAGGGGTGTAGAGCTATTTGTTTAAGCACCGGATTCGCAAAACAGGAGAGTAAACCAGTCTGCCTTGATCTATGAATTCATGTCCGGGACTCTCACGGTATCTGCTGCCCGCAGCTGTTTTATAGAAGGAAAACCTCCTTCACTTCATGAAATGGCTGCAGCATCAGGAGGCAGCGGGACGTATACTCCGCCTCTGAGAAGTGCAGCACCAGCGGGTAAAGAGCTGTGCCTTTTTGCGCACCGCCTTCGCTGTGTTTACCTTCATCAGAACAGCTTAAGAGTGACTGCAGGCTGCTACGTGTTAACCACACACATCTCTACACACATCTCTACACACATCGAACTGCCCGATTACTCCCCCTTTTATTAGTTTTATGAAGGAGATGTCCAGTCAGTCACCAAGGCGCATGATGTGTGTGTGTATGTGCTCTGCTCAGCTCAGCTCTGTGTGTTCGGTGTATTTGTGTCTGTCCGACACCGGCATTTAAACGTTGTTAATATGTTTTGGATGCATATTGTTCTAGTATTTGTTCAGGCTGTTACATACAATTAGCCTCTGTTGCTACCTGCTGGTGGTGAGTAAATATTAAAATCAGTTAAAATTGACAACCGGTCCGCGATTTCTTTTTAATGTATCTGCCGGTCCTTGGCACAATAAAGCTTGGGAACCCTTGCTCTACAGTACAGGTTAGCTCTGAGTGTTAGCGAGGCTTGCTAGTGTAAACAGACGTCCAAAACACGTCAGGCATTGTTTCTGATAGCAACTTTCTGTGGGTCCGCCGCCGCTATTACGTCACAGCGGATGGAATCTGTATCCGCTCGTTGTACACCCGTTTAAAAAAGATTTGGGTACGGAGGAAAAGAGAGAGGGTTTTATTTTCTGACGCTGCGTGAGTTCCCCGACGCACCGGGGACACATATTTATGTATAAAAGACATCACAAAGTGCATTTTGCATGATAGGTCCCCTTTAAATGCAATTGCCCGACGTAAATGGTTACATTATGCTATCAAAAAACTATATCACGGTCACCACTGCTAGGCTAAAGGCAGCTAATGTTTGTAGGATAGAGTTTAGTAGTCTCATTTAGTCACTTGTTAGCACTCTGTTTTTGTGACGTGGTAGTTTCCGACATTGAACAAAACATGAAAATCTCTTCAGCTTGAGTTAACCAAAGACCTTATTTGAGGCATCTTGCCAAAAATCATCCAAGACAACGCTGAATTCAATACAGGTGATCCAGAAGCGCTAAACTCTCACTCTTTTTCCGGTTTTAAAGGTCCCCTATTATACTGTTTTTCATCAATATATTATAGGTCTCAGATGTATACAAAACATGTCTCTGAAGTGTTTTGCTCGAAATACCAAACAGATCATTGCAGCATCCCATAAACCCCTCTGTTTCAGCCCTGTTTCAAAAGTGCTGATTCTGTGTCCCTTACTTTAGATGAAAATAAGGAGCCCCTCCCCACGCCCCTCTGCGAGATATTTGGTTAAAAAACCCACAATGGTGCTCTAGGAGGAGATTCAGGTGATAAGGTGGGGGGGTGGGCGGGTGTTACCTTGGTTGGTTATTGGCTAATGGTTACACAACCCAAAAGAACATTATGACATCATAAAGTGGCCAAAATCTGATCAGCTCATTTTCAGACAGGTTTTTATATAGATTGATCAGGACAAAAAGAGAGCAAATCTTTTCTCCTGAAACGTTCAG
Organism: Trematomus bernacchii; assembly: GCF_902827165.1. Taxonomy (NCBI): domain Eukaryota; kingdom Metazoa; phylum Chordata; class Actinopteri; order Perciformes; family Nototheniidae; genus Trematomus; species Trematomus bernacchii. The sequence goes on along the minus strand of NW_022987714.1, from coordinate 15,933,585 downwards.
AATCTCTTTACACAGAGGGGACACATGAAAAAGTGGATTTTGCACAATAGGTGACTTTTAAGACTCATTCATGCACCTCTCTTTTTCAGCATATCGGCTGATGATTCAATTGGACTGCAGCAAATGATACCCTGTTTTTTTTAAATGTGTCTTCTCTATCTCCATCCCCCCCACAGGTGTCCCTGGTGTTCCTGATCAGTGGTCTGATCATCCTGGGCTACTCCTCCTCCATCAGTGGCCAGTGCACCTACCAGGCGGTGGTGAAGCACGTGTGTGGGCCCGCCATCGGCCAGCTGTGTGAGATCTGCTTCGTCATCAACCTCTTTGTGATCTCTGTGGCCTTCCTGGTTATAGTGGACGACCAGCTGGAGAAGTGTGAGTTGGAGAGTCTGAAGAGTGTACAGGCCTCAGCTGTAAAGTTGGGATTTTGCCCTTTTTTCAAAAATCTTTTTAGCCTGATCCTTCATGTTTGTGAATAACTCAATTGAGTTGAATAGAACGCCCTACTGAAATAGCCTGAAGTTGTTTTCATGAGCTATTGAGCAGCTCTAATCTGTAAATGCCAGGTTTGTCTCCAAAATGAAGCCCCAATAAATACCCCTCACTTCTGGGCACAAAACAAGTCCTGAAATTCACATACAGTGCTTACCACACAAAAACTGCTTTGTATAGAAACAAACTTGACAAAAAAGATTTTGAGGTGGTTAATTGAATCCAGTTCACAATTTGCAAAAATGACCTAATTGCAATTATTTGACTGAAATGGAAGATGCTATATGATTCGCTATATTGGAGTGAATGATCATCTTCCAAAAATGTCTAGCATTTTCATTGATAATTATTTTAAAATGGTGTAAGGAGGATCTGTACCAAAAACAATTGTTTTCAATTAAGTCTGTACAAAAACTGCTGTTTGTAGGCCTGGACTTCTCCGCAGCACCACAATACTTCATTCTTCTTAAATCTGAATATCTTTACATAATTTGCCTTTACCCATGATTACGCTTACTGCGATCTAGATAATGCATTAGTCCATATTGAGATTTCGATAAAATGTTGAATAGTTGTGCAGCCCTAAGTGGGGAGGGTCAAACATTTTAAATGAGTTTGTATCACACATTACTGCAAGAGATCCACTTTATCATAAACAGTCACACTAGTAGTGTGTAGTAGTATAATGTGGCGTAACCATCCCATGAGATTCTTTTTAATTGTAGAAGATATAAGCCAACTCGAATGTAAGAACAAATTCCGCTCAGTATTTAATCGGCGGTATGCTATGACACTCGTTGTCAGTTGATGAAATGATCAAAGGGTGAACAAATCCACGATAACAATATCAGATAGCATTAAAGAATTGAAAAGAGTGTCAATGGAGTTGATAGCAAAATGAGGATGGGGAATATTACTGACTTTTGCAATAAGTTTGGTAAATTGAAAGTCAGTGATTCAGAAAATGTAATTGCGCACTAGCAGGCATACACAATTTTCTAGGGATCTGAATATTTCCCAATGTACTGTACAATATTTAATTTTACATTCTGTTCTTGTATATATCATATTATATTTACGTGTATATAGACTAGGGCTGTCAAGTTAACGCATTAACGCAAAAAAAATTAACGGCACTAATTATTTTAACGTGATTAACGCATGTGTATTTTTTGTCCTCGGCCGCCCCGTAGTTTCAGAGCGCATCGAGTTTAAAATAGCATCAGCTTGTAGATGGTGACAGCCGCGCTCCTGCCGCCCGCTTGTGGCAGACCACACTTCCACGCTCACCGGCAGGCCCGGACTGGCCATCGGGAGGACCGGGAGGGTGTGTGTATGTGTGGCGTGAGCGAGGCACACCTTACGTGTTGTTGTTGTTGTTGTTAGCATCTGGTGCTAGCTAGCTGCGCTAACGGATATAAGGAGCTGTTTCAATGAAAACAGAGGAGCGACAACTGCGCCGAGCACTTGACTTTATGCAGGTAGCCAGACAGTGGGACATTGTACGAAAAGTCAGCACACTCAGCACGGATAGTGCGCTCAACATGATTGCAGCGTCCAGGCAGCTCCCATTCGAGCATATATGCCTTGAGCTGCACATAGCTCCAACGATCCATCACAGTGTCTCCACACACACACACACACACACACACACACACACACACACACACACACACACACACACACACACACACACACACACACACACACACACACACACACACACACACACACACACACACACACACACACACACAATTATTGTATGAGAGAGGTTCCAGGTTGAATTGAGGCGAATATTTGTAATGTTCAGAGGTTGTTGTGTTTAATATTCATGAGAATATTTGTCATTGTTCAAATGATATTAAACAAACATATAAAGCATATTTGTCCACTCATATGTTGATAAGAGTATTAAAAACTTGAAAAATATCCCGCTAAGGTACATTTAGAACAGATAAAAAATGTGCGATTAATTTGCGATTAATCGCGATTAAATATTTTAATCCATTGACAGCCCTAATATAGACTTCTTGCACTATTTTTGTATTTCTACACTGTAGCTTATGTGCATATGACATTAAAACCTTTGAATTGAATTGTTTACGTTCACAAAGTAAGTATAGTTTCTGCCCAAAGTTTCAATGTCATGAGCACTTCTTTAATTGACGTCTGTGTCTTGCTTGAACTAAAAGCGGGTCGATAATCCCTCCCCTGTGCTCCTGTTAGAGAGGGTGAATCTGCTGTGACCTCACACAGCTCTTGACACCTCTCAGCAGGGGCGGACTGCTGGGACTACAAATCAGCCCGGGACTCTCGAGCGGCCCACCTCGGTACCGCAAGTAAATACCGCGAGGAGAAGGTCGACGGGGGGGGGGTGCTAGTGACTTATCCGACCGGCCCACATCAGTACCAGTACTTCAGTACCAGTACTTCAGTACCAGTACTTCAGTACCAGTACTTCGTCCCGATGGCCAGTCCGCCCCTGCCTCTCAGTTGGAGGGCAGATATAAGTTTGCAGCTTTGAGTCTAACCTGATGGACCGGATTGAAGGGCCACTCATTTTTACAGTTGCATCAACAGAAAATGTGTCTTTCTAGTCCTTGTCTCTTTGGGACAATGCACTTTATATTTACAACTCAGATTAAGTAGTATTTTCTATGCTTCCTAAGTCTCACGCTTGCATGTCCTGTGTGTGTTCTGTTTCAGTGTGCGGCTCCATGTATGAGCTGATCTCAGGTCTACCGGAGAGTGAGATGCCGTACCACTTCTACACGGACCAGCACTTCGCCCTGGTGCTGCTCTGCCTGCTGCTCATCCTGCCGCTGTCCATCCCCAAAGAGATCAGCATCCAGAAGTACATCAGGTCAGCTTACCCAGGCCTGTCTGATGTGTTTGTCCATTTGCATGATTTAGAAAGTAAGACATATGCCCCTTTCACACCAACGCGTTTTCAGCGCCAGCTCGGAGCTAGAGCCTGAAAAGTACCGTTTTTTCCTGTTCACACCGCAGCGGCGCCGCCTCTTAGCTCCGGAATCCAGTTCGTTTCCAGCTCCAAAAAATTGTCGGTCTAGAACAGGGGTGGGCAATTATTTTTTACAAGGGGCCACTTCAGAAACTCGAGCTGTGTTGGGGGGCCGAATCAAAAATAAGTTGAACTTAATTCTGCTCAATATACCAATACTGAAAAGATGTTTTACAGTATGTTAAAGATAAGAAATGAATCAGCTTTATACAAAAAGAAATGAGTGCTTTTGATTTTTGTTTTTCAGTTAATTTTACTTGTTCAGTGAGAAAAATCCAGTCTGTCTTGGGCTTGAACAAGTGCACGGAAATCTGGTTCAATGTCTGAGGTGGATATGCGAAGGACAGCTGAGAGGTGATCATCAGTGATAGAGGATCTGTATCTGGATTTGTTGAACTTCATCACTGAGAATGTCTGTTCACATATGTAGGTAGATCCAAAGAGGACCATCATCTTCTGAGCACGTCTCCTGATGTGTGGAAAGTTCTCCTCTTTCAGGGAAAAGTAAAACTCAGGCAGTGAGACTGACCTAAAGTGCTCTGACAGAAGTGTGTCAGACTGCAGGTCAATGAGTTCAAGCTGAACATCACTGGGTGCATCATCCACATGGCATGTAAATGGGGAAAAGATCATGTTAATTTTATTCTCAACTGTTTTGAAGTCTTTAAATCGCCTTGAAAACTCACCATGCAGTGCTTCTAACATGGATGAGTACCTCTGGAGGTGATCAGCTGATGGTGTGGCTTCCTTCAGTGTTGGCAAGTGCGTGAGAATGTTGTCCTCCATTTGGCTTGAGAGAAGCTGCAGCTTTCTCATGAAAGCCTTCACTGCACTGTACATGTCATGCACAAAAAGGCCCTTGCCTTGCAGACATTTAGTTCACTCATTAGTGCAGTCACATCTACAGCAAAACCAAGGTCTGCCATCCAGTCTGCATCTGAAAGCTGTGGGATGTCGTTTCCTTTCTTCACACAGAAGTCTTGAATCTCTTCTCTCAGGTCCCATACTCTTTTCAGCACTTTGCCCAGGCTGAGCCACCTGACAGCTGCATGGTAGGGTATGTCACGATGTTCAGTCTCACTTTCCTCCAAAAGTGCAACAAACTGTCTGTGGCTGCGTTTCACTTCTCTTATTTTTCATTTCCTCGCTCCTCGGTCTCGGTCTCACCGGAAGTTGATTTGTCTGCGCCATCTTGAGTAGCGTCCCAATGGCCTTATTTTTGCCGGAGGAGCGAGGAGCGATAATGGAGGAGCTATAATCGAGGAACCACCAGACCATCCTTCGATGAAATCCTCAGAGACTCGCCCCGCCCCCTTACTGTGTATCGCTCACTGATTGGACGATGCAGCGCATGCACTGATCTGATACTTCTTGACATGAGAGCAGTTTCCCAGCGGAGTGAAGAAAACACATGAAACTCACGGGACTCACTCCTCAGTTCATACCGTGTTCTGTTTCAATGAATGCATCATTCAGTTACAAATATGTGATATATCTGAACAACAAAGTGCTCAAAAATCATTTTATTCATTTATTGGAAACATTTTCATGATCGCTTTTTCGTTTTACATTTTCATTTATTGTCATTTCCATTCAGTCAGTCATTAAGTGCTATTTAACATGTTAATTTGCTACATATCCACACAAACAGACAAAGTGTGCAATCCAATGAATGTTAATCTAACTGGGTTTTGATAGATAACATATCTCTTTTTCTTCTCTGAATTATTTTATTTCTATTGTGCACTCTAATCAATATTAATCTAACTAATGTTCGTTTATACATTTTAAGAATGGCGTTTATCTTTTTTGAGAATGAGTTCTTATTTAATGTATTTGGGTCTACAACAGATGATACAAATGTTTGTGTCAGTAAATGTGTACTAACGGAGGCAGGGGTGTTTGTGAAAACAACGGGGACAGAGCTGGCTGCTGTCAGACGATCAGCTGTGCAGCGTCATCACAAACGGACGTCGCTTCACGTGACGCTCCGGAGGAAAGGACGTCCCATTGCTCTTAAAACTCATTTCCCTGCTTCTCGTGGTTTCCTTGCGTCTCTCCATGCTTCCCTGGTGGGAGGGACTAGTCGCAGGGAAACGACGCAAGTGAGGGACGCAAGGAATCCATTTAACCGAAGTGAAACGCAGCCTGTGATTCAATGCTCTTGCCCTGATGAAGTTAACTATTTTAGTTACAACATCAACAACATGGTTCATTTTTAACACTGACTTACACAACACTTCCTGATGTATAATACAATGCAAAAATACCAATTTCTGCTCAGGGTTAATTTCTGTCACTTTATCCTGCATTCTCTTCAATAGTCCAACATTTTTCCGTCAGATTTGGACAACCATCCGTTGTCACGCCTGCCAGCTTGTCCCATTTCAGTCCCAACTTTTCCACACATGCATTTACCTCCGTGAACAAATCACTCCCTGTTGTTGTCCCTTTCATTGACTGCATGGCTGCCAGCTCCTCCGTGATTTTGAAGTCTGTAGTTATCCCACGTAGGAAGATGAGTAGCTGGGCAGTGTCACGTACATCGCAGCTCTCATCCAAAGCCAAGGAAAAAAAGTCAAAGTTGACCGCTCTGTTCTGCAGCTGAAGCTCCAGATTTCCCGCGATGTCCTCAATTCTCCTCGTAACAGTGCGTCGGGAGAGCGGCACTTTCTCAAATGCCTCCTTTTTCTCCGGGCATAGTGCGGCAGAGTCCAACAAACACTCCTTAATGAACTCTCCGTCCGAAAACGGTTTACTTTTAAGACATAACTCGTCTTGACAGCTGCATCTCTGGATGTGGAATGTTTTGTGAAAATGTGTTGTTGGCTTTGCAGCTTAGCTAGCAAAGCATCCGACCCCTTTGCCCGCTCTTCCTCAGACAGGTTCTTGTATTTATCTGCGTGTTTGGTAGCATAGTGGCGACTCAAATTGTACTCCTTGAACACAGCGACCTGCGCACCACAAACTAAACACACAGCTTTACCTTTCACTTCTGTAAATAAATACTTAGCGGTCCATGTCTTGTTGAAAATGCGGCATTCAGTATCGATCTTTCTTTTTTTGCCCTTAGCGGACATTTCGAGGACTAGCCGGCCAGCATCACTCGTAGCTGTTCACGGCATGCGCGTTTACGTAAATAAATTAAAAAAAAAACAGCAGCGCCCTTTTCAAAATAAAAGCAACACAGTTAGAAAAGTATTTACGCCATGCAAGCAATACAGCTGTGTTGCTTTTATTTTGAAAAGG
>NW_022987714.1:15739319-15921819 GCF_902827165.1 Trematomus bernacchii | reverse complement strand
GATGATTATTTTTTTGTTTATTCCAATTCAAAGTCCATCTGTCTCATCTGCAATGCGAGCGTGGCTTTACCGAAGAAGGGTAATTTAGAGCAGCATTTCAAAACGGTGCACAAACGCTACGAGACGGTATTCCCTCCTAATTCTGCCCTACGCTCTTCTGTTCGTTGCGTGCATATGTAACAGAGTTAAACATGTGAATACATAATTATAAGTTTGTGAATTTTAAGAGATGAGATTGTTTCATTTAATATTTTAAGTTTTGCTTCCTGTGGGAACACCTTCCCGTTGCACGTCTGTTTACTTCCGGTATGTATTTTCCACCCTCCGCGGACTAGCCATCTGTAGAATCACAGAGCGGCCGGTCGTCAAGGGCCGGCTCGATTCGCTGACGGCCGTTGTTGTATGTTTTTAAATACATACAACCCCTCCCCCCCCCTTCCCCCCAAACGCAGGGAAACGACGCAAGTGAGGGACGCAAGGATTCCATTTAACCGAAGTGAGACGCAGCCTGATACTCCGCTTTCCACCAATAACCCATAGGCCAGCTGACCTCACTGCACCCTTTGTGAAGTGGTGCCCTTGATGCTGGACTTGTTGGTGGCAGTGTCTGATAAGTAGGGTAGTCAGATGGAGACTGTGAGGAATGATGAGTGGGTTTTTCTCGTCACTTCCAATATCAGCTTGTGACAAACAACTGCCAACTCTGAGGCAACCTGCGTCATCCAGGTAAGGAGACAACCTTGTGAGCTGGCACTGTTTGGGGATCGCTTGAAGGACCTGGCTATGTGGATCGGCCTTGCTATAGTTCTCACAAGTGATCTCAAGGTTGAGAATGATTCGAAACGACTCGGATCCAAGGGAGGCTCCACAACCTGAGTGGCACAAGACGTCACAGGAGGACGGATGTCGGGATCAGACTCTGGGTTCACCAGGTCGAAGGATGGTTTGGTATCGTCATCCTTCTGTTTTGGCTTCAACAGAAAGTCTGGACCCTTTAGCTACATGCTGGACATCAAGGCGTTTGCAGGAATAGACCATGAACCAATGTCAGCCGGGTTTGCGTCTGTGGGAACATAGCTCCATTGTTCTGGTAGGGATGTTCTTTCTACTATTGATTAGGCAGGTTTCTCATCTGCGCTAGTAGACTGAAAGATTCTATTTCCCATGGCGTCTGCCTTAGAGTCCATCCTGTCGCAGTCTTGGCAATCAAAACCTTCCTTTTCCTGCATGCTGTTTTGACATGAAAGGAAGTAGCTTGGTCTTCCATTTTCCAAGATGTTTGTCTTGAGAACATTTACATGTCCGGGGTTGTGAGCCCTGCCAAGACATACGTCACCAACAATAACCCACCCCAGAGCCAACTTCTGTGCGAATGGAGCATTTAGGGGCCCGTTGCGCTGATCGAGCACCTTGTGGTCTGAATAACATCTCTTCCAAGTAGCAACAGAATATCAGCCTTGGGATCGAGTGCTGGAATCTCTGGAGCGACGTCCTTGAGATGTGGATGATAGTGAGCGGCTTCAGGAGTTGGAATTTCATTTTGATTGTCAGGAAGCATGTCACATGCAATAAGCGTGGGCAAAGCCAGACTGGATTGGCCATCTGCTGATTCCACTATGAAATTAATCTCTCTTCTCCCAGTCACCTTTGAAACACCTGCACACGTCTTAATAGTGTATGGAGAAGAGTTTTTGTCAATCCCAAAGATGTCGAAAAAGGAAGATCTAGCCAGAGACTTGTTGCTCTGATCATCCAAGATAGCATAAGCTCTGAGTCGCTTGTCATGGTGATTCTTTGGATAGACATCAACGAGGCAAATCTTGGCACATGAGTGTCCACCGATCTTATTTCCACACACCTGTGTGCATGTAGAGGTGGCAATGGGTGAAGCTGAGCCTTGCTCCCGCCGTGATCAAAGGCAGGTCCTGCAAACCTGTGTGTCGCCCATGGTGCAGGACCAGCGTGGAGAGCACTGATGTGTGAGTTACTTTCACATTCTGAACAGTGGATTTCCATTTTACAGTTCTTTGCTTGATAGCTGGAAGAAGCACAGCATCGGAAACATATCTGATTGTGTCTCAGATAAGCCTTGCCTTCTTCCAGAGACTTCTCCTGGAATAACCTGTATTTTCTTTTTGAGTGGATGAGGTTTTTTGTGGATGCGACACTCTTTGCTTGGGTCTGTAGCAGTTTTTTCAGCACCTGGCATTTGTTTGGAGCTAACCACTTCTGTTCTGTGGACTGTAATAGCCATTTTTGATTTGTTGTGTTTTCCCAGATGCTTGTCTGCCATGAAGGTCCTGAAGGTGGGTTGAACCATAGACATGAAACTGGGGTCATTTCTCATTTTGACCTCATCTTTAATGAAGGTGGCAAAGAACAAAAATGGAGGGAATGACACCGAATGCTCGCGTTTCGACAGAAGGTCACCAAGGTCACGTAGCAGATGAGGCTCCTTGTTGATAATTCTGGGGAACTGTTCTAGCCTATCAAACAGAGCCTTTTCTAAGGCCTTAGGAGATCCATAGCACTCTTGAAGTCTCTCCCACACTTTGTTCAGACCGAGAGAAGGGTAGTTAAAATGCACTGCTCTGAGGCGTTTTGCATGTTGTGATGATTCGTCGCCTAACCACTTAGTCAACAAGTCTACCTCTTCACTAGCTGTTAGATGTAGACCTTGTACGGCATTTTGAAACGAGGATTTCCACGCCCAGTAGTAACCTGGCTTGTCGCTAAACCTTGTAAGACCTCCAGTGAGCAACCCACGTCTAGCTAGAAATCTGGGAAGGTCAGAAATACTTGAGGTTTCTTGTGGGTGAATCCGAGGACTTCAATCCAAATATCTTAGGTGGCTGAGATGCTCTGTCGTTTGCATTGTTCTTGCAAGGCAGCAGCATGTATGGAGATCTCTGGTCAGGCATTTCAACTTCCTGCTTGAGTTGGTTAAATGTGGAATCTGCTGGAGCCTCGTTAGGCTTCAGGGCTGCATGTGGGGTTAATTTCTCATTTTGGAGAAATTGGTCTTTCACATACTCACTTGTGCGTTCTAATGGGTGAAATGTCTGTGGGAGGCGAAAGCTTATGCGGTCTTCCTCTATTTCGCTTGCCGCAGCCTCGTATACATTGGCTTCAGCGAGAGCTGCCTTTGCATCTCGTTCCTGATGAAGCACTTCCAATGTAGCCTCCAGACGCGTTTCTTCCACTCTGAGTTCTGCTTGTTTTACTCTCATTTCAATTTCCTTTTGAGCATAGGCCGCTCTGGCTCGTGCTGCCTCTGCTCTAGCCCGTGTATTGACCGCAGCCAAGCTGGCAGATGACTTACTGGAGCCCTTTGATGATTTTGATGCGTGAGTGTGGACTGACGTGGATTCATCATCTCGTGGCTGAGACATGTTTAATTTCTTAGGGAAGACTGACGTGTGTATCCACCTGATATTTTGATGATGTAGACCAGGGGTGTCAAACTCATTTTCCCAAAGGGCCACTCTGGGAAATTGGAATCACATTAAGGGCCGTACATATGCTTTACTGACATGCCTTTTTTTATTCAATAAACATAAAAACATATCTTTCAATGTATTGTTGTATGTACTATATAGCCTTTCCATATATATTTAAACACATTGCTTGGCAATCATAGCATTTGGTAAAGCAAAATAATGCTTTCTGGCTAGCATACAGCCAACTCAGAACCTGTTGCACAGGCCTAAATATGACAACAATATGAAAAAATGGTTGTGTTGAATAATAAACAAACACAAATCAACCTGATATAAAAGGACAAATATTGAACGTTGTCCCACATTTCAACAGATATCACAAGCCTTGATACAACAATGAAATGGTTGTGTGGAACATTGTATAAAAGTAAAACACAACTGAACATGTTGTCCCTTGCAGTCTGTCCTATTGGCATAAAATCAGCTGCACATAAAACCCCCAACATTTACATACTAACCTCACTGTCAAGCAAAACACACATTTAACCTAATTCACAGATCATTACCATATTAGTCAAGCAAAACAATGCGTTCTGAATACATTTGAACTGGTAGGCAGCCAACTCAGAGCAACCTCTTTCACAGGCCTGAATAGGAATATTTAAAAAAGGTTCTTTGGGACATTAAATAAAAACGTATGGCCTGATGTAAAAGCTAAATAATTAATAGTGAATGTTCTTGCCCACATTCTACAACTCTCAAAAGGCTTGTTGTACAGTTCTGAATATGGTTGTGGGACATTAAATAGTCAGCAAAAAAGTAACAGTAACAGATCTTTGATCATATTGTTAACACGTCCCATATAAACTGTAGCCTTCTGATTTACAACAAGGTGCACATCTATTCTTGGCTGAAAGTCCTGAGCTGTAGCCACTTTCAGAATGGAGCAAAGGTGTTTGAGTCGGGATCTGTGAGAAGACTTGTTGATCTTCATCAGAGAGAACATCTGCTCACACAAATATGTGCTCCCGAACATGCTCAGGACACGGGCACACAGAAGGCGGAGCTGTGGCATTGTGCTTGGGATGAATGTAGCAAACTCACCTGCCCCAACAGAGTCAAACTTGGCCTTTAGTGGCCCATTGCAGTGTAGTTCGATTAGTTCTAACTTTAAGTTATCTGGGGCGCTGTCCACATCAACTGAAAATGGATTTGTAAAAAGGTCAAACCTGAATTTCTGGGTCTCAAAGTCGGAAAATCGCCTGTCGAATTCGGCTTTGAGTGTTTTCAGTTTTAATAATTTAGTAATCGGCAGCGAACCGCTTCAACGTGTGTATTTCGGTTTATTTGTTATTCTACAGCAGGGGTCGGCAACCCCTGGCACGCGTGCCAGCATTGGCAAAATGAGTACTTTTCACCGTACTTTTCGCATTTAGTTCCGTTAGTACCCCTTATGTCACGTTCACACCAAAAAGAGCACTTAATCTCGGGAACTTTTACCCCCATTTTTAGTGCCTGCTGAGAGATGGTACTTTCCTGGGGGGAAAAAGTGCCCCAGTTCTGATTGGCAGGGCAATTGCAAACCACGCCCCGTCCAACTCTGAAATGTTTTGTAGAGCTGCCATTTTATTATCCTGACATTAGCATTATTAGCATTAGCATTCGCCCAGTGCACAAACGCAGAGAGACTAACTTATGGCAACACAAAATAAAACATGGGAGCGGTGGAGATGAGGAGGTGTCGGCGTTCTGGCGATTTACTCGGAAGGCTTCAGTAGAAGCTGCTGGGACTCCCAGCAGAATCTACTGAAGCCAGTCCCCAACTCCGGGGACTTCCGGCCGGGGACTCCGGGTGGCAGTATACGCCATGAAGTTGTTTGCGGCCTGCCAGTAAACCCAAAGCAGAAGAAGACGAAGTGACGTCAGTACGCAATCTGTACTAAATGCCCTGGGGTAATAAGTGCCGGGGCACTGAGTGCCGGCACTAAATACGGCAAAGTACTTGGTGTGAACGCGCCTAATAGCCGCGTTCACACCAAGTACTTTCCTGTACTTAGTTCCGGCACTCAGAGCCCCGGCGCTTTTAACTCCAGGGCACTTAGTACAGATCGCGTTCACACCGGAGTACTTTTCCCTGAGGGAAGATTACGCAAATGAGCCGCTGACGTCACTTCTTCTTCTTCTGCTTTGGCTTTACAGGCAGGCCACAAACCACTTCACGGCGAGTACAGTAGGTGGCGGTATGCACCTTAAAGTTGTTTGCAATCCGCTACAAAACAAGAGAAGAAGAAGAAGAAAAACTTCCCGCGTATACTGCGACGCCCACCCACTCGCTCTACATTAGGCGTCTGTTGTTTACCTTCCGACCTCAGACATGATGGAGATGGAGTCGACTGAAGTTGTGCTGTTTGTGCTCATGTTATACAGCTTTGTAACTAAGTTAATGCAGCCTGAGCAACTTGCGTACAATAACAAAACAAGCCGAGCACGAGTGGTGGTGGAGAACGCTTTTGGCAGACTGAAGGGCAGGTGGCGGTGCTTGATGAAAAGAAACGACTACAAGATCACAATCCAGGTGGCAGCATGTTGCATATTACATAACCTTTGTGAAAGTAATGATGATGAGTACAGGGACGAATGGACTGCCTTACCGGCGACCCAGCTTGATGGGCCAGCGCCAGCCATTGCCGAGGCTGGGGGGCAAGACACGCACACAGCCCTTATGAGGCATCTGAACAGCGTGTAAATTGTACATTGTAAACATTTTGACAATAAAGCTGATCTTTTGTACAGTGCTTTTGTTACTCTTTTATTTTCCAGTCAAGACAGGCAACATTACAATAGTGTACAGTGTGGCAATATAATAACAATAAACTGTGCCAGGTGTGTTGTATGCACAGTAAATAGGCTCAGCAGCAAACCCACCTTTATTATTTATTATATATCTTCCTGAGACCCACTGCATCCGTCTGCCATAAACACTATGGAAACCTACATGTTAGTTTCGGCCCATAGTGGACTCCATTTTGTGTTGTGTAAAATGGGGGGGGGAATTAAAAGTTTGCAAATCCCCATGTCCTCCTCAGAGGACAATCATAAAAACATTTAGTTTTAGGTCAAATAATATTTAAAATTATATAAATTATCATATTTGTGTATGTCCTGCCATTCCTCCACAAGGTTGCAACATTGATGACATTCAAAAACTGTAATTAAAAAGCCAAGAGTACAGATTAGAGCAAGCAGGGTATAAAGTAGAAGTAAATGTTACAGTGGAGTGAAATATATGAATAGATATTGATTTGACTGAAGGCAGCGGCAAAAAATAGACCCCACATATTGAGCTCCCATGCTCGCATATGATTTATCTAATGAGGTTAAATGTGATCAAATATATCTTATGTAACTTTAACTTTATCTTACTTCATTACATAAGAATATTTTGATGTTAATAAATGTGTACTTTTAAGACAGAATTTTAGCTGTTGCTACTTTTACTTACTAAAAGATTTGAGTACTTCTTCCACCACTAATACTTAGGTAATTATTTTGTTACTGAGAATCAAAAAGCCTTTATTTGTCCCGCAACGGGGACATTTACATTATTACAACAGCAGATAAAGTAAGGGAAAAAAAAAATTGCCAAGTATGCACATGTTATTAATAGCATAATAAGCAAAAACAATTTTACAAATGTACCTGAGTATTTACATTTATGACACTAAAAACGTTACTTTAACTACATTTTTAGGCGGCTTTATGGAATCCATAAATAAACATTGAAATATAACTAAAGAACAAAGTAACTAAAATAAGAAGCACATAAAATCTGTGATTTAAATGCATCAATCATAATGCAGTAATTTAATGACTAGTGTGCAAGTATCTTTTGGTGTTAATAATTGTGCTCTTTCAACTAAGATCTTGATTGCAGGACTTTCCCTTTCACTAATGGAGTAATGCTACTTTCACTTATTTAAAATATTAGAGTACCTTTTCCACCACTGCTGCTGAAGAAAGTAGCCTTTATCTCACGCATCCTACACACGGTTCCGTTGCGAGCTTCAACGGAGACGCTTCCCATTCACTTTGAATGGGGTGACGTCACGCTTTGCCGAAATGAATTGTGGTTCCGTTGCTTCGCTTTGCTCGCGGTGAAAGTTGAGAAAGGTTCAACTTTAAGCGTTGACGTAAGCGCCAGCCAATCAAATCATATGCCAGTACAAGCGCTAGCCAATCAAACCGCATGCTTTGTGTGTCCGGGGCGGGAGATGAATGTGATTGGTTGTTGGCCTTGTTAACCCCAAGCACCAGACACGCCCACCGGCAAGCGTCAACGCGATGGAACCGTGTGTAGGATACGACAGTCCTGCATGTGTGTGTGTATGTGGATAAATGATGATGTGACTCTATTGAGGGTCCTGCAGCCAGTTTCCAGTCATCCCTCTCTCTCTGACCTCAATGTCCCTCCTCTCTTCAGTGTTCTGGGAACTGTGGCTGCAACCTACCTGGCAATCGCCATCATCGTCAAATACCACACCACGCCTTCTGTTATCGTTCACATCGCCCCTCTCTACACCGGAGGGTAAGTGTGTGTATGATGGGACTCAAACAATCTCTTTGCTTCTTCGCTCACAATGGCTGGTGGAATCAACATTGTTGTAGAGAGTAGATGCAGACACATTTCTTCCAACAGGAGTGCACTGAAGTATCAAAGCTTTAATTAAGTCATTTTTTCAGTCTTTCACAGCTATATACATTTAAAACACATCCTGTTTTTTTCTTAACATTTCATGAGCTACAATTCACTTTTGTGCAGATATAAACATGAAGCAACAGCCAGGTTAGCGTAAAGAAGTAAAGTTAGCAGGGAAAAGGGTTTAAGAAGAATCTGAAATCTTTTGTTTCTCCCACGGTGGTTTAATATATATAATACCAGCAAAGAGGACAGGGCAGAGGAAAGGGGGAAACTCCAAAAAGCACAACATGGCCTCTTTTTAAACTGTACAAAATGTATATATCACACATAAGTAGTGTTATTGCACAACAGTCTTTGTGTGGTGGTTGTTGTAAAATACAATTGTTACCTTGTTGAAAAAGCTTATTTCTTCCCTTCCCTCAACCCCAGCTTTCACACAAAGCTAAGCTGACTGTGTAGCTCCATTTTTAACAAAAAAGGATTTTAGAGGGATTTAATACTTGGCAAGAAAGCAATGATTGTATTCCCATAATTGTCAAACTTTCTTTCTCTTTAAATTAGTGTTGGTCTGGATCTTTCAAAATGCTATGACAAAATGTGTTTGAGTATTAATTAGCAGCCTGTATTTACTTTTGTCTGCATGACTAAAACCTCAGAAGCTTAATTGGAATAGAAAAAACAAACAGAGTAGAACAAAAGGCTAATCAGTACGTTTTGCTTTATTCATCAGTACACTTCTGTATTGAGGGTTGTATTTTTCTATGCCTTGAATAAACTAATCCCCATTTTTCTAATTGCTGTTCAATGCTACTGCTGCACAATTTCTATTCTAATTAACTGCACATATTTTATTCAAGTAAATTGTTATGTTCTTATTGAACTTCATTTTTTTCTATTTCTATTTCTTGTTAACATGTTTTTATATAGTTACATATTTGCTCCTTTTTACATCTTAATCCCTCTTGTTGTGTTCATGTACGCAGCAATATACACCAAAACAAATTCCCTCTGTGTCAACATACTTCCTCCAAATTGTGATTCTGAAATGTATAAAATGAGGTCGCTTCATAGAAATGTCTGCATTGCATCTCATCCTTAAATCTTCCTGAATCCAGGACACACACAGAGCAGATCACATGTCCTCCTCGCTGCTCTCCTTGAACCCTGTGCTTGTCTTTGACATATAAACCATATGGTGAAGTTTCTCTAAATGCCACGGCATTATGAATGACGCCCTAATAATAGCCTATTTCCTCTTCTCTTGGCATCTGTGAGGAAAAATGGATCTTCCTTCCTGTGTGTGTGTTTGTGTGTGTGTGTGTGTGTGTGTGTGTGTGTAGGATCAGCTCGTGGGCCTCCATGTTCAGCGTCATCCCCACCATCTGCTTCGGCTTCCAAGTGAGTGCAACACATGTGAAATGTATTCATGGAAGAGCTTCTGACACTGTTAACATGTGTTTGGAACATCATGCTGTGGTGAGGCTGGAGGCCACTGAGTGGTACATTAGTCACTGCAGTACTCTGGGAAATAACTTGTTGTTGTTTTAGAGCAGGGGTTACCAACCTTTTTTAGGGTGAGGGCTACTTTCACAAAATAAAACAAGTCGTGAGCTACTTTTACTCCTCTTTCTTTTGTTTTTTGCAGTGTATATATTTAGCACATTTTAACATTATGATATGCTGACCTTTAACTTTTGTGTGCTGTTTGGGTCTGTGGGACCATTTGCAGTGTTTACTAAAATAACATGTATTCAATTTAATTATTTTAACCTGCTTTATTTGGGGGTGGACCTCACATACAGGAAGATTTATTTTAATATGTTGAAGTGAAAAGCATCAATCTGGAGCACTTTGAGCACAACATGAATTGATGGATACAGCTCTCAACACTCAGATGAAAGGGAGCTGGATACTTTTCAATAATCCAAACATCTTTAGAATATGATCACAACCAATAACAAATCATTTAAACTGGTTTATTCTTATCTTATGTTACCTAGTTAGCATTCTTTCTTTTTATTTATGCATAAATAAGTAGATTCTGCCAGAAGGAAAGGTTCAACTCCTTATGAAGCGGTGAGCTGCCGCTCCACATTGCTTTTCTTCCCGACTGCAACGCTGGTCCCGCAAATCAAGCAAGAACGTGATTGGTCGATATTCATTGTGGGGGTGGGGGGAGGAGGGGTGTTAGATAGATATAGAGCTGTAGTAAGTAGATAGAGTTCGCTATGATTGAGGTTTCGTTTATGCATAGGGTAGATTCTTTTAATTACATTTCCTTTTTTTGTTTTGTGTATTTTTTACATTTTGGATTTGCTTGGCGAGCTATTTTTAGAACATGCCCCGCGGGCGACTCACGTTGCCCCTGCGGGCGGCTAAGTGCCCGCGGGCACCGTGTTGGCTACCCCTGTTTTAGAAAGTACCTGGCCTTCGAACAGTATTCTACAGACTTAATCATTTTTTTGGTACAGAGCCTCTTGAAAAAAATACCATGATCAATTTGATCTCTTTTTCCATGATGACTGAATAATGTTTCAAAAATAATGATTCCAGACAACATCGTAAATGATATCGCAGTTGCAATATCAGTCATTTTACAAATTGTGCCGCCCTACATCTACCTAATTTGGAGGTTACATTGTTAAAATTAAACCATTAAGATCAATTAGTCCAGAGCTATGGAATATAAATGAATATTTTCTTTTTCATTGTAGCTTCTTTACCCCCAAGTGTGCAGAAACTAAAGGTTATAGACTTCTTTTTAAAATACAGAAATGTGAAATGATCAGAATTTTAATTGGTATGGGCCATTAATAAAAGCTGGTTATTAATCCGTATAGAGCCTTAAGCTATTTGCCTGCTGGCAGTAGGGTTGAACAGGAATATTCATACTGTGCTTTGAGAGGTCACAGGTATTGTTTTATGTAGATTCTTTTACAATGGTACTGAGAAAAAGACACAAGTGTGTGTGTTTGAGTTAAGTGCTGCGCTGTCAGGGACCTACAGTAAATGATAATTGGTAATAATCATAGAGCATTATTTTAAAAGCTTGCTGCTATTATCTTTCATGTACTAAAATGCTATAGTGCTTCTAACATGTAAACCCACATGTTTTGGTTGTATAACATTACTGTTTTGAAGCATGTTATTTTGCACATAGTGTTACAACCATAGCTGGCAGTATCTTCAAATGTACTCTACAGCTATCTCCTCTCATCTCATCTGTTCATTCCTATGGAAGTTGCTCAGTGGTGCATGAAGTGGTGCCCTGTAGATTCAGAAATTACCCAGATCACCCGGGGCCTTGGACCCATAGAGTATTTGCACTTAACTTTCCCTCTTCCGATCTGCCGGGTATCGGCTAAGTCAAATGATTGGGGAGGGAAAATAACTCTGGATTCTAATTTTAGCACACATTTTTAGAAGCGCTATAACAAATGTCTTACTAGGTAGTTTATTTGGCAAAAAAAAGTATACGCTGATTTACAGATGTCTCAAGTCAACGGGAAAAAGTATTTTTGGACCCAAATGATGTCAGTCTAGAACTAAAGTGTAGTAACACTGTATGGCCACTATGAACATTTGCTTCAG
The DNA here is from genome assembly GCF_902827165.1 of Trematomus bernacchii. Lineage (NCBI taxonomy): Eukaryota > Metazoa > Chordata > Actinopteri > Perciformes > Nototheniidae > Trematomus > Trematomus bernacchii. The sequence goes on along the minus strand of NW_022987714.1, from coordinate 15,910,089 downwards.
CGGACAGCACTCTCCCTGGGGGCTTGAACCGCACACGGCTGCTGAGCTCTCACTAGAAGTTATGAGCGCTGCTGTTGGCTAGCTAGCTTGGTAGCTACGATCCTTTGCCGTACCAAATCACTACTTGCTGTTCAATTAACCCTAGAAATGTAAAGCTATAGTATAGTACCGGTGGTATGTTACTTAAATGTTGGGATAAAAACCTTCCACATGCATAACTTCCATCTGAATAGTGCTGTGTTCACTGGAGTTTAACTGTTTGCGTAACTTCCGTGTCGTTGTTAAGGTGGTGATCGTTGAATGTGAGTGTCCAGCGTTCCACACTCAACTTTTTGAATGTTACGAGTGCTATATCTGGGTGCTCATAGTACATGTTTCTATACTACGCATTGGGATGTACTTTTGCACTCAAAACATCAAATGTAGAACTAAGTGATTTGAGACACAGCAAATATGTCTGTGTATTGTTTCTGCATAATAATGGAACTGACTTTGAACAGTTGGCATTGGATCTCTGGAAATAAACATTGCTGTTGAATTTAAAATAATGTTTCATCCATTGTATTGGGTTAGAGGCAGACGTTTTTAGAACAATAAAACCACACCATCCTTAGGGCCCATCACTAAAAGAGGGAAATAAGTGCCTCTGCATATCTCTATAATGTGACCTCGGCAAACACTGTGGGTTTTCTTAATAATGATAAAGAACTGTACTTTATCAAGAGTGTGTTAAAGTGAAAGAAAGGTCACAGCTCTGCAGGATCTCAGCAAAGTGAGCTTTTCATATTTAATAGCAGGGTGCGGTAAAAAACGATCATCCTGTCAATCTGAAGCACAGGAGACTGATGTGTAACTCCACGGGTTGCCAAGGTAACCCCTGAGGTATGCTGGCTAGATTGAATAAAAGGAGAGGAAAGTACGAAGGGACAGATGCGTGTCCTGTCACACAAACACACACTCGCTCCCTCTGGGTGAGTGATTGCTCTGAAAGGAGAGTTGATGAGATCCTGAGAGGAGGAGGAGGAGGGGGGGATAGAGATTTAAAAGCGGGTGATGGCAGCTGGGATCAAGTGGGGACAAGAGTCTGTATCCTGACCTCTGCGATGGTTCAACCCGATCAGAGCCCGTAGCTTTGCTTTAACTCCCCATCTCAGATCAGTTCATCACACCTGCAGAGATCATAAGACCTCTGGATCCTGCAGTCTGAGCTCCAGACTGATGAAAGGAAATCCAAGGAGGACTGATGGAGGAGACAATCTGACCAAGAACTAGTCCCTCTTTGATCAGCATCTAGTCTGAGTTTTATTAAAACCAATCACGCTTTAGGAAACAAACTATAAGTCGTTAAGTGGCTAACATCAGGCCTGGTTGGCTTTGTCTGAAGTGCAATCAAAACCCATCATCAACCAAACTCGCTTGAAATAACAAACAATGACCAATACAAAAATATAAATGTTAAAACCATTGTGGCTGTGGCTCATGGGGTAAATGCGTTTCTAAAAATCGTATGCTCAGTTTCTTTGGGCAAGATACAGGCCGTTTCTCAATCGCGAGGATGCTGGCTTGGTAGCACAGCCGAACCAAGCATCTTGCTTCAGAAGCAAGGCAAGAATACATCCTGGCATTCGGAAAACAAAGAGTGGAACAGGCTAGCAAGTGTGCAGGTGTGCGTCATATGAGAGGCCACGCCTTACATCTTCCGCCACAGATTTGGGGAAATTGGTCCATGCGCAAAGCATTGTGGGGATTTTAAGGACGCGAAGTCTACCCATGTGCAGCCTCGAAATTTCCCCCAAACCAAGGACGCGGCCTCGGTGGAATTCCAAGTATGCTGGAGATTGGAACAGTCCTTCGGCGGCACTCGATGACGTAGCATCCTTGAAATATTGGCTTGGAAGCCAATATCCTCGCGATTGAGAAACGGCCAGTGCCTTGCGAAAGTATTCACCCCCCTTGCCATTTTTCCTATTTTCTTGCATTAAAACCAAAAATAATATAATATTTTTGGGGGGATTTTATGGTAAGACCCCACACAGTCAGTCAACATTGGTGAAGTGAAAGAAAAAAAGAGCACGTTTTAAAACATTCACCCCCTTTGCTATTTAGCCCAAACAAAGACCTTCAGAGTCACACACTTATTTAAATAAAGTTCACCTGTGTGCAATCAAGTGCCTCATTATCTCTAATTATTATATTAATTAATTATTATTATACAACTGTTGTAGAAGGCCTCCGTCTTCCATACCACAGCAAGTGGCCTTTCTAAGCAAGCAAACGACACCATGAACTCTAAAGAGCTCTCCAAACAGGTCAGGGACGAAGTTGTGGGAAAGTATGAGACAGGGTTGGGTTATAAAAACATCTCACAAACTTTGAACATCACGAAGCACCATTAAATCCATTATTTTAAAATGGAAAAAATATGCCACGACAACAAACCTGCCAAGAGAGGGCCGCCCACCAAAACTCTCACACCGTGCAAGGAGAGCATTGATCAGAGAGGCAACAAAGAGGCTGAGGATAACCCTGGAGGAGCTGGTAAGCTCCACAGCAGAGAGAGGAGAATCTGTACATAGGACCACAGTAAGCCGTACACTCCACAGAGCTGGGCTTTATGGAAGAGTCGCAAAACAAAATAAGAAAACATGTTTGGAGTTCGCCAAAAGGCATGTGGAAGATTCTCCAAACATGTGGAAGAAGGTCCTGTGGTCGGATGAGACTAAACTGAACTTTTTGGCCATCAAGGTAAACGCTATGTCTGGCGCAAACCCAACACCTGTGATCCCCCTCAGAACACCATCCCCACAGTGAAGCATGGTGGTGGCAGCATCATGTTGTGGGGATGTTTTTCATCGGCAGGGACTGGGAAGCTGGTCAAAATAGGAGTGATGAATGGAGCTAAATACAGGGACATAGTTGAGGAAACTGTGTTTCAGTCTGCCAGAGATTTGAGGCTTGGGCAGAGGTTCACCTTCCAGCAGGACAATGACCCAAAGCATATTGCTAAAGCAATGCTAGAATGGTTTAAGGGGAAACATTGAAACGTTTTGGAGTGGCCTAGTCAAAGCCCAGACCTTAATCCAATCGAAAATCTGTGGTATGACCTAAAGATGGCTGAACACGAGCGGAACCCATCTAACCTAAAGGAGATGGAGCAGTTTTGGCAAGAAGAATGGAAGCAAATCTCAGTGGAAAGATGTGCCAAGCTTATAGACACATACCCCAATAAACTTGCAGCTGTTATTGCTGCAAAAGGTGGCTCTGCAAAGTATTGACTTTAGGGGGGTGAATAGTTATGCACGCTCATGTTTTTTCTTTTTCATTATTATTTCTTGTTTGTTTCACAATAAAAAATATGTTTTGCATCTTCAAAGTTGTAGGCATGTTGTGTACATCAAATAATACAAATTCTCCAAAAATCTAATTAAATTACATGTTTTAATGCAATAAAACAAGAAAAATGCCACGGGGGGTGAATACTTTTGCAAGGCATTGTACTTGAATTGCTCCAAACACAACCAAATTCCCCCACTGAGATTCATGGCTTTTGGACCCACAGTTGGTGTGTAAAGGATTATGGGCTGCACATTATCCTGCCAATTACCCGGCTAGGCACTAAATAAACCGACTTGAAGCATCATAATATTTAAACAAGTTTTATTGCTTTAAATATGATTGAATTGCCTCTGCTAAGAAGAAATGGTCAGTTCTACTGCTTATTATTGGCTGGAACGGTGGCTTCAGCAACGTTACTCAAAATGACGGCAGCACTGATCAAGGTTTTCTGTAACTGTCTGTTCACATTTTCTTTTCCATTAACACTGCAAGAGCCCATCATGTTCTCTCTAGTGTTTACTTCCTGTCTGTCTTCTGTTGATTTTTCTGTCTTTAAACCTATTTCCTTCTCTTGTGCGGTTTTTTTTGTTCATGTTTGAGTTTTCTTTGCTTTACTGCAGACAGTTAAGCCATTACGAATCAAAACGTTTTCTGTGGGGTTTTCTGATGGAGGAAACTCCTCTGTTTTCTTTGGCTACCACTAACGTTAAATCTACCGAACTTCTTTCTGCAGATTGATATGCTTGCACATAGCCCCTTGATCAGTGACTTTTGCAGTAGAGTGGAGTATTCAACTGAGCCCTATAATATCCCCTTGTCTGTTCCAGTGCCACGAGGCGTCCATCGCCATCTACAGCAGCATGGAGAACCAGCGGCTCTCGAACTGGGTCTTCATCTCTGTGGTGTCCATGATCTTCTGTCTCATCATCTACTCCCTCACAGGTCAGACCACCTCCTTCTCCCCCCCCCCCACCCCCTCTCTAATAGGGCTTTCACACCAACGTGATTCCCGTTCTAGCTCCGTGCTAGAGCTTTTCTGTTTCGGTACCGGTTTTTCTTTTCAGCCCTCGTTTTGTTCACACCGCCCAGAGCCCGACTGGTGCTGCTGCTGCTGCGTCATGACGTCACCGTTTACGTCGCTGATTTTCTCCCCAACGGCGTTACGGCGCTCACTACAACAACAACAATGGGGGACTGCGTCGGGTCGATGATCGTGTTGCTTTTAATCATACGAAGCCAGATTAAATTAAATAACGACTTCTCCAACCTTATACTTTTCTCCAGAGTGCCGTGGTTCATTGTTTATTAATGTGTTTCAGCGGCATTTACCGACCGCTGCAGTGCTGGCTGCTCTTCCACGGGAGTTTATTCTCCCGTTAGCTCCGGGTTAGCTCACACGGCTCTAAAGTATTCACTGTCTGACTGTCACACAAGCAGCTGATACATATCCCCAGTTCCCCTTAAGTGAATGTGTGTCAGTCTGAATTGACGCTGTTTGGCATCACAACGCTGTTATGAAAGTTTCTCTGGTATAACATGGGTGATGTTAGCATAGCAACCGAAGCTAAACTGACTACTTGCTAAGCAGTTTTCTACAGGCACTTTTTACCGACGTATTTTTCATTATGATTCTACTTGTGATAGTCGGACATGACAACCTGTGCAGCCCATGTATTGATTCCATCCGATAGCTGCTATAATAACAAACAAAACGTCTGCCTGCTCTCCACAATGATCAATAACAGCGAACGGATGGTCAAAGTAAGGTACACAAACAGAATCACACGAAGCCTGGTTAGTGTTGCCTGACTTTATAAAGTGTGTTTTTTTTAAAGTTGTGGTTGCCTTCTAGTCACTTTGCTCAGCACTACTGCTTGTTACAACTTTTATTTGCCGTACTCGCCTTTAACTGTTAGTTCAGGTTAATCTCGCCCCCCTCCAACGTAAGCGTGACGTATGCGGTTCTTGCTTCTAGACCGACAATTTTTTGGTGCTTGAAGCGAACCGGATTCCGGAGCTTAGAGGCGGCTCCGCTGCGGTGTGAACAGGAAAAACCTGTGCTTTTCAGGCTCTAGCTCCGAACCGGCCCTGGAACCGCATTGGTGTGAAAGCCCCAAAAGGGTCTGAACAACATACTGGGTCAATTCCAGCATGGTAGCATCGTTCTTTCCGTTGCAGGGGTTTATGGGTACCTGACATTTGGAAAGGACGTGAAGGCTGACATTCTGATGTCGTACTCCAGCGATGACGTTCTGATGATCATCGCCAGACTTCTGTTTGGACTCTCCATCATCACCATCTACCCCATCATCCTGCTGCTGGGCAGGTGAGGAACGCAGCCTCATGTCGCTTCTGTTGAAGCTTATGAACTGTATCAGTCACTTTTTAAAATGAAATCATTCAAAGTCATATCAAATAATTTCCCGTGCACCTACATTTCTAAAGTTACATCCATCAATCAGTTACTATAATACTTTAATGGTCGGATCAAGTCTGAACAGTAACTTGCGTCACAGCAGCTCCATTTGCAACATCAACATGGACCAATACATGAAACAGGCTGCATTTGATCTGGGATTTAACTCTGTATTTACTGTTAGGATTGACTGGTGCACAAAGGAGTGTAGTTAAATCCGTAATTGTTCAGAACTGTAACCCTTAGAATGCCAGAGTGTTAACGTATACAAACATATAATACATTTTCTGTAGTTAAAGGGTTATTACACCTTTTACAGTCTGTGACCATGGTTAGGTGCAACATCGATTCTTTTGTTTTTTAATGTAAATAACGCATCTGTTGTTTACGAAGAAAAATATATAATTACAAAAACTGAATTTTATTTCTAAATACTAGGTTTATCGTTTAGTTTTCCACAATCGTAAATATACCATGTTTTTTATCACACCAAACATAAAACACCAGGCAAATATCAACATATCAAAAGGTATGCCATATGCCTTGCCTTCAATTATTTGAAGAAATGTCTCTAATAATGCCCTAGCGTAACATTTAAGTTGAAATAAATGTTCCCACATTTACTTATTGCAATAAATACAGCAGTACATAAAACCTCTGACCTCCTTAAATGCTCTGCCTGGGTGTCAATGGTTGTGCTCAAGTTATGTAATGCATGCTAAACTTGTTGGGCCTAGTACACATACTGTTTTGCGCCTACATTCAAACATGTTGGATTTAAAAAAGGCTTACGAAACACCAGCAAACTCATTTAAGATCATGAAATGTGACTTAATATGATGATTTGACAGTAATTAGCATAACATTTTTTGTTCCGATTTTGGTTTCCTTCCTAAACAGAAAAGACTATTCGAACGCCACTAATGTTTTTACTGCATTAAGACCCTCTGTAACCTCACTGATCAAACCCCCTCCCGCCCCCCCTCAGATCAGTGATCCAGGACCCCCTGCTGAGTCGGCGGAGGAGGCGTGACGGCGTGGTGTCGGCGGAGTTTGAGAGCCGCAGCCGCATCGTTCTGACGGTGCTGTGGATCGCCGTCACGCTGCTCATCGCCACCTTCGTCCCCGACATCAGCAAAGTAATCAGCGTCATCGGGGGGGTCAGCGCCTTCTTCATCTTCATCTTCCCAGGTAACACTCTGGCTACAGGTTCATGTTCTCTCTGATGTGGTTCAGCCCGTAAACCCTGTGCTGTGTTTGGACAGGACTCTGCCTGATGTTTGCCATGCAGTCTGAGCCGGTGTCCTTTAAAACCAGGTGAGAACAAACTTCATCTAAATGTTAATGTACTGCAAATAAACGTCTGGGTGATAATCCAAAGAATGAAAGTAGGTAAATAAATTAGGTATTTTCAGAAAGTTCACTGTTGAAGCAACCTCTAATATGTTTGATAAAAAGTGTTTGTGTTGGTGGCTCTCAGGATGCTGATGTCTTTCAGTCAGTTCAGTCTGCATGTTCTTCAACATGACGCATGACACTATGACGCATTCAGATCAAAACACTGACACTCACATGGCAAACACTTTTATGATACTTGCACATTTTGCTCAGCAGAATAATCTCCACATGTAAGCACAACTTTTATTTTGAAATGCAATCATCAGAAGTAAAAAGCTAAACGCTACCAGCAGACTACATGACGGTCACATGACTCACCATCCACATCCATTAAGCTAAAGCGGCTAATGCTCAGTGTGCAGTCTAATTTAGTCACTTGTTAGTAACTGCTGTTTTTGTGACCTGAAAAACTTCAGACATTCACCAGCGGGATTTTTTCTGATGTATTTTTAAGTAGTTAACCACAGACCTTATTTATCTTACCAACATCTTATTCAACATGTTTTTGATATTGAAACAAGGGAGTTTTTAGGAAGTGCTTAACTCATTCCTGCGTTTACGACTTATTCCTGCACCACTCTGAGTCCCTGTAATGACCCAATGACCTCTAGCATGTTTCCCTCCATAAAATTGAAAGTTATTTTCGACTACTGTGAGGCTCCACAAACGACTAGATCATCAATAGACATTCGGTACTCTTGTGTTCTCTTTTGTAAAATCGTAATAAACAATGCAACAAATAGGGCTTACCTGTGAAGAGGTGAGAGCACATGGGGGGAGGGGGGCTGGGCTGATAAGGGGGTTCTCTTGCAAGCTCTTTTAACTTTTACACCTGGCTTATCGTAGCAATTAAGACCACCAGTTGAGTCAAAGATCATGTTCCTTCTCAGAGTCACAACTCACATTCCAACGCCCGTATTACCAATCCAGATATTAAAAAACACATTTGGCAGTATGTTTATGGTCAGGAACTCTTTTGGTTGCAGGGGGGGAAAAAAGAATATTACATTACATTTAGCTGACGCTTTTATCCAAAGCGACTTACAATAAGTGCATTCGACCAAGAAGATACAAACCACACTTTTCTTTATATTTGTTCAGTATCAATGTAATCTAGTGGTAGTTGTTCAATTGTACGAGTGAACCACACAGACTTTGAACATCCTGAGATATACAGAGGAGATGATGCATGGTTATTTACTGATTGATCTGAGAGGTGCTTGTAGCATTAGCCTCAGTTCTTATGTGTCTCCTTGTATCCCCCCCCCCCCCCCCCCCCAGAGTGTTCCTCACAGGGTGGGGAGGGGTGACCCTGCTCTGCGGAGCCTTCATCTTCGGACAGAGCACCACCATCGCCGTCATGCAGGTCCTGGGGAGGATCTGAGGGTCCTTCAGTGAGGACCGGCCACCCTGGACCGGCCAACCCAGAAATGGCCCCTGAACTATCAAGAGGCCCCTCAAAAACGTGCTACTCATGGCCTTACAATGGACTTAACCAGAAAACGCCCGTTTTCCCCTTCAGTGTCGAGGTACGTTGTTTTCCTTTGGGTTTGTTGTTCTTCGTTGCATCCCGACAAAGGCCTCGTCTACCTCTCGCCATGCGGAGATGATCTGATTGAAAACCCCAGGTGTTGCTGCAGGTTATTGTTCTTTTTTGCATATTTTATTGAATATCTGCATTCAACCTACCTATTTTCAGAAAACGATTACATACAGTCTATGGATAAGATGAAGAGCTTTATAAAGACTTGTCGGTTTCTTGAACACCATATGAGCAGAATACTTAAAGTGGACCTATCATGCTATATTTGAATAATATAGTGTAGGACCATACCTATATAAGGCATATTTATACTTTTTTTTTTTCAAAATACCAAACAGATCATGCATTTTAGCCATGCCTCATTTAGCTCAATTTGACATTTTTTAGCTCTGTGTTTGTAAGGGCAGATTCTGTGAGAACAGCACCATCTACTGGCCTGGCATATGTACTACAGCGTCTCCAGCGCTTTCGAACGGCAATGGCCGTGGCTGTCTCCTCCTGATTGGTGGAGTTGGTCCAATAGCCGTAGCGCCACCGTCCTGATGTCAGGACAGTGTTCAAATCTGGATCAGTTTTTATCAGATCCGTTGCAGCCCCTTTTTTAGAGATTTGGGTATGGAGGAAAATAGAGAGGGTTGTGTTTTCTGACACTTGGTGAGTTCCCTGACACACCGGGGACACATATTCATGTATAAAAGACGTACAAAAGTGCATTTTGCATGATAGGTCCCCTTTAATTATCAGGAATGTAACATCAAACGGTTAGAACATTATTCCAAAATCAAATGAAAACTGGAAAGCTATAACCATATGTGCAGTAAACCAGGAATATGTGATTGTCAATATTTAATATTTCCTTTTGTTTAACCACCAGAGGTTGCTTAAGCGAGAATATTTTTTCTGTAAATTTGGATGCAACTGTGTAAATAAGTCTTGTCATATCTTTTTTTTATGTAAAAAGAGAAGAAAAGAGTTCTGGTATTTGAAGAAATGGTAACTGATGTATAAAGTAGACAACTTTAAGTAAATATTGAATAAATGAAAAGATAATAAAATACAATCATTTTTATATGAAACCTTCATTGAATGTGTCTTTTTTTGGCTGTTTTAGTATACTTGTAGAAAAAAAGAATCTGGACGGAAATAACAAAACATTGGATGTCTTTCTGCCAGATAAACTTCACAAATGGGCTGCAAATTATGATTATTAGGTTGTTGTTTTCTTACAAAATGTATTAGCTCCGCCATAGATTTTGTTTTTGTTTTGTTTGACAACAGGCTAAGATAAGATGGACCTTTTTAATAATCTCCATAGGGAAATTCACGTGTCAAGGCAGAAACAGGATTGCTGCCAAACAGAGAAGAATGGTCAAAGGATCTTGACAACTTGCCACCAATCACTGTTACTGATGTTGGCCCCTCTTTGGTGTTTGAAGTTAGCCCCTACACCTGTCAGCATTTTCTACATTTGACATATGTCTAATTTACAAACAAATGGGTACATACAAACGTAAGATGTTAACTGTGCTAACAAAACGGTGGCTTATCATGCATACTTAATCTACCAATAGATTTATATTTACTGCGATAACTCAGTATAGTTTCAAATGTTTTGAATCTCATTCCCTGTGTAGCCTTTCTTGTTACTGCAGTTCAGCAATTCTTCTTGACACTTGCAGTAAACGGTCAGCAGATGGCTGACACCAAAGCCCTTTAGCGTCCTCTGCTAATGTTGGCTACGTCCCACTCATTACGTTTGTCTGAAACAATCAAATGTGATCCAATCGGGGCTTTTTTGTTTGGTTCGTTTGTCATGCAATTGGCTAGTGACTATGTTTAAAATGTTGAATTGAAACGCTTAACACTACTTTGCTAATGGTTAACCAACACGTTTGCTAGTATCCTTCAAAGATGGCCGACCTGCTGTTGATGATCTCTTATTCCCATTCCCTATCGTGCATGCTGTCTTTTCTAAAGTATACTTCACTTTTGACACCTACCGTAAATGTGGACCCACTACAGACTTGATTAGAATTAGGGTGTATAACACACTGTGACTATGAAAAATAAACTGAAAGTGCCCCTTTAATTAAATGTATCACATCTTGCTCTGTTGGGTTGAGATCAAGTACACCAGATATTTCATGTTTATTCCATTGTAATTCTTATCAAACCGTTAAGTGAACAATTGTGTATTCAGGATTGTTTTATTGATGATAAGACTACAATCTGCCAGAATCGTTCCGTATGAAACAAACACCAAAACAAGTCATCGCCAGGATTCAAAATAAAAGCCACACAGTTTTATATTTTTATAGTTTATTGAATTGCATCACTCTACATCATCTAGAATTTCAACAAGATATTCTTTAAAGACCAAATATAATACTTGCATCCCTGCATTAAGTCTCTACACTTAAGAGAAAGCTGTATTTTTTTACTGAAACATACATTAAGAATTAATATTTCATTAAACATTGCCATAAAAGTGAATGTTCATTCTTGTATGCCATTTTTCTAGTCATATATATTTTATATAATAGGTTTTAGTCTCTGTCTCCTTCAAAGGAATACTAGAAAAGAAAAAGGTAAGAAATGCACAAAACCCATTGAAGAGTAGCATGGCCTAATACTACAGCAAAGAAGTTACTGGACATTCAGTTGACATGCACTCAGTTGAAGGATAGAAAAGAACACAGCCATAGGGTGTTTCTCAATGTCGAGTACGCTTGCTTGGTAGCACATGTCTTCCGAGCATCTTGCTTCAGAAGCGAGGCAAAAATACTTCCTGGCATTCGGAAAACGAAGAGTGGAACAGGCTAGCAAGTGTGCAGGTGTGCGTCATATGAGAGGCCCCGCCTTACATTTTTTGCCACAGATTTGGGGAAATTGGTCCGTGCGCAAAGCATTGTGGGGATTTTAAGACCGCGGAGTCTACACATGTGCAGCCTCGAAATTTCTCGCTACGAAGTACGCCGGGCTCGGTAGAATTCCAAGTATGCTGGACATTGGAACAGTACTTCGGCGGCACTCGATGACGTAGTATGCTTGAAATAGTGGCTCTGGAGCAGCTTTACTCGACATTGAGAAACACCCACCGAAAGAAAGAGTCGTAGCACTGATCCGTTTCCTGATTGGCTCATGAGGTAAACCTGGTGACACGCTTCCTCTAATGTTTCATCTCTTGTTGCCAGGAAACATTCAAATCAAGGCCTGTTTCAATAACAACTCTTTCATTGTATGGCGAAGCACAGGTTGCACTGAGGAGTATTAAGGATAGAAAAGAACAGGTTGCACAGTCTGAGGGACATTCAGGAATGTATCAATAGGAAACAGTATTGGCATTTCTGACAGTTCACTCACTATCTACCTCACATACACAACCCAGCCGCGTGGGCGCAATGTACAGGAAAAGAAACCCTCGCTAAGAGCATGTGGGCTGCATTCAGCTGAGCACTCGAGTACTGTAAAACTATGGCTATCAGTATTAGTAGGTCACTGACATGTAAACATCAATCCATGCAATATGGCTTTATGTTTCTATTCGTAATACGGCAGCTCCTTCTTGGACACAAACAAGATTTGGAACAGGAGTTATTTTTTTTGTTCAGAAGTGAAAGATTAAAGGTACCCTGTGGAGCTTTTCTTTTAAACTAACTTGCTCTGTCATTGGCTGAGCTGCAGATTTAAGGTTCAGAAAAAGGTCCGTAGTCTTGAACAGATTCCTGTCCGTTAAAGCCCATTGGCTGTTTCCCAAGAAGCTGACATTACATCATTAAGAACTGGGGTAGAACTTGATCTACTGTTTACACAATTTAGGAGATTTAAAGGAAGTTCGGCTTTTTATTACTCTGATCTTTCAGTACGTGAGAATATGGTGTTATAAAAGCAGCAACTAATGAGTGAAATGTTAAAGTCACCAAAAATAGGTCTATCCTCAAAATATTCAAAGCCTAGCAACTTTGACAATCAGTATTTTAGTGCTGTCGTTACCTTCTCCTTACACGAGCCCAAAAAGAAGTTGTCCTTGGTGCAGATTAAAAAGTGTTCGACCTTAGAAGTCACTTAAAGAATGGTTAACTGAGCTCCACAGGGAGCCGGGGTGATCCTGATGCAGAGGTATCGTTTCTGCTGCTGCATTCTGCACCAACTGCAGAGGGCAGGGAGAGAGGGTGGCACGGAAAACTGATATCCTGAGATGGGATGTAATGCAAGATGTTCTATTGATTCCTGCTGCTGGGAAGGGTTTAGAATAAGAGAACATATGTTGTTATTTTCACATTGGTCTTTTTTTAAATAATAGCCAAATAAATGTCAAAAATGTAGTGTCCAACATTTATGCATCTCATTTAGGCATTTTTTTAGATAATGAAGAAGTGAAAAAAGGAATATGTTTAAAGTAACATTTTCATAATTATGATTTAGCTGCAGGTTGTTTCTGGTTCTTTACGTAGCTGGATTTTAAACCAATGCTAGTTTCTCTTTGGCTAACTTGCAGCTAGTCTAATGCTAATTGACAGAGCAGCTTTATTTTGAGGTCCAACGCCATGAACGCATTTAATTTCTTTTAAATTCTTTTATAAACCTTAATTGTCTAAATCTGGGTTTGCAGCACAGTAGTGTGAAATCAACAGCGAGACAGTAGGGTAAGTATATACACTGCTCCACAGCGCTACTAGTGGCTAAACCTCCACAGGGTTCCTTTAACACGGACACTGAGATTAGTATAGACATTTCACAAAGAAAGCAGCAACGCCTCTGCATGCCTGTTCTAAAAGCCTACTGTAATACATATGTTCTGTTACAGCATATGTAATAATATTCAACACTTCCACATTCCACACAGTCCTGCCCCGCTCAATGCAGCCCAGCGCGGTGCTATGGTTCATCAGTGTCAGTGTAGGACAAGGGTGTCAAACTCAAGGCCCGGGGGCCAAATCCGGCCCGCCACTTCATTTGATGTGGCCCACAAGAGCTTGCAAAGAATATAATACGTTTATTATAAGGTCACGTGCCGCTTTACAGGAGCACCATAAACTACATGTCTCACAATGCATCTCATTTGGTGAGATGCGCACTGAAGAGACTTGCAATTACTTACCAGACTTATGCTTTCAGGCGTAGTTAATTATGAAGTTATTACCATATCCGATAATAATCCAATGCAGAGGAAATATTGTAAAATAATACATTATTTTATATATATATTATGTATATTTATCTATGTATATTTATATAGTCTTAAAGTTACCACCGGCCCTTTGAGTGCAACCATAATTCTAATGTGGCCCGCGATGAAATTGAGTTTGACACCCCTGGTGTAGGAGGATCACACTCACTGGACCACAGCCAGGCAGAGAGCAGCCTGGCTGTCAATCACATGTGAAAATAGAGATCAATAGTGAGGTGGATGGAAAGAATAGAGCAATAAAGGAGTGATTCATCAACACAGCTTTAACCAGATAAAGTAATACTCGATATCTTTAAATACTCTCATCATTCTCTATAATATATCTTTAAATCACAATATTCACTCATTCTTACATTGTGCTTTCTGAGTCTGATTGTATTACAGTGGTGGTATTGGGGGGGGGGAGGTCAGGTCAGGGGGATGGAGTCCGGGTATCTTTGACCTGAAATGAACCTCAGATCTTGGTCATGAGAGTTGTGCCTAAGATAACAGTTGGGAACACGGTAATGGCCGAAGACAGAAAATGTCGCGCAAATTAGAAACTATTTGGTTTGTTTAGCTAATTATATTTGAACGAAAGGTTTTCTTCACCAGATTTGTTTTGTGCATCTTTTGCATTGCGATCTACAGACGTTTGGAGGAATCTTTGACATTCAATATTACATTAGAATAGTATCCTTACGATAGCTTCCTGATGGGGGTCTTTTTCTTTATGTTTAAGAGACCCAGTAGATATGGATTCTAATGTCTGTCATGGCCTCTTTATATGTATTGAGCCCTTCTCTCTTATAGTTGGGGATAATGGTGGCACTACACGTTGTTCGAGATGCTGAGGTGGTTGATCTATAAGCTACGGTATGCTAAGTGAAGTCAAGGTCATTTTTTTTCCGGTGATATGTTGTTAGCTGAGAAAGTTTCAATATAATGCAATGGAGAATATGTAACAATATGTCAACGCAACACAAAACTGGGGTTGTGTAATCTGATGCTAAAGGGCATTTCCCTGCTTACTGGGAGTTTACATCGCACCAAAAAGAATGTCTTGTTTTGAAAACCCTAAAGAGCTCCCCGAACATGTGTTAATGTTTAAGGCTTCATATTCAATGTCATTCAGATGGGTTTAAGTTTTTGATGGTAGGTATTCAGATTCAAACAAAATGGTACGAGAATCCGCAGCGCTTCGAAGGCAACTGCCACTTTCACTAAGGAATACAATTTGCACCATAGCACTAATAGATTTCAATAAATACAAATATAATAATCATAGAACCACATTTTCATCATGTACAATCTCTACTTACACAGCTAATATAAGTTACCCATCGCACATTTAGACAAAGAATACATAAACAGAAGGCAGAAATGAAACAAACGTTAACTGCATGGAGAACAGTGAGGTGCTGCCTTTGTCTCTCTACTTAGTTTTTTCTGTCTCAAGGTAGCAGCAGATTCTTGTCTAAGTCACAAATGATCCCTAGACAGCAAAACACTTTTTTTATCCCACCTCTTAAATGTCAGTGCTCAGAGGGTCAACCCCAAAGTGAAATAAAAGGTACATGAAGAAGCATAACTCGCCAAATGCTATAAATGTTTCTCTCATATCTGTCAATCAAAACCATCTACATATCCAAATATTTGTGAAGACCGACATCTTTTCATAATTCAGGACACCAAACTGGCTTATGTCACCATCTGATGAACTGATAACTGATGTCTGGCTTAGCAGAGATTTGGTTTCGGTTGCTCATTAAAACCATGTGCTTAACACAGGATGATAAGTTCCTCCCGTTAAAGACATTACTCCCACTGCAGCCATTCTATATAAATATACTCGGGGTGAAGATGCTTAACCAGCTCACGCAACAAATGAAGTTGATCTGAAAGTAAGTAGGCCTTAAGTTACAACCGTAACCCTGGTTCTCAGGTGGCAACATTGTTCAGAAGACTCTAAACCTATAGTGAGGTATTGAGCAAAGTTATTATAGAGGAGCTTAGTGGTCATTTTAGGACATTAACTTCGTTCAACTTGTCCGCAGGTCAATGCTGATTACCTTTGATATGGGTTTATTGTTTGTTCTGGAACATATTTTAATGTCTACCTTGTGTTATTTAGTTGTATAAATGGACAATTGTATCCGCCCATCCGCGTGGTGTCAGATTACATTTGCGAGCCGGTTAGAGGCATCAAACATAAATCAGGCATTACCTTCCAGAATTCTTCTTTTTACAAAACAATGCTATGAAAATAATAATATAGCTTTTGGCTTCATAATCGAACATTGGTGCTATCTCCAGGTCCTTCTGGAGAACTCACACACTGACATTATGTGGTATGTATGGGTATTGCATCTATAATCAAATTGTTTGAATAAAGTTTTATCAAGTTATTACTCGTGATGTTGATGAGTTTAGAACGGCTGATGTGAGAATAATGTCCAAAGCATTTGGTCAGTTACAAAATGAAAATGTAATTACCAGAACACTTTGTATGGGAGCAAATGTGGAATGAGCAGCTACTATGAAATAACGGCTAACTAAGATGATCTACCTGTGGTCGACCCTAGCAGGGAAAAGAAAAGCCACATTCCAGAATGCACTACCCCAAAACAGTTCTGCTACATGAAAAACTCTACGCCAGGGTCCTTGCTACATGACACACTCCACTTTACAGTGGCTCGAAGCTACCTGAAACATGACATTATCCAATATCTCCAATATAACTATGGTGAGATGCAAACGCATTGGTCATCTCACGTTGTTAAATGCACTGTTTGTTCAATTTTCACTGCAGTTGACACCATACATTTGCACTGTGTAAACATGTACTTACAAAAAGAGTTGAGGAATGTGAGGGTTGAAAGACGAGGGGGTTTAGGGGGTGTTAGAGTGGGTAAAACGCAGGGAGGGGAGAAGGTTTGAGGGTCGGAGGGGGAGTTCAGGAGGAGGTGGGGAGCGTCCAGGAGTGGTGGCGTGTCGTTGAATATCTTCATGCTCAGTCCCTGTTCACACTGCACCAGGCGGCTGCAAACAGAGAGGGAAGAGAGAGAGACGGAAAATAAAATTAAGTCCAGAGGGAGGGACAGATAATATCAAATGGAGATGAAGCAAAATGTGGCGAGGTAGCGAAAGAAAGGAGTGGGGGAGGAGAGATGGATCAAAAATGAGCTTGACAAGAATAAAGTACTAATGGCAGTGTTCCAGGCATCACCTCAGGTCACTGCCTCGGAGAATGGATGAAGGCCAGAGTCTGGCGTTTTAAATGGTGCCAGGTCGCTTTAATTGCTTAAAATGCCTCTTGGCTTCAAGTGATTACAATTACAAAGTCAGCCTATTGGCTACACACAAATCACTTTTTAGGACTATGAGAAGGCAAGGCAAGGCAAGGCAAGGCAAGTTTATTTATATAGCACCTTTCAACACAAGGTAATTCAAAGTGCTTTACAAAAATGGAAGACATTTTAAAAATGGCATTTAAAATCAGTCATTAAAAAGGAAAGATAATAAAATAAACATTAAAAGAAAAAATACATGGATAAAAGTTAAAAGTTACAGTGCAGTTTAAGATGTGAATAGTTCAATTAAAAGCAGCGGCAAAAAGAAAAGTCTTCAGCCTGGATTTAAAAGTAGTAAGAGTTGCAGCGGACCTGCAGGTTTCTGGGAGTTTGTTCCAGATATTTGGAGCATAATAACTGAATGCTGCTTTACCATGTTTAGTTCTGACTCTGGGGACAGAAAGCTGACCAGTCCCTGAAGACCTGAGGGTTCTGGATGGTTCATAATTTAGCAGTAGGTCAGACATGTATTTTGGGCCTAAACCATTCAAAGCTTTATAAACCAGCAACAATATTGTGAAATCTATTCTTTGACACACAGGAAGCCAGTGTAAAGACTTCAGAACAGGAGTGATGTGATCCACTTTCTTAGTGTTAGTGAGGACTCGAGCAGCGGCGTTCTGAATTAGCTGCAGCTTTCTAATAGATTTTTTAGTGAGGCCTGTAAAGACACCATTGCAGTAGTCGAGTCTACTGAAGATAAAAGCATGGACAAGTTTTTCCAAATCCTGCTGTGACATTAGTCCTTTAATCCTAGCTATGTTCTTTAGGTGATTGTAGGCTGATTTAGTAACTGTTTTAATGTGACTGTTGAAACTCAGGTCAGAGTCCATGACTACACCTAGATTTCTGGCTTTATCTGTTGTTTTGAACATTGCAGACTGAAGCTCAGCGCTAACTTTTATACGTTCTGCCTTGGCTCCAAAAACCATTACCTCAGTTTTATCTTTGTTTAATTGGAGAAAGTTCTGACACATCCAGTCATTGATTTGTTCAATGCACTTACTCAGTGTTTGAATTGGAGCATAATCTCCTGGTGAAATTGTTACGTAAATTTGTGTGTCATCCGCATAGCTATGGTAACTTATTTTGTTGTTTTTCATTATCTGAGCCAGTGGTAGCATGTAGATGTTAAAGAGAAGAGGCCCCAAGATGGAGCCTTGAGGTACCCCACATGTCATATTTGTCAACTCAGATGTGTATTTACCTATAGAAATAAAGTTTTTTCTGTCCTTTAAGTAGGACTCAAACCAATTTAGAACTGTTGCCGAAAGTCCCACCCAGTTTTCTAGTCGGTCTAGTAATATGTTGTGGTCAACAGTGGACATTACTATCTTTCAGTTCTGCTCTGGAATTGTGTAGCTGAACAGTACTTACTATTCAATTGTGTGTCATTGTTTTCTATTCAGTGCTGCAATGTGGATAAGTTGTTACAAATCTAAGTTTTTAATCAAGAAATATGAAGTTTGATGGGCTGATTTTCTCAGCTTTAGTTACCTTATTTCCCTATTTTTTGGTTTTTAACAAACTAAACAGTTAATCATCAATAAAAAGAATAATTGAAAGACATTTCTTCCACAGGTAATGTATTCCCATTGACAAGTAAAAGTTGTTGTAAAAATGTTTTAAATCGGCTAAAGGAACTAAACCACTAAGCTAAGCTAAATGCAGCTAACGTTACATGGTAACGCTTAGCAGTCTCATTTAACTACTTGTTAGCAACTGCTTTTTTTAAAAGCATAAAAGGTTCAAAATTCCCAAGTAGATTAAACTGAGGTTTTTTAGAACAAAACATGAAAACCTCTTGAGTTTTTATTAAAGATTAAGGAAACATTGACTTCAAGACGAGGGTGCCAGCAGCTAAAAAATGCCCATTTTGGGTTTAAGGACTAATTCCTGCACAATTCTATAGGAGTGCTCCTTTGACTGATGATAAAAATAAACTTCAGTCTACTGTTTTACTGTGTAGTGTTTCACACTGACCTGGCACGGCTACAGAGGACACGGTCTCCGGCTGGCACAGTGTGTCCACCTTCACATGCTGGAAGGCTTTATTGGGGGCCGACTGGAGGTGCCTGGAAGCAGAAGGGAGGGTTAGATAGCACACACACACACACACACAACACATATGTGCACACGCACTTGCCACTTATAAAAGCACGCAAGCACACATGGCCTCAAAGCGCTTATCACGGCCCTTAGCCTTTACTGTAAGAGCTGAAATATGAATGGCGTTGGGAGGCTGTGAGCAGTGGAGCAGAAACTCAGACCAGCAGGCAGCTACATCAGCAGCCTCTCCTCATGCCCAGCACCATCACTAAATCATGAAGACCTGACGCAACTCAAGTGCTTCAGCAACTCCGGAGTGAGTGAGCGTCTGAAGAAAGCTAATTAAATGTGGTTGGAGGAATTTTTCCAACGGGGCAGATGACAGTAATGGAAGAAAAGTGAGCGCTCTCTTCATTTGGTAATCACCAATCAATGAAAACAATGGCATCCTGCACTCCGACAAAGTTCCAGAGGAGTGCTGACTCGCAGACTTTTTCAGAAAGAAAATGAATATCCTCGTTCAGTAATGACTCACTTGGCAGCAATGGGCCTTCATCTGCACTTACAGATGTTTTATTGCGCCTGTTGATTTGGCTCATAAGTAGCGTCACTGCTGCATTGGCGCTTTTACTTTCAAGCCTTATATATATATATAAATCAAATCAAACTGAGCGATGAGCTCAGGCTTAAAATGGAAATAATATTTATTCAAGTACATAAAGCCAAAGGTAATTGAAAACTCACCTCTTCCACTCCTCCTCTCCATCCCAGAACTCGTAGACGACGAAGGATAAACCGTCCGGCAGACGCACCGCAGTCACACTGAGGGGGAGGCAGAGAAGAGTGGCATTGAGTGGATCATTGAGGAGAAGATGTGGCATGGAAAGTGATGGGTGAGAAAAAGAGTTATGACAGAATGCACGGAGGGAGGAAGAGGAGGGAAGAAGAGATGCAGGTATGAAGAAGAAAAGGGGGAACAAGGAGTAATAGAGAAAAAAGCTGGAGAGAAAATGACAAAAAGGGGAGGACATTTGATTGAAATGAAAAGCAAATCGATGGTGAAGTGTTTCCTCTTCCAGCACAATGATGATGGGAGGAAGATTGCATCCCATCTTTAAAATGAAAGTTGCAATTTTACAACAGAACAATGTGTGACCAGGTCAGTGTGATTGGGGGGAGTTGGACGTTAATGACCATTTTTATATAAGGCACTTTAAAGGGCCCATTTTGCTGTAATGACTAAGGTTTATATTGCCTCAAGAAGAACATTAATGTGTTGGGAATAAGCCACAGGGGTGCTTTTTCCATGTTTCCTTGATATTGTCACACAGCTTTCCACTCCACGCCCCCCTAATATAGGCCTTTTGTTGCCTTTTTTATTTGGGGCAGGAGATCTCTAGGGGATAGCAGGGTAACAGCATATGCCAAATAAAGGTGGTTTACATCACCTGGAAAATTGGGAACCTGAAGAATAAATTGAGATGAAATTACCCCTGTGTGTCAAATCAATCAACGTTGTGTTTTGGTTAGGAAACTATTCAAATCACAACGTTTTTGTATGCCTAATTATATTGTTGCAACAATTTTTATACAATTTGTTGAAGAATAGTTCAAGAATAGTTGAAAACATTTTCAATTTTCTATGGAAAATTTCATTTAAAAGGTCACCTATTATGCAAAATTCACTTTTTCATGTATTTTCTACATAAACATGTGTCCCCTCTGTGAAAAGAGATTCTGAGAGTTTCAGGAAAAAAGATTCTCTCTCTTTTTGTCCTGATCCTTTTATATAAAAACCTGTCTGAAAATGAGCTGATCAGATTTTGGCCACTTTATGATGTCATAACGATTTTTTGTCTTGTGTAACCATTAGCCAATCACCAACCAAGGTAACCCCCCCCACCTTATCACCTGAATCTCCTCCTAGAGCACCATTGTGTTTTTTTAACCAAATATCTCTCAGAGGGGCGTGGGGAGGGGCTCCTTATTTTCATCTAAACTAACAGACAGAGAATCAGCACTATTGAAACAGGGCTGAAACAGAGGGGATTATGGGATGCTACAATGGTCTGTTTGGTGTTTGGAGCCAAACACTTCAGAGACATGTTTGTTTTTATCTGAGACCTATAATATATTGATGAAAAACAGTATAATAGGGGACCTTTAAGACACAAAAGCATTACGGAAAACTGTTGTAAAATTGATGCCTTAGACTGATGTCTTTTTTGGAAATCGAACAGAAACCCCTATTCTATCATTAAATCTAGTAATGCCGTACATCATCTGAATGCCCTCCGTCTCCATTTTGTAGTTATAGTGATGTTTTAATGATCCTACATATCACAACAGATCATTGTTTAAAGTTGTGAGGTCAAGTAAAAAGAAAAAGAGGGAAATGGTTAGTATGGACTGACATCATCACACATGAATTCAATTGTGTGTTGGCCATTGATCCACAAGAGTCTACTTTCCAGTCATACTCAGTTCTTGCAATTCCAACTGTAGCCCTGGTAAAAACAATTTAGACAACAGGATGTAAAAGTTAATGATTTCCTAAAAAAAATACAAAAGTATGGTTAAAAAGATGATTAAAATGTATGTAAAGCATAACTTAGTTAAAAGTGTAAAGGTTAAAAAGGTTGGAGTTCATGAGCATACGTGTGTAGTTTGTGTAACAAAAAGAAGCCTAACTTTGGAGCAATATTAAGCCTTCTTCCTGAGAAGCTAGCATTACTTGGCACCAATGGATTCCTCACGTTATCTCGTTTAGATGATGTCATTCAGATTTAGACTGAGCCTAAAACAGATTCATGTCAGCGGAGGATGCTGTTGCCCTTGCGTAGTTTAAGAGGTTAAGGTCAGGAGAGGTTGACATTTTGATCAAGTCTTATCTTTCTGGAAATGTCCATCATTTGACAACAAAAGACCTCTTCTCACATTACCTTATCATTGAATACATTCTCAACATAAGATATAGCTTTAAACCACCATCTGTGCATCATGGTATCAACCCTATGTCACCAATGGAACCAAGACTGGGTTCTAGTGACATTACTAATTTTACATTATGTCTTTAAGGTGACACTTTTATGCAAAGCAAATTACATCAACTCCAATATCATAGAAATGCATAGGGATAAATTGGGCTTAAGTATCTTGCCCAATGACACTTGGACATATTGACTGCAGGGGGTGGGGATCAAACCACTGACCCTTTGATTGGTAATCCCAATCCTGTTCCACTGTCTAAGCATTGAATATCAGAATATTTAATATTTCATGAAGTCTTTCCAAAAGTCTATACATTTAATACCAGTTTACCGTTAACTACTTACACTCTGTGAATCTATTGTAAGAAGATGGTTGTCAAAGAGTGTTTGACAAGACCCAACCGCATCAAATCTAGAGACCCGCACCAATGCAGTGCCATCCCATTTTCATCTGTGCAAGGTCCAGTATTTGCACTAGCCTGTTTGCCAAATGAGAGAGTGCAGCAGCTGAGGTTGTGTTATGTAGATCAGGCGGAGTGCTGCAATTTTGGATCTTGTTTCAGCATAAAATTACTCTCATTAAGGCCAGCTACGGGTACCTCTTTTCAGAAATCAATTTCCATTCCAATTTTCCAGGCAATTGTCATAGTGCAAGCGCAGACCTCTCTGAAGATCACATACAAATAACTCTTTTGCATTGTTGTGAATTTGTTCAACATCAAGTTTAAAAGGCTGGAGTGTTTTCCTTTAAAAGCAGATTGGCTATTCCATAAAGTTCATACAGAAAAAAGCAGGACATTAGATACATACATAACATCTCCAGCAAATGTCTAAACAAAATAATAGGAATTAAAAAAAATGTTTAGAATGAAAATTCTACTTAAAAAGAAACATTGCTTACACTGAAAAGTTGAATGTGCTGTATGTTAATATTTGTGCCAGAGATGGAGCACTCGAGTCCTGGACTCTGACTCGAGTGCCGATTTTCGGGACTCGTGACTCGACTCGCACTGATTGACGCGGACTCGACTCGGACTCGTGAATTCTCGCGCACCATGACTCTGACTCGGGCTCGTGAATTTTTAGCCCACGATGACTCTGACTCGACTTGTACATTGACGCTCCGACTTGGACTCGGATTCGAGCAAGTTTTGTCTCGAGTCAGATGTACTCTGTCCTGGCGTGTGCACCTGCGAGGTGAGTGCACGTACTGGGCGCGCCCCCGCTATTCCAGTCTAGAGATGTCCAGAGACACACCCCGCATCGTGCTGTATGCTTTCCTAGATTTTTCTTCCACATTGGGAAAGAGCAGCGCAAAATGCTTGTTATGTGGAAAAAAGATTGAAGAGAAGGCTCCACAACACATTACTCTAATGACGCTTTTCCACTGCAGGACCTAGCACAGCTTAGTACAGTATGGTTAGGCCTTGGTAGGCCAGGCTCACTTTATGCTGCGTTTCCATTACAGTTTACCAACTGGGGTAGTAACTATAGTAACGCAGTGTAGGCGGGCGATCGGCTGTTCGGCGGGCGGAGCGACGCTGCCCGACGTGACGTCATCTTCAATGCGAACCACAAAACCAAAACATCAGCCGTTAGCTGTTAGCACTCAAGCTCACAGCTCCTCATATCTGTTCAGAAACTAGACAAAAGTTAAACAAGTACAAACCACAGACTGTCTGTGTCATGGTGAATACAGTCGCTGGTTTATTTATGTCTGTATAGGCCGTTGTTGTGAGTGTGGACGGTCGGAGCATATACTGCGTTAGGTTAGCCGATCTCCATTCAGAAAACACGCATTTTAAAAGGTTTTTCGCCTGCCGTCTGTCTGCAGACTTGTCAAAGCATTAATTCATGGTTTTTACTAACCGGTATCAGTATGTTGTTACTTCGGCATCATTTTGAAACGTGTATTACAATTAAATCACGGTAAAATATGTTCATTTTGTTGTAGTTGTAGCCCCCTTGCCAGCGATTCTCTCTGACCATTCAGCAGTCGAGAGTGTTTACGTCACTAGTTTAGCATATTCAGCCCGGTTGTTGGCCCGGTAAGAACCTCGATTTTGGAGGGCCAGAAAAAAGGTGAAAAAGTAGTCCTGAGCCGGAACTACCACTAGTGGAAAAGCAAAAAAAGAGGGCCGGGTTAAACCGTGCTACGTGCTGCAGTGGAAAAGCGCCATAAGGATTGAGTTCAGACATGTAGGTAGGCTGTCTTGAACACTATCATCAGAGTTATGTGATCTAATCAATAAATAAAGATTCAGCAGATAACACGAAAGCACATGCCTACTTAACATGCAGAATGTCGTCATTTTGCATACTAAGTAGCCATGTGCTTTAAACATTCACTATAATAATTGTAGCTCCCCGGCTGAATGATGGTCAGACTCTCCAACTGATGGTATCTGTTTATTGCACACCCTTGCTTTTATACAATCATTACCAACGTAAGAACTTATGCCCTTATCAGCCAGGTGCTAAAAACCGAATGCAAATATTTAGTAGGCCTATATGTTAATTTATCCGTCATCTATCCGTCATTATAAAGAGGCGAAGTCCCTCCCTTTCCGGTTGAGCTCCATGGGACCTTATTTCGGAAAAAGTATGTATTGAAGTCAATGGCGAGAGAAAGATTATCTTTCGATCCCGTTTGAATTGTGCCACGAATTACGCATATGATGTTTGTCAATTTAAAAGATAATTTTACAAGTCAAAAAAATAAAAATGTGTCGTAAAACTGTGAAGCAACACTTTTTTTGTGTGAAACCGCTCAATGAACTACATCTCCCGTCTCGCACCACACACCAAGACGGCCGTCACGTTGGCACATTTCACCTCTTTCTTTCAGAATGAGGCGAAAAGTATTAAACGAGGTGAAAATCACTACAAGTCTGGGCGTGTTGAGCGCTGTACATACACAAAAAGGGAGTTAGTCGGTTCCGTAAGAGCCAGCATGCGGGACCGGGATTCTGGGATTTGTAGTCTTTCTAGTTGCGTATTTTTCATAGTCTTATATTTCAACAGTTTTACGACAAACTGTGACTTTTTTGACATGGAAATTATTTTTTAAGATTGACAAACATCATATGTGTAATTCGTGGCACAATTCAAACGGGATCGAAAGATACGTTTTCTCTTCCCATTGACTTCAATACATAATTTTTCCGAAATAAGGTCCCATGGGGCGGAGGTAGATGGTAGACTTCACCTCTCTCTACAAGGGTGTTTTTCAATGTCGAGTAAAGCTGCTGCAGAGCCACTATTTCAAGCATACTACGTCATCGAGTGCCGCTGAAGTACTGTTCCAATCTCCAGCATACTTGGAAATCTACCGAGCCCGGCGTACTCCGTTTGGAGAAATATCGAGGCTGCACATGAGTAGACTTCGCGGTCTTAAAATCCCCACAATGCTTTGCGCACGGACCAATTTCCCCAAATCTGTGGCGGAAGATGTAAGGCGGGGCCTCTCATATGACGCACACCTGCACACTTGCTAGCCTGTTCCACTCTTCGTTTTCCGAATGGCAGGAAGTATTCTTGCCTCGCTTCTGAAGCAAGATGCTCGGCAGACATGTGCTACCAAGCAAGCGTACTCGCGATTGAGAAACACCCCATGTGTGTTTACACTGCTCCGTTGTCCATTGACTTCCGGTAAAAGTTCCTTCAAAATAAGAGTCCCGATCTTATTACTATCAAAATGAAAGTGCAAAACGAAAACTTTACCATAAGAAAATAT
The DNA here is from genome assembly GCF_902827165.1 of Trematomus bernacchii. Taxonomy (NCBI): domain Eukaryota; kingdom Metazoa; phylum Chordata; class Actinopteri; order Perciformes; family Nototheniidae; genus Trematomus; species Trematomus bernacchii. The sequence continues at coordinate 15,884,098 of NW_022987714.1, read as the reverse complement.
TGGCATACAAATATAATCACTTCTCTAAAAGGTAACTAATTTTAAATATAGTTAGACATATTAAAGGTAATTTACAATAATAATAATAATAATAATAATATTAATATTAGTAATAAGCTTTATATTTGTATAGCACCTTTTATACAAGAATTGTAGCCAAACTGGCTTCACAGCAGTTCAATAGACAGATTAGTATAACATGACAGGATAAAAGCAATGTAGAGGAGCAGCTACATTTCAACAAATATATCCACTAAGATTAATACATGAAGACTTGTGACTCGGACTTGACTTGGACTCTTCTTAGGTGACTCGGACTCGAACACAGGTAATGATGACTCGGACTTGGACTCTCCTTGGGTCACTCGGACTTGGACTCGGACTCGAAAATTGGGGACTCGAGAGTAACTTGGACTCGTGAATTGGTGACTTGACTACAACACTGATTTGTGCAGATCTCCAGCCTTGACTCCTACAGGCCAAGTGGTTAAGGCCAGGCAAAGGGTATTTTTCATGAACTCATCAATTTTGATATTTTAGCCTTTTTTCCATCCATAACACATCATCTTTTAACGTAGAAAATGCACATTTAGTTTTTTAATTTGCTAAATGTGTCTATCTACGTGTGTAGATGTATCTTTAATTCACCAAAGTAAAGCATTAGATGAGGTTAACAACTGGGAGAGTTTTGTGGTCATATCTTTTCATTCCTTTTTTTAAAACATTTATTTTACCCTATTCACCTGTAGTTTCTTGCAAAATGTACGGAATGTCACATTATATATCTTTAAAGGCGGTTTTCTAGAAATTAGTTTTTTTATACTTTAAGCCAGTGATTCTCAAACTTTTTTCAGTAATGTTCCCCCTTTGAAAAAAAAATTCAGCCAAGTACCCCCTGATCAGCGCAACAACTATTTGTTAGGGACAAAATGCCTATATAAAGAGGTACAGTACAGCGCTGCACCATCAGTGTCTGATTTATTAAAACAACAACATTGTAACTGAGAAACACTTAAATGCTACATTTCAAATGTTTACAATCCATCACTAAATTCATGGCAAACCAATTTTAACATCATGCAATAACACTAAGATGACATTAGTTGCATTGAACTCATCTTTTTAATAAGTTGTACTTACAATGTAGTGAGAAACATGGGCTTGTGCTTCACTGAGGATCTTTGTCATTCTGACAGGGAGACAACTGCAGTTATTACACTTCACGTTTTGAAATATATGTAACTCTGTTCATATAAAACCCACACTGCTCAAACTTTGTTACTTTTCCTAAAATTGGTATATTTTTTTTTCGATTTTTTTTTTTTTTTCATTAACATAAAATAAATTTCACGTACCCCCTGCAGTACTCCAACGTACCCCTAGGGGTCCGCGTACCCCCATTTGAGAACCACTGCTTTAAGCCATAAATCTCCAGTTAAATAGCTCTCTATAGTTTACTTTTTTGTTTTTTGAACTGAGAGCATAGTTTACACGGGGGCAGACCCAGGACCAGGTGGGAAAACAGGTCAAACATTTTTTTTTAAATAGCTGTAGGGAGGGACATTACCGACTGTATGATACCGCTTCTTTGCCTTTCTGTGTATTTTTTTGCATCTAACGACTGGATTGGATCTTTTGGTCTGAGGAGAGCATAGGCAGTTCTTCCCTGAACCTGAGGAGGGCACTGGGGGGTCAGACTGCTGCTCTCTGGTACCTCAGCTGCCTTTAAAAGAAATAACTTGAGTTGTGTGAGCTCTGCATGGGGGACATGATAGTAGATTGAGGTGTTCCTGAATGTAATCACACACTCACCCGTAAAGATAATGAGCAAGGGGAGGCAGAGACAACATAAGCTGCATATATTACACTTAGTATGTGCAAGATTAAATGAGCTGAGAAGAAAGAAAGAAAAGATATGCTCTGAAACACAAGAGAGAAAGAAGGAAACAGCACACAGGAGGGAACGTCTATTCAAGGTTAATGAGCAGGCTTCCTCTTCCTCATGAATTATTCACTTCAGCTACCTGTAAGCATTGTGCTGCCACCACATTAACTGATAAAGTAAGAGTAACACATGTACAAACCGGTACAAACAAGCGAGTGAAAAAGCTAATGGTAAAAACAAACAGCACACCAGATTAACGGCAGTGTTTCTTCTGAAGGCCCCCTCCACCTGAGTGTGCTATTTTTCAACCTCAGCCGAATCATTAAATGCTCTCTGTTCCCCCTAGAGCCAAGGGTGAAGTATGTGTGACTTACTGAAGCATAACCTTTTATCAGTAAGGAACCAGACCTTGAAAATGCTTGAAAGTTTGCAGATAACAGTAAGAAAAGTGTTGAAAGAGGATGGATTACGCAGATAATGATGATGAAATATAATATCCAAATTCAGCTGTTCGCTCAAACTCTCCACATACTGCGCAAACTTGGTTTTCATTCGTATTTGAGCAAATTTGCAATCAATTTAGAATCAATGATTACATGAGTTCAACCTATCAAAAGTAACTTCCCATGTTTCAACTGTGTTCACCAAAATTAAACAAGAAAAGTAAGAAAACAAGACCAAGATTCTACAGTGACGCTAGCAGCTAACACCTAGCTAACACCACACTGTCAAAGTACTCTGTCGGGTATAGTCCTGCATTATATAAGTCAAAGTATGTAGTTTCTTCAAAGGTAAAAGTACTCAGTTCATAATAATATACCCTATGACTGTTATATAGCATATAGATAGCTTAATTCCATTAACAGTAAGTCTTGAGTGGAAGTAGGCTATAAAGTGGCAAGAAAATAAAATGCCCAAGTAAAGTACAGGAATCTAGTAGTATTTGTTCTGAAGTAGGCCTACATAATTTAATACTTTCCTGTCTTAACGTTACCATTCTTAAATTAAAAATCCTATCTGATATTTGGCATGGTTAACCAGGTGCATTGGGTGTCAGCATGCTAACTGACACAAAGTATAAGGACATAATATTGCTGAAAATGTATTGTAAACCTCAGCATTAGACACATTATGGTGTGGAACAACTGACATTGTACGTTTACTAAAGTTAAACGTTAACTCGTTAAAAGTGGTGCTGCCTCGATATAGCTTTCAGCCATCTGAAAGCCATTGCATGTGTTCATTCCACATCAGTCAACGTTAAGAAGAAGCACCTTTGGCAGCACAAACAGCCTTGAGTTTATGTGGATAAAGCTTTTCTCTTCCTTAGAAAACTTCCCAAGCATTGTCAGGGTGAATTGGAGTTGTGATTGAACACAAATGGATTGGAATGAAGTCTTGGACAGTTGTGTTGTTTTGTAAGCATTCCTGTGTAGATGTTGTTCGTCTAGTTTGAAAATAAATGTATTTTCAGCAAGTTTTAGTTGAGGATTTGTTGCAAAGAAACATCTACTGTGTCGCTGTCTGCTGCCAGACTTCATGGTGCTGATGGAGTATTTAAGCTCTCCAGGATGATTTCCACAAACTTTCGTTTTGACTTACCAGACACAATAGCCCAGATATCATGTCTGAGCCTGAAGTTATTTTTTCACTTTTATAACTGACCTTATTGCAGATTGCTTATTGTCGCAGATATGACAGGAAAAAGTCAGGAGACTGACCGTGCTGCAGGTGTATTTATGTGTGTCATTTGACTTTTTTTCACCAGTCTTGACTTTGATTGAAGGGAGTGAACTAAGGCTGCACAATTGTAAATTATTGAAACTTTTTGGATATAGCATTATTATTATATAAACTATTTTGGTACTGTCACGACCTACAAATGGTTTTCTAAAGATTTAAAGAGGCCCTATTCTGCAGATTTTCATGTTCATATTTGTATGTAGTGCCTCTACTGTGACATGTCTCCATGCTTTAATGTTCAAAAAGCTTTTTATTTTTCTCATACTGCCTGTGCTGCAGCACCTCTTTTCACCCTCTGTCTGAAACCAGAGCCCAGTCTGCTCTGATTGGTTAGCATTTCAGGCCAGGGGGGGAGACCATTTACATGCACACATTCCTATATAACATACTATAGGAAAGGCAATAGCCAAAAAGCATACTAGGGACTCTTGAAATCAAACATTTAACTAATATGAGAATATTATTGAAGAATTGATCATTCCCAGATCACAATAGGAGTACAATTCACAATAAGTTATTTCTTTCGTGCAGCCACTGCATGAATAATTTATTTTGTGTTTTCTACAAGACTTAATTTAAAACTAATTGCAAGGATTGGGATTGACATTGAAAAGTATTTTTTGTCCAACCTAGTTAGAGAAACCCAAATTACATCAACTATGAATCAATGTCATATAACAATGAGATATGAAAAAGATTTGTTTGTCTTTAATGTCTTAAAAGTATCAGATAATTTGGATGCACTGCATTATGTGCCTTATACCTCTGTTTCTGCCCCACTTGCAGACGCTATATCCCAAAGTACAGACTCCACAACACAATGAAAGAAATGCAGTAGAGCCAGAACCTTGAGGTAATGCTAAGGGCACATGCAGAATATGACTCTGACTATGCATGCCGCATATTGAGTCTGGGATTTAGAGAAATCTCTTTGGATATTAGACTGTTGCACAGCATCCTGAGGCTCAGAGTAGGAGGCGCAGGAGTTTTATAAAAAGCACAGTATGTGTATATCAGGCTATAATACCGATGCAATATCATACGGATTGGGTAGACAGCATGGGGAATTACAGATGTTTTTAACTTTGAAAGGATAATGAAGAAAAGTCAACTCAAAGGTTCACTGAAAAGTTTTTGTGTGTGTGTAACCAAAGAATACTGACTCAATGCATGACCAGTGAGGGGAATATTTGAGGTAGCACGAAATAAAGTGAAAAACAGTAAGGTCCTGACACTGAAAGTGGACCACATTAAATATTTACAGTGATAATGGTTATGGTGCTGCACTCTGCACTTGTGAAATGTGTTGAGACTTACTGAAAGCAGTCTCTCTGAGTGGAGACGTTCTTCAGGTACTGCTTCAGAGCCTCACAGAAGTCGCCCAGCTTCTTCTGGGTCACCACCATCTCCGTACGGATCAGCAGCAAGGACTGCAGAGGAAGAAGGACATGGAGGTCAATTCATGCTGACATTTAATTAGTATGAAGCCATTGTGTTTGTGACAAGCAGACCGATACAATACAGTAAATACAAACATATATGAGGTTCTGTATGAAACAATTAAGATTCAGCTGACTTAATCATTGCTTTTTTTTGTCTTTATTGGCTGACATTTGCTTTTTTTCTTTTTTTTTTAGGTTTTATTTAGTGTTTCTTTATTGTCTTTAACTCAGGGGTCTCCAACACTTCGATCGCGAGCTACCAGTAGCGGTTCACAGACTGTGTTCAAAGAATCCAAGGACAATAAATGCACATCTTCCCACTTCAATTTAATCGAACACATAAGCCCTTTCTCATTTCCCAGTTTGCGCCTCCTCGGTTCCTTGCGTCTTAGTCTCGCCCACAGGAGATGCGAGTCGAGGAGGGGGAACCGAGGAGAGATAAGTGAAGCAACAGGCATTTGGAAACATTTGAAATCCTCTCCTCGGAGTGGTCATTTTAAAGCGACGTCCATTAATGATGACAGGAGGTACAGTGACATCATCTGTCCAATGGTTTGATAAACCGCTGTATTTGATCAACTCTGCCTGATTGGCATAACAGTGTTTATTGCTTACAGTATATATTTACTATAATTCCATTCACAATGTGGTATAATGAGACAATAACAGGCTACAGATTCGAACAGGGGCCGGTATGATTTGACTGAGGGAGAAATATTTTTCACAACATGAGATGAACGGATTTAATTATGGAATATCCTGTAGACATGCTAAATAATGACATAAATATAGGATTTCAGATTCAATCTATTATCAAAGCATTAATAGATGCTTATAGAAGACGTAGTATAAAGTCCACAGATGGAGATGGGGTAGATCTTTGACCTGAAGATATTTGGTTTATATTCCCTGATGCAGTGTCACTCTCTGTCCTGCTAAATGTGGCTCCTCCCACTAATCAGGTGTGCTGTTCCCCACAGGTGTAAGGGGGCTTGGCCTGGGAAACAAAGTAAGAGGAAATTGATTGGAAGAGATTTGTCTGTTTGGAGACAGAGCCGGTAAGTTTGATTCCTTACTTGATGTTCTTTCTTCTTTTTGCCATGCATTGTTTTTAATGTATTGACTTTTTGATTGACATTAGGCTTATCACTTTTGACTATTAAGTCGCATTAGGAAGACTTTTTTTATAGTTGGAAAATTCTTGTGGACTAGGAATTGGACATTTCCCCAGTTACTGTTGTATGTGCTTGTGTTAAGGGCAGAGTTATCTCGTAATAAATTGTCATTGATTTGCCACTAAAAAAAATTCTAGTAGAAAATAATTCCTAAATTGGGGTTAATAAAGTACATCTTATCTTATCTTATCTTATCTTTTCCCTGGTTGGTTTGATTGGTTTACTTCCAATTTATAGGACCCAAATGGGTGGATCCAAAACTCTGAACTTGCACTAGAGGGAATGCTGTTTGTGTCCCTTCAGTAAAATCTCCCTTATTTTAACTTTTGTTACGCTATTTGCGTACCATCCGACACATGTATACACAAACTCGCTCGGATCTGTCATTAGCTCGCATGGTTTTTCATACCATTGCTACGCTGACGACACTCAATTAATTTGGTCTTTTCCCCGCTCAGAGACCCAGGTTGTCACACGCATCTCTGCTTGTCTAGCGGACATCTCTCAGTGGATGTCTGCTCACCACCTCAAGCTCAACCTTGACAAGACTACACTGCTTTTTCTTCCGGGAAAAGATTGTCCCACTCTTGACCTAACAATCAACATCGGCCCCTCTGTTGTTTCTCCGACTCAGACTGCAAGGAATCTGGGTCTGACCCTAGATAACAAACTGTCCTTCACTGCAAACATCGCTGCAACAACCCGCTGCTGCAGATACACTCTTTACAACATCAGAAGGATACGTCCACACCTGACCCAGAAAGCGACGCAGCTTCTGGTCCAGGCTCTCGTCATCTCTCGCCTAGACTACTGCAACTCCCTCCTGGCTGGTCTACCTGCATGTGCCATCCGACCTCTGCAGCTCATCCAGAATGCAGCGGCTCGTCTGGTCTTCAACCTTCCTACATTTTCCCACACCACACCGCTCCTCCGCTCACTTCACTGGCTTCCAGTAACTGCTAGAATCCACTTCAAGACACTCATACTTGTGTACCATGCTGTGAATGGTTCTGGCCCTTCCTACATCCAGGACATGGTTAAACCATACACCCCAGCACGTGCACTCCGCTCTGCATCAGTCAAACGGCTCGCTGCACCCTCACTGTGAGGGGGACCCAAGTTCCCATCAGCAAAAACACGTCGGTTTGCTATCCTGGCTCCAAAATGGTGGAATGAGCTCCCCATTAGGCGCGTTCACACCGCAGGACTTTTCCCTGTACTTTTCCCCGTACTTTTCCCGTTTAGTTCCGTTAGCACCCCTTATGTCGCGTTCACACCAAAAAGAGTACTGAGCGCCGGGAACTTTCCCCCCCATTTTTAGCGCCTGCTATCCTGGGGAGAAAAAAGTACCACATTTCTGATTGGCTGGGCGAATTGCAAACCACACCCCGTGAAACTCTGAACACTTTTTTGAAGCGGCCATTGTATTTGCTGGCAGTAGCGTCATTAGCATTAGCCCCGCGCACAAACGGAGAGAGAATAACTTATGGCAACACAAAATAAAACATGGGAGCGGTGGAGATGAGGAGGTGTCGGCGTTCTGGCGATTTACTCGGAAGGCTTCAGTAGAAGCTGCTGGGAGTCCCAGCAGCTTCTACTGAAGCCAGTCCCCAACTCCGGGGACTTCCGGCCGGGGACTTGGGGTGGCAGTATACGCCGTGAAGTTGTTTGCGGCCTGCCAGTAAACCCAAAGCAGAAGAAGACGAAGTGACGTCAGCGGCTCATTTGCGTAATCTTCCCTCAGGGTAAAGTACTTCGGTGTGAACGCGATTGGTACTTAATGCCCTGGGGTTATTTATTGCTGGAGCGCTAAGCGCTGGCGCTAAGTACGGCAAAGTACTTGGTGTGAACGCGGCTATTGACTTCAGGACAGCAGATAGCCTACACATCTTCCGGCGCAGACTGAAAACTCATCTCTTTCGACTCCACTTCGAGCAATAAAAAAATAAATAAAACCCTTATATACTAACTAAGCATTTATATACTAACAAAGCACTTATATAACAACAGGACTGGCTTATCTAAAGCCAGTTGAGTAGCACTTAAAATGGTTTGGCTCTATGAAACTTGATGTACTTATATGATTCTGTTTTCTTCAAGTTTGTATCTTCTTGGTCGAATGCACTTATTGTAAGTCGCTTTGGATAAAAGCGTCAGCTAAATGCAATGTAATAATGTAATGTATAAGTAGTTTTGCTGCCTTAAAAGGTTGTTGCTGGAAATTAGTAGTGGAACGCATGAAAAACAACTCTGCATAAAATGTTAGCGTTCTGCCGTTAGCATTGAAGTGAAGATCACTTTCTGTTGCTCTGGGTTCCACTGCAGCTTTATGATAGCATCTGCATCTACCAGGGGCTTGCAACTTCAAATCATTTTTTAATCTGAAGCTCAAGTGGTGCATCCCCTACAGCTACAAACAATTTGTCTGATGCTTCATTGAAAAGGGAGTGTGTGGGTGTGTGGGGCAGGGTGTTCACAGTTGCTGTCTTGGCAGGTAAAAGCTAAAAATGCATTATCTCACACAGCCTATAGAAATGTTTTTACCCAGTGTCTAAGACTAAGAACATGTATCTTAACTCCCTTCCTATGGCCTAGTATATAACAGAAGCTTCAGCAAGTTAAAGTTGTGTGTAGCTGCATTTGTGTGTCTGTTGAATTAGTTAAACTGACAGTGTACATGTGTAGCCTTGAGGATGATTTTCAATTATTTGTATAAATCCCACTTGTAACAAGAAAAACCAAAGAAGTGCTGCTGCGCTGGTTTTGATCTGATAAGATTAGCTGCTTTCTTCAGCTTTTTATGTGCCTTTGTTACTGTAGCTCGATACAGTACAATTAAAAATTCATCCACTCTGACCTAGATAACTCCAGCAGTGTCTCACTGAGACTTCACAATACACATTCACTCACACTCACACAGACACTCCAATATCACATGTACACACGTGATGTGTAAATAAAGGTTTCCATCTTCAGATAATTCTGATTAATGAATTTATAAAGAGCCAGAGCTTTCCTGCAGTTGACTTTTAAAGGTTACGACTTAAATACTTTCCCTTGACCTGCCATGTCTTCTTCTTCCCTGATAGTTATTTGCAACATTACCAGTAATGACTTGCGAGTCCTTGGGAGGCCTTCAGCTGTGAAATACCTTTGGAGTTCCTGGCTATTTTTTAAGTGGGTTTTTTGAGTCTTATCAGTAGTCAGTTGCAGTCCATCCAGAGTTGTGTATTCTTTACACTAAATAAGACATTTGGCTGCGAGTCAGTCATCTCATCACAGATTTGAAAATACTTAAGCCATGTTTTTTTTGTTGCATGGTAGGGCACAACTCTACTCAGCTTGGTACGACTGTTTTAGTTTTCAATCAGTCAATCAGTTGTGAATAGGGGCCTGGTATATTTTTTAGATACTGCAGAGACCGGAGTGGTTAGAAAGGATTGTCAACCTCCCATCGTCAAGGGCAGTTAGTACTGGCCATCTCTGTGTTTTGGACAATCAAAGAACTGCCGGTAGTCCAGGGCGGCTGACGGCTGGCACGTATTAATACATTTATTTTTCCATTAATTTAACATCATCCTTTGAGTTTCACACTCAGAGCACACAGCGCTAATGCAAACATTTGGTACTTACTCGCCAAGTAATGATATATTCAAAAGAATTATCAGTGTGCAAAAAAGCACACGTCCCACCGCCCGGGACGTGTTATTTACAATGTCGGACAAGTAGATCTTTCAATTGACTTGTCCAGCGGACAAGTGACGTTTTTAGCCCTCATTTATTGACAAATTATTGATAAACTCAGTTTACAAAATGCAGAACTCATTCGCAAATTGTCCGTGTCCGCCATTGTTCGTTTAGAAATGTTAGTTTCGGTTCTGCTTGTCGATTCCTAACCCCCACAGTGGCAGGGTTGGGAAGCAAAACTCGGTTCCGAGTAGGAACAAATAACAATTGTCCGGTACCGGGATTAATAAGAGTTGTGAGGACAGGAGGCCGAGCCCCGCGGACCGCAGCTCTCTCTCTCTGCTCCGGATCATCTGATCGCTGCACGGTGCAGTTCAGCGTCTCTCTCTCCCTCTCTCTTTCTACACACAGCGGACCCGCTGCCCGTTTAACAGCCTAATCTTTGTCAAACTTTCTTATGTTCTTTCTTTAACACGTAATGAAGGTTATTACGCGTTTTAGCTCCTACGTTGTTAATATTGACGCCATTTCCTTTATGAAGTAAAGCAGCCTCCCTGTCTGTGTCCTCGCGCTGTCCTCACATCCCCCGACCCCCAGACTCGGAGGAGCACAGGGATGTCAGTATTGTTTATGAAGCAGGGTATAGAAAATACATTATTGAAATGAAAATAGTATTTATTTACTTTTACAAACAGTGAGCAGCTGGGCAGCTGCAGCATGTGTACTGCAGGACATGTGTAAGCATGCAAGCGTCTTTGAGTTGTAGAAAAGCGCTAGGCCTATAGGCTATAAATATAATGTATTATTATTATTAGGCCTATGTGTTGGTGTTGGACATGTGTGGTTGGACTCTGTCTCACAGGCAGGTTGCAGTGTAACATCAGAGGAGACTGGGCCAATTGTACATTCTCAAACTGCACCACATAGAACTAACTAAACAATGCAGAGATTAGTTTTATATAATTGTATTCAATAACCGTAAGAAATTAAACAGTATGAAGTGATTTCTAAATATGAATACAGATTTGACTTAATGTTTTCATAAATATGTTTTTCTCCCAGTTTGTCATGGGACTTATTTTTACCCTCTCAAAGAACCGGAATCGAGAACCGAAAATAACCGGAATCGAAAAGCAGAACCGGAATCGTTAAAATCCAAACTATACCCAACCCTAGGTATGTGTGATGCAGTAAAATATTACCGCTCACTTACGTTAGCGGTGACGTAAAAATCGTGGGGAAAAGTAAAATACGTTGGCGAAGAAGAAGATTCCAGTGGCCCCAATTTTTGTCCATTCTGGACAAGTGAAAAATGTATTCGGACAAGTAAATTGCCAAACTCACTTGTCCATGGACAAGTACTCTCTAAAAACTTTTTCTCACACTGATTATGAGTTAGGATTAGGGGATTGTACACTGCTGCTGCAGACACTTGCAGTTCCATGACTAGTGCAAGGGGGTGCACATTTGCATTTTAGTTTTCAATGTACCAAAGCCCATGCACAGATCTAATGAGGATATGGCCGGCTTTGCGTATAAGACACTCTCTGTGGCGAGGCACATCTCAGAGGCTGCAGATTTATCAATCTTTTGCCCTTAAAGGAGTTTCAAGAAGTGAAGAAATGTGCAATGTATAAATCGTTAAAGCACACTGCATAACCAGCAACAACCGTACGAGTGCACGCAGGCACCCATTTAAACAAATAGCGCTAGACCCCGTGTTGGTTGGCGGGCTGGGTCAGAGCCCAGGGCTGTTTTCAGTCCCAGTTTTTTTTAATATATTAAACTACCGTAGATAACTGCATATTAAAAAAAAGTTACTCTTTGCATATTTAAAAAATTGGCAGCTCGCAAACAACGGCGTACACAAAGCCTAATATAACTAGGTGCATACATTCATCTGTTTGGTACCAAATGAAATAACTCAGACATTCTCCTGTTTTCAAGCTTTACTCGCCCACACTGTAAGTGTACAATCTGCTGTGAAAAACAGGGTAAAGCAAAGAAGACCTAAATTGAGTTGAATTGATCCAAGTCATACTATGTGATGGAAACACTGCTTTATCTCATGGCCAAGGGTTATCAAAAACTATTTGAATGAAACTGAGCCTTGTGGGACCTTATGGGGAAACACTGCAGTTATCGACAGCAACTCCGAGAACTTCCTGTTTTAAAAGTCTACACAGCCCTAGAAATGCACGAAAAATCACTAACTGTTTTTGACCATGCTCACTATTTTCATAGCATTCTTCATTACATATTTGTTAAGTATTCAACCACTTTTTCATCCATTTCCCAAATCCACTTCATACACAGTTTTCACGTCTTATCTTATTTTGTTCTGCTTTGTTTTTACCTCACATAATAACCCTTTCTACCCAACACTAATCCTCTGCTAACTCTTCTAGCGCACTGCTAGAAGAGTGTGTAAGCGCACTCTACTCTCTCAAGAATAGAGATGTGATTAAATCCTATTTATCTGTATTGAAATCACCCTGTTGGCTGCTGTTTTTCCAACCCTGTCTGGTTCGGTTTTAATCTTCCACTCCTTGCCCTGAGTTATATTATGTAATCATTTTTAAAATACTGACAGTGATTGCAGACACAGGAAATGTATCTTTTATCGGGACAGATATTGCATATCAGATGATGCAGCTGATGTGTAACGGGAAATAACCTGCTGCAAAACACTGCAATATGAGTGCTCTCTATATTAAGCAGACATATAGAGAACACATGCAGGCTCTATGTATACAACACATCTGCATCCACTTGTGTGTAAGTGTGCCTATGTCTGTTTATTGGCATGTAAACACTGTTTATCTGCTGCAATTACCTTCAATTGATGTCATGAGGCATCCGCATTACTGCAACATAACTCTGCCAGAATGAACACCTTGTTGTTCATCTATAAAGATGCATACATGTGTGTTTGTGATTTATGAGGCAATGAATGCATGGGCGTGAAGCATCCATAAAAGTGATAGAGCCTGACAGGCTTATAAACGCTGTACAGACTACCTTAAGACATGAACACACAGCTGATGAGCACAAGCGTCCTACCAACTCGATTAGAAACTCTACATTGCCCAGCAGCCTCCGTTAATCGAATCACTACCACTCCATTAACCATCCGGCCTCCCTGACCGAATCTCTGAGATTACATCTGCTCCGCTCTGACACTGTGGCCCTGCAGAGGTGATAAATCAGGACCCCTCTAACTCGTTTAAACCGCACCGAAAACCTCTGCTTTAATGGTCAGCATCAAAGGTACATCCATGAAGATAGCATACGTGACCTTTTCTTACATCACAGTCCATCACAGTCCTTTTTTTTTGCACTGAACTCCAGAAACTGACGCTAACAAACCAGGGAAACCACATCATTACCATCTTGTTTGACAGAATTGAGAATACTTAGCAGCTGAAAAAAAAAAAAAAAGACTAATCAAAAAAAGCTACAACTTGAGTTAAACAGATTGCAAATAAACTCCTAATCTAACCTTCCACGAGTTAGACGACATCATTGACATCATTCTCATGTGTGTATGAAAATTAGAAGATGGAGAAAAGAGATGTCATGTTAGCTTAGCATAACATTTAAAATAGAAAAAGGAAGCCTGGCTTCTTGTCCTACCACATGTTTATTAGAGAGCTTTAGAGGTGCTGGTAGATGGATTTTGTTACCTTTGGACAGAGCTGTAGTGTTGTCCTTTTGTATGTGTATCTTGCTTTATTATAGACAACTCAGGAGACAGTGAGTATCGTTAGCCGTGCTTTATTCACGCTCTCTCCTACATCATAACTGGTGTCACACATATAACATTCCGGGTATTCACAACTCCGGACCAAAGAGTATGTCACAACATTACAAGAGCCAAGACAGCTGTTTTCCAGCTTCAAGGTAAGCTAACCATCTGCTTGCTAAGCTAACCTTTATCGTCTCCTGCTAAGCTAAGCTTGGATAAAATGTCAAACCCATGATAAGTTCGCTTTTTGTAAAATTATGATTTAGTCAAATGTAATTATTATTGTGGTAAGAAGGAGTACAGGTTATACATTCACTCTTAGGGTTATAGCCAGATTTTCAAATCGAAAGAACATTAATCAACAATTCTCTGAGACATTGTTGGCTAGCCACCAAATAGGTAATTAAAATGTTTTATTACTTTTTAAATTAGAGCAAACCAATTTTTGGTAATTTGTATCTCTTAGACTTGACCTTAGACTTGGGCGAGTGAGTGGGCACATGATTCAAATGCGTTGAATTAATTGAAATGTGATATCATTAAATAGTGTAAGACTTTGATGGGATTTTCCCAACCCCCCACAAGTTTTGAAATACGCACAGATCTGCGTCTCATCAGTTGTTATATTGTTTAAGGAGTGCCTTGAGCTTTAAACATATGTGACATATCTAATACGCTCTGTCATCATTTGTTCAGGATGTGTGTGAAAGTGTGTTGTTCGCAGGAAGATATACCATGGTGCTTCTTCTTGCACCTTCATAGAGCCAGACAATTATTGCATGCAGTGTGTTTCTGTGTTTATAGGACACTATTGACTCTACATGTCTGTTTGATTAGACAAACAACTGAATACCACTATGTCGTAAAGATTTACGGAGCTTTGTTCATCGGCTTGTACAAATATTATTGACTTCTGTCTTTTCCTAGGCTTGATCAGCAATTATTTTGCTGTGGCTGCAAACCACTCCCGTAAACTTGTGATCATCATGATTCTGACTTCACAGTAAACCCTCCATTCAACACTTTTATCAGGATTTATGTACACTAACTTTTTCATGATATAAAGTTGTAATTCCTTACCTGAAAAATGTCACACTACAGATGTGACAAATTATCAAACTTGAAATTCATTGTATCTTAAAAGAAAATGGAAAACATTACTCTAATGAAGGCAAGATGGCTGAAAACATTTGGGGAATTAAGCATGAATAATAGTGAGAAGATGTGCGACTTTAAGATAAAAGTTCAAGTAGGAAGACAGCTGTCAGCCTTTTATCCAATGGTTTTACTGGGTTCTGTATAGAAGCTTTACCATCCCATTTTCATAGCTGAAGAATACCTTACCCATCGCACCTGTTTTGTCTCCATCTCCGCTATTGCAGTCCCCCCCCACGTTCAACACCAACGCTTTTATCAAATAAACTTCATCTGAACATGGCGTTTCCTGTGTTGGCAGCTGGCGGCTAGCAGATAGCGGCTAACTGTGCTTATAGCCAAAACAGTGCAGACAATGACAAATGTGCTAACGGAGCTAGCAGTGGTAACAAAAGAGGAAACCAAAGGGTATAGACAACCTTTCTGTAACAGCGCTATCAGCCCTATCAGCAAAAAATGCTGTTTAAGCGGAGTGCTGAGCGGCAGCTAAAAGCTAGCCAAACACAAGGACTCACATGCGCTAACATGCACACGCAGCGATCCTGACTATTAACAAAACTCAGAAAGAAAATCTCAGAATACAACACACAGAAATGGTGGGCGTTTCATTCACTAGAAATGAATCCACTATATCTTTACATAGTAAGTAGTTGTTTGCAACTATATTACTGCTCTGAAAATCAAATTCAGAATCTTTAATGTGTCTTTTTTTGATAAACTAACAATACAATTGGGTGTTGTTTGCTCAAGTTTCTGAGAGAACAGCAGTTATTTGCTCAACAATAAAATACACCATGTGTAAATTGTTTCAGTTTTTTATAGCATCCTTTAAAGTAACGGTGACAGCTTCAATGCCAGTGAAAAATTGGTGCACTATATATGTCTATCACAAAAGTATTTCTTTAATAGAAAGTCTAGGGGTGCCAAAGTCGCAAATCTGCTGCACAGTCCTCTATGATTTACTATACTAAGGACATTCTCTGGCTATTGTAAGGGAGGTGAAAGTATGTCAAATGTAAATCATTAAATAAACTTGTGTCATCTTCTCTCTCACTCTCTCTTTCCCTCCCATCACATTGGCTAACCCCAGAGTGAGGCTCTGCACTGACAAAATGTATCAAATATGCAGAGATCATCAGCATCTACCACATCCTGTACTATATATGTAAAACATGCGTGTGTGTTTAGAATGCTGCAGTATGGTTTGTTATCCCACTGGGGATGAAAATGGGAGTAGCAGAAAGATGTGTGAGTATATGTTGCAGAAAAAAGGGGGGGACGGATTAGTCAAATGTTACCATGGGAACTGGGAAATACCACATTAAGGTCTTCCTCTCACACCTTCTCATTCTCGACCCGTCATCTCTCACACGCACTTTCTCATTCTGTCTTCCCTAAGGCCTTCCTCACCCACTTATTCATTGCCCCAGTTCTTTTTTTTAACAACTTAACGCTATCTGCTTCCTTCTCACTGTCCATATATTCCCCTCTCTTGTTAACACCCCATACTCTTCTCTCCTACACATTCTTTCTCCTCCTTCACCACTTGGTCTCTCTTCCTTATCCTCACCCCTCCTCCCTCTTTTTCTCTCTCCAGCTCCTCCTCCATATTTTTATGTGCTCAATTAATCCCTCATTTATTGAAAAGAAAAAAGAACAAACCCCTTAATTCATTCAAAGAGAATTTGCATTTTTCTCCCTATTTTCTCCGCATTAATAGATGGATGACTACATTATGGTTTACAGTGCCAGACATGCTTCAGTGGGAGGAGAGGAGTATGTATAAAGCGGTGCAGGAGTCCCTTGAAATGACTTGAATTTTACCACTTCCAGTTACCTTGTTAAGTTAACGTTAAGGGTTTTTGGGAAGTAGCCTGAAATAAGTTCACCTTTCCTTCTACAAATAAAATAAGTTGTGAATTTCCGCAGCTTCTATTTGTCAAATATTGGTTTCTAACAACCTAATAAACTACTAAATGTCATCACGCAAACACTACGCTGCCTTTAGCTTATCGATTGTGATGCGTAGCAACGAGACCATGATAATGTTAGCAATTTACTTCTCGTGATTGCATTTACGCTTCAAAAACCTCGCAGTGGTGTGGAGGTTATCCTGCTGAACAAAGCATGTTAAGTATCATAATCGTGTTCTTGCCATAGAGCTTATTTTCTGCAAAATGCCGGGACCCAATGGAAAAATAATTGTCTTTTTGTCGAAGAAGCCCCTTGCTTTGAGGTTGGCATCACTGAACCATTCTATTGTGAGCTTGCAAAAATGTTTGTGCCTGACTTGGTAGCTAACAACTGGCTCTACACATTTAGCTGACATGCAGTAACAACATGATTCGTTCATAATCTAAGTTCAATACACCCCCTTGTTTTAGCTCTTGTTTGGTCCCCTCCAACTTCACAAGAACAATTTGGCTCTTTAGCTGCTCAATTCTTCCATTTTGTTCACCTGCTAAATCTCTAATGTTGCTAATGTCCCTGCTGCTGTGTGCACAGTGGGTTTAGGATATTATAGTTTAAAACTGCTACTTGTTGTGGCTAGGAATCAGGTTGATGAGAACAGTGTGACAGATCAAAACCCTGAAGTTGTGGGTAGCTAAAAGATGAAAGAATGTTGGGGGATAATTCTCTGTGGTTGCATGGTGATCATTATCATTAGTGCCCCTGCTGGAGTGGAGCGATCAGCCACTGTTTTTGATATCCCCTTTAAAGTGAGTGTTTAGCTATACACAACCATGGTGTTAAGCAGTTGTTGCACATTGGTCACTTGCAACATTATCTTGCACTATCTTAGCTGTATTTCTCTTTCTTCTTGCATGTTTTTGTATTGTTGGAAACTATGTATGTGTTCGAAGTGATGCACAGCCTGTGATGCATTTGTATATAGTGGTATAGAACTTTATGAAACAATCCATTTCCAAAATTGAAGTGATCAGTAGCTGATTTTTTATTTATTGAAATGCTACTATTGATTAAAGTGCAGGCAGGGGGGGACTGCCGAGTGCCATTATTCATACTGTGCTGAACCAAAAGTGGGTTGGACCAAATTAGGTGCGGGTACACCTAAAAAAGATGAATAGCACAGTGAAATAGTTACAATGGAGCCCTGAAGTAATATTTATTAGTGCAGCTTTGACTGGAATTGTGATAGCTACCATAATGTCTGTGTTAAGTTTCCATTTCAGTGTTTCTCCCTTATTGCAAAAAACTTGTACAGTTGTTAAGATAACAACAACACTGTATGACTCACAAGTGATATCTAGGAACTGAGCATCTATAAACAAAAGCAACGACAGAACGTGTTAAGTGTAAGTTGAATCTCCAATTACAGCCTCAGTTAATGGAACCAGACTGCGGTTGTAGCACGCAGCTCCCCAACGTTATCATGTGTATTCAAATTCCATCTCTGAGACTATTGCTGCAATCATAAATGGGCCAACATGCCGGCTGAAATTAGGCTGAGGGGCTGCACGGAACACTTTGAGGTTTCATAATGTACTAATGCGCTGCGGGACTGCCGGTTCGCTCATTCATATTTTGCCTAATACAGCAGCAACAAATCTCTTTAGACATGCTGCTATTTATAGGGCAATGACAGAGATGCATTTGTTACCTGCACACTCACGCAGCATACAAAAGAACATCCAAAAATCTTCTGGAAAATTGGAAATACTTTCCTAAAAACCTCTTTCACCCAACTTGTACCCTGCAATATTGACGTGTTTATTAGTTCTAATTCATTTGTATTTGATGATACATAACAGAATATTAGAGTTTCAAGTAAAGCCTTGAGGGGCCAGGAAGCAAACCTCATAAAAGACAGAATTGAAATAGCAGCTGCCACTGATAATGCAATTCTAGCTCAATATTCCCAAGGACAAATTCCTTTTGAACTGCCGCCACCTTCACTCAATCTTTTTATCCGTCTCTGCTTGACTTACACATCCTTTCTAATGATGCACGTCTCTTATTATCCCTATGATTCCCTCTCTCATACACACACAAGCTCCCTGTGAGCTTCACTGATGCAACCTGCCATATACTAACTCTTCAGCAGAGGTGTCACTGTGCTCTCATGCCCTCTCTTTGTCTCACTGTTAACTCACTCTCTAGTCTTTCTCGCTGTATGACCTTGATTTTTTGTCAAAGACAATGAGATATTTTCCACTCAATTATGGCCTCCAAGCAGAGTACAATAAAGTATTTTCTTTAAATACTGCACATATTTAATATCTCACAATGTTCTCTTTCTTGTCCCAGTTGATTCTCCTCTGCTTATGAATTCTTCCCAACATCAATACATTCATTCTCCTCTTTGCTTTCCCATCTGTCTTCCAAATGATTCCTTTGATAAATGTTGATATCTCTTGATTTCTTTTAAGACTGGAGTTTTTCACAGCAAGCATGTTTACAGAAATATATTTGAGCTCGGAACAGTTTATTCCTTCAGTTCAATTTTGTGTAGGAACGTGATTTGAATTTCAATAAAAGAGGCTTGGTGTTGGTTCCCATCCAGGAGAAGGTGCACTTTGTGAGAAAGTCAGGAAAACGTATATTGACAAAAACACATGAGGTTTTAGGGTAACGAATAACATGAGAATAAAACATGTTTGGGACAGATCTCTCCTTGTGGTCATTTTTTAAATCAAGAAATAACACTATCTCTCCTTTTGGCTTGTGTTTGTTCTGCCTATGTTTCTACACTAATCACCAGTAGCAAGCCGCTTGTGAAAACACTACATAACCCAAAAATATCAAAGACTTAAAGCAGAGGTTTCTTCAAGTTGTATTTGACTTTAATCTATGTTATCCTTCTTTTATCCTTTTGTTAGTATTATCACTGTCTTCCACTTTTCATTATTCATACCTCTCTTTCTGTATTGTTGTTGCAGGATGGGTGAGGGGTTGGGGGGTAATGGGAACCTGTGAACCCAGCAATGGGTTTATTGTTAGCTTATGTTTACACTAATTAATCAAGACTTTCTTTCACTTACAAATGACAATTTGGATGTGGTAAAGGGACTATATTTATATCAGATAAGATAAGATAAGATAAGATAGGACTTTACAATAAACACAATAAACATTATTGCGCTTTATCCAGTTTTTACGACCAATTAAAGTGCCTTACATTCTACGAGTCATCATTTACCCATTCACACCTCACCCATTCAGAGCAACTGGCATAACGTTGTTGATTGGCACAAACCAAAATGGTACAAAACTACATGGTTAGGCTAAGAAACAGATGGTATGGCTTAAAATAAGTATGTTAAGTTATTTTAGTAACAGGCACAAATGTAAACAAGTGAATGTAGACTATGTGATTCACGTGGGAAAAAATGGCGGTCTACTGTACGTGTTGAAAGTCCTGTGTTTGTTAGACATATCCATACACAGTTCTTGCGGAATATGATTAGAAACATATCTTTTTATGGGTACGTAATTTTTTAGGAGAAAGGTTTATTCTCAAGAGGCTGTTGAAACAAACTATCATACTTAGGGCTTGTGCTGCTCGCAGTAACTTCTCTTGTGTTTACAAAATATGTACTACTCTATATATCCCAAATCTTATCTGCTCTCATTGTAGAACAGACAAACACCACAATACTGCGTCTCATTTCCATTTACTTTCTGAATGTCTCTGGAACTATAAATCTGTCTCCCTTTCTCCCCCGTCTCTTTTGTCCAAAGTACCTTAGTTATATATCGACATTGATTCGCATTCATTGAGCCCTATACATGCGAGTGAAATAATGCTGCGCTGACTTAAAGAGACGATTAAAGGCACGATCTGACGGCAATACAAAAAAAAAGCTGACACTGTAGTGTGTGTGTGTGTGTGTGTGTGTGTGTGTGTGTGTGTGTGTGTGTGTGTGTGTGTGTGTGTGTGTGTGTGTGTGTGTGTGTGTGTGTGTGTGTGTGTGTGTGTGTGTGTGTGTGTGTGTGTGTGTGTGTGTGTGTGTGTGTGTGTGTGTGTGTGGTGTGTGTGTGTGTGTGTGTGTGTGTGTGTGTGTGTGTGTGTGTGTGTGTGTGTGTGTGTGTGTGTGTGTGTGTGTGTGTGTGTGTGTGTGTGTGTGTGTGGCTTTTTCTTTCCTCTTATGGGTAATTCTTTTGTTTTGCTGCTTGCTTTTATTCCCACTGACCTTCTGTTGAATTTACCGAAACCTTTCAAATTCATATTTGTTAGTTGTGCAAATGGGAGCCTATTGTCTTGCTTTATTATTCCAATATGAATAATACAATGTGTTATTGTTGCAGAGGAACAAAAACAAACAAGGTACGGCTTCAATTGGAAAATAAATAAATAAATGAATGGGACCTCTCGGTACAGTTAGGTAGGTAGTCAGTTGGAGCTTGCAACAAAACATTCAATATAGTCAACTAAAGAGAGAAAGGAGGCAATACATGCTAAGTTAGAATACACACACACACACACACACACACACACACACACACACACACACACACACACACACACACACACACACACACACACACACACACACACACACACACACACATACAGTGAGCTGGATGTCAGTTTTGAAGCTTAAGTGGACTAAACTTGTGTTTCAGCAGTTACAGAGGGAGGAACGAAAGCAGAAATAGAAAGAAAGAAAGAGAGATGGATTGTGGTTGATTAATGTGAGTAGGAGAGGTTATTGAATTTAGCGAGAAAATCTCCACTGCCAAGAACACAAACAGCCACCCAGGGATTTGGGCGATTCAGGGAACAACTGCCATCATTTATACATCAAGAGAGGAGGACAGTGAAGAGATCCTCCTAACCAACAGCCCTGTCAGACATGACTGATTTTGATGAGCCTTTTATGACCCAGTCACGTGTTTCAATTGTATTTATAGTATATACTGCAGGCTATTGATGCAGTGAGAATAAGTACTGAATGGACCATTGACAAAGAGTCCCTCTGGTAACTCTTAGCACATCTTCCTCCAGATGTGCTGTATTTAAACGTCAGTAGTGTGGCAGAAGAGGAAGTGTTCTCTGGTCATAAAGAATAAGATGGTCCTTTTTTCGGATTACTTTTTTAGAGTAATTTGCTGTCTTCACCCATACAATCTATTTTTTCACTGCGCCCAGCTTGTGTTGCTCTTAATATCGGAAAGGCCCGTTCTAACAGCGCTCAGTTTGTACCAAAGTGCGCTCCTGACAGTGTTATATTCTTTAAGGCTTCTAGCTTAATGATAACATCTCTATTGTGCATTTTATATTTTTCCTATTGTCAACTTATTCAATCTAAGTCAAACAGGAAGAAAAACAGTATTCTTTCGGGTCTATTTTCAGCAGCGGATTAATAATTCAATTTTATATTTTAGTGAGTATTTCAGGCAGGTCAGTGTTTGTTCGATTGATTCAAAATAAACTCTGGTAATCATGTTCATTGTAAATAATAAATGTACCCTGTGCAGCTGTGTGGCTCACTGATATGTTTTTAATAGTTTTTGGACGACACTGGCACAGAGGAATACATTATATAAGGTTTAGGATTAAAAGAAGATGCTCGATGGATGTATCCATTGTTGGTTTTGCTGTGTTAAAAAGAAAGAAGATCTAAAACATTGCCATTCTCATAGTTTAACATGTAGCTCATATACGCTGAACTACTTCATGATAATAAAAAAAACAGGCAGATGGTGTATAATCTTTTTTTACACAGTATACACAATCAATTTAATAGAATGTTACTGAAAAAACCAACATGTTACTGTGTTGATTTTGACAAACTGTGGCTATTACAATGTGTGAAATGAGGGCTACGGTGTCTAAAGATATCACGTTTAGTTTCACAAAGATATAGTGGGATTCAAATTGTTGTAGATGGCACCTTTAGTTTAGACTCGTATATTATTTAGCACTTTATCATAAGAAATCCTGTAGCAACTTAGCACTTTCCTTATAAATAAAACGGATGTATTTTTATTGAGGGAGGAAGTTCTGTACCCTGCTGCCCTCCTTTAACTTTTAAATAGGTTTTATCTGCAGGGCTGAGTACTGTACTAAATTCTGTTGAAGATTTGACCATTTACTGTTCTCTTCAATATTTCAAAGACTACTCTATAAGGGCTGACCTGTCTCTCTGACATTTGACTTTCTCAATAATTCCCTTACTGCTTCATAAATGCTTCCAAACCTAGCCCTATGCACTTTTCACTTTGTTCTTTGACATTGAAACAATCTGACTTTTGATATTTTTTTTGAGATATTAAAAGTAATGCCTAGCCACATTAAAACTACTGAACTGAGTAATACTGGATACGTAGTACACCTTATGCGCTCGCCTTGGTAGGTTCTCCTCTGAATTACTTCCTCATAAAATACCTCACATTAATAAAAATGCCTCCATGATTTGGGCGAAAAGAAGCTTGTTTGCAGCTGAATTGATCATGTAAAGCCTATTGAACCATCTTCTGCTGAAAGGAAGGAACGTTGTGCTTACTTGCGGTCTACAGAAGCAGAAAATAAATGAGTGCAGCCACCTTCACACAAACATCTTTACCACTGATGTGTTCTTGTGCAAAGCAGCTTAAATCAACTGCTCCAGTGAAGTGCATCTGCAGGCTTCAGAGTGTCACATGCAGACTTTTAAGACTCAATGCTACATAGAACTTCAAATTAAGATTAGTGTAAACCCTAAATAGAAACAATTAAAATGTTAAATAAGACTATCTGATTAAAAGTTCTCTCCAAAAAATGTACTGTGAAATACAGGACTAAAATATATTTAAGTGACATGGCCCTACCTTGATTAAATAGTGTACTAAATATAAAGCTATGGATGCTGCAGAAGTTTAGTTTGTTTAGAAACTGTGCAAAACCAAAATGTAAAAACAGTTTGCCGTTTTAATGGGGGATACATGCTAACAACTTTGGTAATAGTCATATTTTGAAAAAGCCAAGCTAGTTGTGTACACAGTATGTCAACCCAGTCTCATGGCATTTCGTGTTATTAGTCACGAAATTAATTTAATCTATTGATTCGTGTTCACCAACACGATTTTCACCTTTTTTTCGTGTCACATAGAACGATTTTAAATGCAATGTATTTCTATAGGTAGTATGTTTCGTGCCTGCAACACGTCTTTTTGTCCGGTCGGGTCTTGGAAGACCAGAAGCTGTGTGGTTCATAAAAACATGTTCTTACTCAATATCTTACCCTAAGCCTAACCCTATCCCTTTTATTTTAAATTGTATAATGTCTGAGTTTTTTTGCCGTCAGTGAGGAAAAGAAATGGGGCTCAGAGCCTCAGAATACTGAAATCTGTATTTTATGTCATCTTTTTTTCCTTCTAATTTGTTATTATTTGGTGCAGGCACGAAACATACTACCAATAGAAATACATTGCTTCTAAAATCGTTCTGTGTCAGAATACTTAAATCTGTATTTTTTTAAATGTCTTTTTCCTTCTAATTTGTTATGATTTACATTGCTTTTAAAATCGTTCTGTGTGACATGAAAAAAATGGCGAAATCGTGTTGGTGAACACGAATCAATAGATTAATTTCGTGACTATAACACGAAATGCCGTGAGACTGTGTTGAGTATGTATATGCTATGCTCATGAACTTTACTCTGTTATGCTAATTTACCATAAATACTGAGAATGGGGAAACCGATAGCCTTGCTCTTTCCAAAGGTTATTACAAAAATGTGATTAGCACTTTTAAAGTCTTTAAAGGGCATGTTAGGTGGGCTTTTGTTGTTTTTTATACTGTTGGATGGAGCAAGGCTAGGTGTTCAGTTGTCAGTCTTTGCTAAGCTAAGCTAAGCTAACCAACTGCCTGCTATAGTCTTGTATTTGTGCAAACAGACGTTCTGTGAGAGTGGTACTATCTTGAGGTATGCAGATTTTGTCATATTTGGAAAAAGCCAAGCTAGTTGTGTACACAGTATGCTAGGCTAAAATGAACTATGCTCTGTTGTGCTAATTTTCACCTTTTTTTCGTGTCACACAGAACGATTTTAAAAGCAATGTATTTCTATTGGTGTTTCGTGCCTGCAACACGTCTTTTTGTATACACTGTACACACTGTATAACACACTGTTATTTACTCAACAATAACACACAATTATCCTTGTTTTTATTTATTTGTTTAATTCCATAATCTCTGGCTTTTTTGGCGTCCGTCAGGAACTGAATTTCAAAATAAAATAACCGGAAACAGATACACAGCCACTGAACTGATTACCCAAGATCCTCAGCTATGGTTTAAGCTCGGTGATTGGATTGTTTAGCCGCAATGCACGTTGGGATATGGTGTTTATGCGATATGAAATACGAAAAACATTTAAAAAAAGAAAATAATACTTTATTCCGTGTGTACTTGCTTTTCTCTTCATCACATAACAACATTGTAATACACGGTTCGGCTACATTAAATATTACACATCTGCCGTAGTTCTTTATTTATAGAGCCCAACTTCATACAGACATAAATAAAGCAGCTGTATTCGCCATACAGGAAACACACATTTAAAACGGTTTTGCCTGCCGTTTTTATGTACACAAGCATTCATTAGTGGTTCGGAAAGTGGCACTGTACCTTAATAATATAAAGGCTTGTATTTGCGTGCATTTCCTGCTCGGAAAGTGGCAATGTACTGAGAGTGGAGGTGTCCTGAGATTAGCGCCTGCAGGCAGGCTCCATGGACCTGTCAGCTCCGGACAGCGCAAAATGCGTACATGAAGCGCTACGTCATGAACGCAATAAATCTACCCTCGTGGGGGCGCGCTCATGTGATTGGCTTAGAATTGAGGAGACATCTGATTGGCTATAGATAGAAAATATTACAAGTACGAATCGGGTCACCGTCAGGGGAGTCTCAAAAAAACCCACACACGAATGCACAGCGATCCATGCACAGAAAGCGGTTTGTGTTTGTAGGTGCAGCGGTTTTAAATGGAAAACAAATATGTGAGGATCAAAACTACATATGTAAAACTTTTTTCTGTATTTGGATTTTATTTACATGTATATGAAACGGAACACATTTGTGTGTGCATTGAAAAACACAAGTGTGGATCCGGAAATACAAGTGTGAATCCTTTTGCGGATCATGAAATACAAGTGTGAATCCTTCTGTGTGCATGTGTGTATTATGAGACTGTTCTGAGCCCATACTTATGCGGCGCAATTAGTGTAAGCGCACCACAGTTTATTCGCCGTTTACTCCACTAGCACCCCCCCTCGCGCTCGCGACACAGATTGGGCAGGGGCGGCCCTGTAGGTAGATCTTTTGGGCTTGGTCATTTTAAAAGTAGCTCCCAAGCTGAAAAAGTGTGGGCACCCCTAAGTGATCTCTACAATAAAACAGTTTAGTGCCGGATGTCCAAAGATATTAATAGGAGGAGGTGCAAAACAGAAAAACGAATGAACCTTTATTTAAACATTAAATAATACTTTAGATTAAGGTCTTCTTTTAAATAAGAAAAAAGCTTTGGGGGTATCTACAGATCAATATTAAGCCTGACAAAGTACTTAACGTCTAATATATTGCTTTCCTGCTATGTTAACTATGTTGAAGCACTTATTTTAACTGATATTATACATATGTATTACTCTTATAAGATGTATGTAGATAGTATAAGAAATGTGCAGAATATGAATGTTTAATGGTGGAGGTATACACACATATTGATAGATGTCTTGTAATGCACTGTTGAGGAACCGGCGACCCAAGTTTTTCATTCATTGCATAACTACACCGTAGTTGTGTATATGATATGTCAATAAACCTTAGAAAATCTTGAAATCTTGAAAGGGATGTGCAAAATAGCCATTATATACAGTCTTTGATTAACTATTAGTAGAGAATAACGAGTAATGAATATACTTTATAGGGATCTGCAGATAAATGTTTAGTCTTCTCAAGCACCAACTATCAAATATCTCGCCTGATTGTTGGCACTTGATAATCACCTTCCCTGAATTTTACTCAGGTGTAACTAAAGTCTGATTTAAGGGTTGTTTATATTTCACATCATTAATCAGAATGTGCTGGTCCCGTTCGAATCCAGTTTTGGATAGTCTGCCGTGGTTTCGTTCCATTTCAAAGAGCTGTTTGACGCTCGGCGTAACCTTGGCGCACTGCCACTCCAACATCCAATCCCAGAGCTTGAAGATTAATCACGGGGACTGTAGTCCCAAATGATAGCTGGGGATTATGGATAGTGTAGTGTCTTCGGCCATCCTAAACTCCGAAATGTTTTTCGGATTTCATATCGCATTAACACCATATCCCAACGTTCATTGCGGCTAAAACATCCAATCACCGAGCTTAAACCATAGCTGAGGATCTTGGGTAATCAGTTCAGTGGCTGTGTATCGCAATGATGCTCGAAATGTCCCATATAGGCCTACGTCTGTTTCCGGTTATTTTTATTTTGAAATTCAGTTTCTGACGGACGCCAAAAAAGCCCGAGATTATGGAATCAAACAAATAAATAAAAACATGGATAATTGTGTGTTATTGTTGAGTAAATAAGAGTGTGTTATTTAGAAAAGAATAACAAATTAGAAGGAAAAAAAGATTTCAAAAATACAGATTTCAGTATTCAGAGGCTCTGAGCCCCACAGCTTCCGGTCTTCCAAGACCCGACCGGACAAAAAGACGTGGTGCAGGCACGAAACATACTACCAATAGAAATACATTGCTTTTAAAATCGTTCTGTGTGACACGAAAAAAAGGTGAAAATCGTGTTGGTGAACACGAATCAATAGATTAAATGTCGTGACTATAACACTAAATGCCGTGAGACTGGGTTGTACTGTGACATGTTTTGGAAAACAATTCTATTTATTTTCCTTTTTTCAACTCTGAATTCACAAATAATACAGAGCAACAAAACCTATAAATAATATATATTTTTAAATCCATTGTAATTGTTTTACTAAAAAACCCTCCACTGAATGAATGGTACAGTGTGAGCAACAAATCACCATTATGTGCAGTTCTATCTGCTAAAAGGTGGGACATATTTCACACTCTCCCTCTTGTCAGCACATTGAGAATTATGGATAATTCAGAAAGCAGGACCATCTGAGCGATGGTCAGATGCGGGAATATAAATATTTATAACCTTTTGATTTATTTTTCATAAGGGTCTCCAAAGCCTCCTGAATGTCCCTCTGTGAACCCCTTTTTCTCCTCTTACCTCCCTACTGTCTGATCCATTTATCTACAACCAATCAAACATTCCTAACATATTTAAGCCCTATGCAGAGGGTCTTACTCATTCAACACACAGTATGAATTTACCTTCTCAACTGACATCTTTCCTGAACCTTTAGCATCAAATTGTTTAACTTTAGGGATCTCTAACTTTTCATAGCACCTCTGATAACAATTGTGATTTGTTTTGTTTATCATCAAAAAACTGCAAAATCATTCTCATTAGCTGCATCTGTATTTTTGATTTTAATGTTATAAAGCAAATGTTAGCATGCTAAAATGCAAAACTAAGATGGTGAAGTAAGTACACATTACCACTACTTAATAAACATCAGCATGTTAGCATCAATATAGTGGATCAGTTCATGAACTTTATCAAATATGCAGATTTCTTAAAACTTTGTATATTTTAAATGTTTTATATACGTAAAGTCAGAGAAGAGTATTGCCATTATTTTGTAGGTCAACCCAGGACCAAACCCGGTTGTTAGCATTTTAGCATCCCTTGACCAAACCAATGAAATGCACTACATTACAGTCATATAACTGACTTCCCCACCACTAAGCTTGAAGCAGACTAGTTTGGCGTGTTGATGCATCTCGCTTAGCCACTTGTTACAGCCTTTGTTAGATGTTAGAAAAATAGAAGCTTTAAAATTCACGAGTACGGTTTTGCTGACATGTTTAATGTCATTGAGCAAAACGTGATAATCTTTTACGCTTGTGTTAACCACAGACCCTATTTCAAGCATCAATCCGAAAACCCATTTAAAAAACGATTGACTTTGAGATTAATGAACCGGAAGAACTAAAATTCTAACTCATTTCTGGGTTTTAAGACTTTACCACCGCTCCACCAACGCTAGAGTGGCTGTGGAAACTTAGTCCTGATTAAATATTCAGCACTAGACAACTGTGACTCATTCTTTTTTGAAAGATCAATCCCAGGAGTCAAATGTTAATTTGGACGCTTCAATTTTGCAAGAAGGAAAATAGTTTAATGCTGGCGTAGGTTTGTGCTCCTTGCCCATTGCCTTCTAGGTTTTATTTATAAAATCAGAGCTGTGCCAAGATTTTGTATTGAATGATTCAAAACAGAGGAGGGAGAAATGACACATTTGTGCTCTTGAGATACAAAAAAACACTTCAGGCTCTATTGAAACCATCCTTTCTTAAAAAACAGAACCCTATTTCTTTTTCTCATTCCCTTTCCTTATTTCATTATATCTCATCACTCTTTTATCTGCCCTTTCATCCAACTCACGCCTTTACATTACGTTTTGTATTCCATCAACATCAGCTTCTTTCATTGCAACACTCCCTCTTGGTTATGTGCCTTCAGAGGATCAAAAGAATGACAATATACAGTGTATGTGATGGATTCACCTTCTTCTCATGACACAATTCATTGTACGCCTGTCGCTCACTGCACACGTGCGTCCACTTCACAACTGCAGTTTCTAAGTATCTCTGCGTCTCTTATACAGTATATGATCTTATTATGATCCCCTATGTGGTTATATAACTCACAGAGGTGTCTTTGTTCAGCGAGGAGGGATGGTTGCTTTGACAGAGGACTGAAATGGAGAGGAGATGGCAGTAATCAAATGTGGATCTCTGGTAGAGAATAAAGGTCCGGGGGAGATGGAGTCTTCAGAGAGATGGTGAAATTATGTTAAGGTGAAGAGGAGCATGACCTTGTTAAGAGTAATCTGTGTCAGGAAGCAGTAAAAGGTTTTGAGGAACAGAAGGCTTCAGGGGTGATGATGCACACGGTTGTGTAATAAGAGGGTGAGATGAAGGGACAAGGAGAAGAGGTGAAAGGTGGATGGTAGAAGATTTGAAGGAAAAGCTGAGGCTTTGTGCTTATTAAATCTGAACCTGACATTCAGCATGCTGGCTTCACTCTATAAGCTTATGTTCTGGTGGTAGATTTTTATACATAATATTTTTTAACTTGTAACAAAGGTTCCACCCATAAAACATAGAAGTTGTCTTCAAAGCTCCACATGTATGGCTCAAGTTGGCACCATCTTGGCAGTGCTGACTCTGCCTAACTTCTAGTTTGTGCTGTAATGGAGGAAGAGGTGGATTGGTGGATCTGAGGCAAACTGACAGTTTCCAGCTAGGGGTCACCCACATGTCTCTCAAGAGGCCATGCCTTTAATAATGCATAAAGTCACAAGTGAGGTCAAAGCCTGTGTGTTAGGACTACAAAAAGCATGGTAATGAATCTATTTCATAAAAGTTCAACTACCCATTTTGAAATGTGGTATTTAGGACTTGATTATCATGATTGCTATGAAAATAGGCTATTCAATTGGGAAACTACAATGGCTTTCATATCTACAGTAACAACGTGTTCTAGCACTGACTGTTTAGTACACCCAACAAGCTATGTATGGACTTCTGGGGAAGTGAGATGAAGCTGCTGCTACATTACCATGGGAACTGAAGCAGAGTGTTTTCCCAGTCTGTGTGAATACACAAATATGTTTATCTTGAAGGCAAAATTCCCCATCGGATTCTGCTTTTGTACAGCAGACAACCAGACAAACAAATGGACCATGGAAAGATAGGTAATAGCTGAGGGCTACTTCTTCAAACTCCCTAAAAGTTGTTTTAGGGTGGTATTTTTATGTGCCCAGAGTAATTATTTTGAACTGGTGCCTTCTCTTTATCTGCCTGTTCCTTTCATTTGACTGTTCTTTGTCTTCTCGCCTTTAAATGGGCCACTTGTTGGGTGTTTTAGAAGTGTTCCTTTTCATGCATTTTAAAGAACAACCTGAGACTTCTCCCTCTCAGTGCATATGAGCAGTCTCTCATAATAACCTCTCTATGCCTGTGCCCATGACAGCAACTCAACAATTTTGTCAGTGCTCTTGCTGCTTGCCGACAGAAAATGGAGAGCCATAAGTGGCCCGACTCCTGTGTGTAAAAGTGCAAAAGGTGATTATTGCACCGATCTCCTGCAGGCAGAAGAAGAAAACTCCTTGTGGCACAGATGGGCAAGATATCATTTTACGATGGAGTGATCTTGGGGCCAGACTAGGGCTTGAAGGAATGGCAATTTTAGGCCCAGGCTCCACGGGAACGCATACGGCAAAACGCATAGGATTAACGCAAATGCCAAAAAGCTTCCGTCCACACGCAATATACACCGAATTGTGTCTTGCTACACGAGACAGCTCCGTTTACATCCAACCGCTGGAAAAGCTGCAGTACATATGCCGAGCCTGTACGTGGCGCTGTAACTTCCTCCACAAAAGCAGCAACTTCCTCCACAAAAGCAGCGAAGAAGAATGGTTGTCATGGCTGCACTTCTGTTTATTCTCCGCGGTGGGGGCTGAGGGAACCAGGCAGAGTTTTTCGCCGGTCAACGTGTGTTAAAGTTTAAATCTTCATGCTTCCTCATGCAGCAGCTGATCCAGTAAGTAAACCCGACAGTAAAAATAAACATATTTATAACTAGTTTAGGTAGTTTGAGAGGTAATTAAAATAGCTAAGGGTGATGATCTGACTTGAAGTGTGTGTTTTGCTCCCGCTGCATCACAGCGGGAGGAGCTGCGTGTCTCCGTCCTGTCAGATTAGACTTCACTCGCGTTTATGTCCATATCGAGATAAAGATAAATCATCTGAATTCAGTGTGCAGTGTACTTTTGCGGGGGTGAGCAGCAGAGGCGGGGAGAGGCGGGGCTATTGCGTCGTCATTATCAGAAACGGATGACCGTATAGGCTACCACACGGCCCCGTTGGACCCCCCAGAGCGCTCCGTTCCCAGATCTATCCACCTTTGGACCCGTTGTCGTTTGCAGGGTCCGTTTCTACCGTTCCGTTACGGCGTCGTGTAGCTTAAAGGGCTATACGCAAGAGAAATATGCGGATACAACCCGTTTTCGTTCCCGTGGAGCCTAGGCCTTAGTCTATCTCAACCAATTGGATGGATTTCCATTACATTTTGGAAGTCTGCTGAAATGGTCATGGTGATATCATCATGGTGATGTTTTTGTTTTGTGATATATCTTGGCAACTTTTTTTATTGATTTCCCTGACAATTAGTAAAGACATATGTTCCCCTCAGAATGAATTGCAATGACCTTACACAGTATCTAACATTATAATCTGTCCAATTTCTTTGTTTTTTTAGTACTTTGGTTTAGCAAGTGCTAGCATGCTAACACTTAAACAACAGTCCTGATACAGCTTCACAGAGAATGGCTGTAGACTTATCATTTTGATACTTTTGTATGATAAGTATTCTTTTAATAATAATTGAGGCATGATTTTACAGTTTTGTTCGTTTTTTTAATTTATTGTTAAAGTGGACCTATTATGCTATATTGGAAACATATATTGTAGGGCCATACCTATACAAAACATGTCTATGAAGTTTTTTGCTTAAAATACCAAACAGATCACCCATTGTAGCCATGCGTCATACTGCTCATACCCCTCTTTTGCAGCCCTGTTCCAAACAGGCTGATTCTGCTTTAAAGGGGACCTATCATGCAAAATGCACTTTGTGATGTCTTTTATACATAAATATGTGTCCCCGGTGCGTCGGGGAACTCACGCAGCGTCAGAAAAATAAAACCCTCTCTCTTTTCCTCTGTACCCAAATCTTTTAAAAACGGGTGTACAACGAGCGGATCCAGATTCCATCCGCTTTGACGTAATAGCGGCGGCGGACCCACAGAAACTTGCTATCAGAAACAATGCCTGACGTGTTTTGGACGTCTTTGTTTACACTAGCAAGCCTCGCTAACACTCAGAGCTAACCTGTACTGTAGAGCACATGTGTTTAAAAAGCAGGAAATAAAAAAAGAACTCACCTTGTGATAAACCTGCAAGAGAAAAAGCATTTGAGCTCCATACTATTTCAGAAATAATCCTTGACGTGGTTTAAACCGGATGGCGTTTTATCACAACCGAATTTAACTTTATCTCCGGTAGAATTCTGATCAGGCATTAGCTCCGCCTCCTCTTCTTTTCTTTTTTTCAAGCTGAGGACCAAAATCTGCATTTCTCTAACAGGGCTGCAAAAGAGGGGTTTGAGCAGTATGAGGCATGGCTACAATGGGGGATCTGTTTGGTACTGTATTTTGAAAAAAAAAAGGAAAGTGAAACTTATGCTCGTCACCCTCTCCCTCCGGTCTACATTAATACAAATGATCCCAATACGTATGATTGTATGAACTATGAAAAGATCTTAAAATCAATACAAATGTATTTATTATAAATGTTAGTCCTTAACATCTATCACTGTGTATATCACCATTCAAACATCTTTTAAAAGTTGAACAAACCCCACACAGCTCAGTAAAGACTGTGAAATGTTGACTTTATTTGATCATTTCAGTAAAAACTAACGTTCATATTTCTCTTTTTGATTATAATACTGATGAACGTTCAAAACAAAGCACTTTGGCAAGTTACCACATACGTTTTAAAATGCTTAATAAGCACCGTAACTTTCATGATATAATTTCTCGGTCATAATCGGTTGTTTCCGTGAACGGCCGAATGTTGTGTGACGGCAAATGCTGCGGCTGCAAGGCATTGTGGGGCAGCATTTTTTCTCCTCTCCTTTCGTAAAGGGAGGTCCAGTGGTTCCTAAGCTAAAGGAAGTTTGAAACCTCCTTTCCTATCATCTAGAGAATTCGAACGGCACTTATCATGGCTGACACTGAGGTACTTCCGGGTCATTTCACTCCGTTAGGAAGGTTCCTAAGCTAAATGGACTATTCGACTGCAACCCATGGTTGGGACGTGTCACGTCGGCCGGATGTCGCCAATGACGTAATAGGAGTGAAACTTATGGATCTGCTTGTTAGCACCCCCATTTTTATTTATTTTTTGAGATGTGGGTACAGAGGAAAAGAGAGAGGGTTTTGTTTTCTGACACTTTGTGAGTTCCCTGACACACCGGGGACACATATTTATGTATAAAAGACATCAAAAAGTGCATTTTGCATAATAGGTCCCCTTTAAGCAACATCTGTTTTAAAAACAGTAATATAACCAAATAATTGTTTTTGACTTGACTTTTTAATATTTAGATTACTGATGATTAAAAATATATATTTTCCAAGTGTCTTTACCAGTTTCACATTAAAAGTGATGTTGGCGGGGGACCCTGATGGCTAAGGTGCATACCAGGGACGAAAATGACTCCCATTTGTGTTTTCCAAACTAAGAGAACTGCATACTTGAAGGAATGGCTGTTTTGGCATTACTCAAGAAGTTCGCAAATCTGTAAAACTTGACTTCCTGTTGTCCAAGTGGTGACATGCAGATGGAAAGTTTCTTGATCCATTTGTGGCTAAGCGTGTGATTGGAAATGAGGCTTGTGGCCAGATCTACAGTGATGGAGATCTAAAATCTTGCATAAACAGATCTGATGGATAGGATGAAATTCATTTGTTCATATGTCTTAGTGAAGACATAGCGTTTTATTGGGGAGGCATGGGTTTTGTTAACCAGGCTGGTGTTGTAGTGATTGCTTGTGTAAAAGAAAACACACAAGAAAAATATTTTTCGTAACTTCTTTTGGTCCAAATGTACTGTAACTTTACACTGTTGCCAGTGATCAGTCTGTCTCTTAAGAAAGAATGATTATCTCGTTTAAACTGAACTCCAAAAAATATGAGAGACAACTCCAAGTTTGTTTAAATTCAGGTACTTTTAACGTCTCCGGCATCTTTTTGCATTACAGCGGGTGTTGTATAAAGTGCATGTGAATACAATAAATCTGTATTATATACAGTAGTTTGCTTATGGCTTTTTGCAGGCGCTCAGACCTGTAAGAATGGCTATATTTATTGCACTGACACTTATCTCTACTCGCTGGAGGTACAGAAGTGCTGTAGCAGTCTTGGGTGAAAGTATATCGGGAAATGGTATCAAACTGTTGAGCTTTTGTAAGTGAACACTTTCTGATTTACTGTATGATTCAGATCAGATACAGCCTAAGGAGAAGAAAAAGGATAGTGCTCATTTGATCAGTATCACAGACACTATCACACCCCCTAAATATGCAGTATGTTTCTAGAAAAGCTGACATGTTACTTTCCCTGTGGGTGTTAGGTATTCTAAGATAGCGTGTGATTCTATTAATTCTTTTGGAGAATACCCAGTGTCTATAAATTATTCAGCTCCAGACAACCAAACAAAACAAGCAGCTTTCCAGGGAAATAATACAAAAGATCACCGCCCATGGGACAGGCACTAAGACCGGGATTATTTTTGTTCGGATAAGGTCGTGCAGAAGTGCTGTCCCATGTTAATTATGTCTAAGCCTTGTAATACTCTGCCTGAGGTAGTGCTGTAGTGATACTTGGCCTTTGTGAAGCAGCAGAAAGTGATGCTGCACCCAGGGCTGTCTGTTGCAGTGTAATAATGTGCAATGGTGATTCATTTAGTGTCTACTTACTGCGCTGGTAGTGCCATCTGTGTCTGTTAGCCTCTGGTGCAGATCAAACCAGACTGTCTGCAAGGAGAAGCACAACAACAAACAACAGCAGCAACATGTCAATCGACAAGACCAACAACAACAACAACTACTAAAGCCACATCTTAAAGTAGACATTCACACTAGAAGTATTACTTCTCACACTGCAAGCGGACATGCATTACGCAGGACAGGATATTTTAAAGTAAAATAAAGTTCCACAGGGAATAAGGGTGGTGGGTTCAGGCAGGATGTGGACGTGCCAAAAAGAGAAGCCCAAAATGAAACGGAATGATTTATATCAGCATAAAAGATCTAAACATAGAACAGTGAACATGAACATGTAACCGAAAATTATAATGTAGGAGCTACAGTAACCAAAAATTAGCAAAATGAGGGGATTACTATTATAGGTACTATTATCAAGAACTATACAGATTTTGCTAAATACCTTAGCAATGGTTGCTTTGCCTGTCAAACTTTCCATTCTAGTTTATATGCAGTTTAAAATGGTAAAATCAAAGATTTACAACACTACATTTTGCAAGTAGTTGATAGTCGACAACCTTTGGCTTTCGCTCGCTAGCAGATATCACAACCCAGTCTCACGGCATTTCGTGTTATAGTCAAATTAATTTAATCTATTGATTCGTGTTCACCAACATGATTTTCCCCTTTTTTTCGTGTCACACAGAACGATTTTAAAAGCAATGTATTTCTATTGGTAGTATGTTTCGTGCCTGCACCACGTCTTTTTGTCCGGTCGGGTCTTGGAAGACCGGAAGCTGTGTGGTTCATAAAAACATTTTCTTACTCAATATCTTACCCTAAACCTAACCCTAACCCTTTTATTTTAAATAGTATAATGTCGGAGTTTTTTTGCCGTCCGCAAGGAAAATAAATGGGGCTCAGAGCCTCATTTTTTAAAATCTTTTTTTCCTTCTAATTTGTTATTATTTGGTGCAGGCACGAAACATACTACCAATATAAATACATTGCTTCTAAAATCGTTCTGTGTCAGAATACTGAAATCTGTATTTTTTTTTATCTCCTTTTCCTTCTAATTTGTTATTATTTACATTGCTTTTAAAATCGTTCTGTGTGACACGAAAAAAAGGGGAAAATCATGTTGGTGAACACGAATCAATAGATTACATGTCGTGACTATAACACGAAATGCCGTGAGACTGGGTTGCTCTAACACTGGAGTGAAGAGGACACAATTATGTTCAAATACCCTCTTAAGATAAAACCTTGGGAAAGACAGGTGGGCTCATTGTACAGTCCTCTCTCATTGTCTGCGAGTCAGAGTTATATAAACCTTTTTCAATAAATCACAGTAAGTGCACAGGATTCTGTCCCCAAGGTGACGTTTTGGTCGTGGCCATCTTG
Source organism: Trematomus bernacchii (assembly GCF_902827165.1). Classification (NCBI taxonomy): domain Eukaryota; kingdom Metazoa; phylum Chordata; class Actinopteri; order Perciformes; family Nototheniidae; genus Trematomus; species Trematomus bernacchii. The sequence continues at coordinate 15,847,216 of NW_022987714.1, read as the reverse complement.
GCCTCAAATAAAGAAAGTTAAAGAGATTTCAAAAATATCTGGCTCTTTAGCTGCTCAATGCTCCAACATGTTCATCAGTTAATTTAAAATCGTATCTGTTTCTTGCAGTTAATTAAGGGTACAGTTTGTTTTAGAGCTGTATACCAACAATAGCTGCCTGGTAATGAAGCTGAATAGAGGGACTCACAATATATATGATATGTTTTGATAATAATTATTGTTGCATTAAAGTGTTAATCAAAGCTAGTAAAAGTGAAGCTAGTTTGAATTACTTTGCCTATTGCTGGGTAGCTTGTGTATTTACTCCAGGTTTAAATAAAGTCTTACGTAAGTGTTGTTTACATTTCAAATCCTTAATCCAAATCTGCAAAGTAACTAAAAGTATTAAATCATTGAAGTGGAGTAGAAGTACAAAGTAGCAAAACATTTAAAACTCAAGTAAAGAACAAGTACCTCAGAATTGTACTTACAGTAAGTATAGTACTTGAGTAAATCTACCCAGTTACTTCACACCACTGACTAGAAGTACTCCTTGATATCCTATTCCTTTTTTTCTTGGTCTCTTTTAGGAACAGACTAAAGAGCTTCTTTCATATCTTATTTTTCACGGTTCTTCACTGAATACAAAAAGATAGGAATTATTTTTGGCCTGATCCAGTTCAGAGTCCTTAAAGATTAGGTATATGTCAAATTCAATAATTGTCTTTATTTCAGTGTTAATTAAGCATATGTCTGACACACTGAGATAACACATATCTTCTAAAACATCAGTAGTTTAAAATACTTTGTGATCAACACTATAAACCTGATATTTATTGATATGATAAAGATGAAAGTTGACTGCAAAAATGCCTCTCCTGAAATTGCCATTGTGTGAACTGCTATGGATAAGATGTTCCATTTTATCAAAGTCTTTGGCACAAAGCATTCCATTTTATGTTGAACAGTGTTAAAGAGTGATGCTCCTGATAAACAACCTTTGTCCGAGTACAGACACACAAACCAAAACTGTTTATTTTGGTCATACACATGACATTTACATGAATTAGCAACTGATATGGCCTACTGCCTATGTTTATCAATATAACCTGAGATAGTGTCGTTCAGCGCAGGCTAAAAATAGCGAGATGAGATTCAAATCTTTCGTAAATCACTCTTTGCGAATAAGATAGGAGAATACAAAAAAACGGATATAACAGGGGAGTGCAAGTACAGTTTTATAGACAGGAAAATATTCTTTGGCTGAAAAGAGAGAAATCCATCTGTTTGTCAGTATTCAGCCTCAGTACCACCTGTACCAGATGTGCAGCTACAATCAAAGGCTATCTGAGAATAAAAATCCTGTCTGTGACACACAGAGGGCAATAAATAATGACACATTGTAACCCAAAGAACAAACAACTCCCAGTGGAGCGTGGAACATCTGAGAGTGTGACGGAGCAGTGCATTTTTATCACTTTAAATATGGTTTGCAGGTAACAGGATTTCCAGTGTGCTATCACAAAGCAGTGGTGCCAACATGGGGCACTATTTTCATCTCGCCAGGCAACACAGTGTGAAGCTGGCATATTATTCATCCAGTAAACAATTCATGATTCACTCAGTGTGATATTATCCTCTCCACTTCCATACGCAGTCTTAACACTATATTCTCCTTTGATATGATTACTGCAGTATACTGTCTAGCCTTCTGAAAATGTTATCCAGCAGAAAATGTCTATTCACTTGCTTTTCTTTAGTTATGGTTATTCTGAAAAGACACTTTCCAACTTCAAAAATGTTCTGACCTATTTTCGTTTCGATGTGCAGAGTTTTTCTGCAAAACCAATGTAACCAATGAAATACATCCTCAGCAGCCTTGCAGGACCTCAACATGAAAGGATGATGTTTTATTATAAGTCATGTTGGGACAAGTTTAGTAAAAGTCTCCAAAGATAAGAAATCTGCATGTATGACCAAAGGGCACATTTAAGTAATTCTCTAAATCATTCGTCTCGATGGATATTCATAACATAATAAGGGTAGATAGAGCTTGACCTGAACAAAAACTGAGAAAAAAGTTTGGGTCGTTTACTGCAAAGTTATCTTAAAAATAAAATTTTACTTTACATTCATGACATGTGTATTTCCTGCAATTTTATAAAAAAAAAGAAAAACAACAACAAACGTATGTAATGAACCCCTGCTGCAAAAATGTACATGTACATATTCAAGTTCTTCTTATACGCAAAGTAGTTACCCACATAGTTTGTATGTAACTTGGACATGCATATTTGTCTCAATAAAGGTACCCAGTATCTTAATATTTACACTGAAATAAGTGGGCTGTAGTTTAGAGTTGTATTTAACCTTTCCTTTAGTTGCTCATTACTTTCACTGATTGTTATTCATTGATACAGGCCTACATTTGTTTACTGGTTAGGCTGCTGGGTCAATTTTGATTTGGCTTGTTAATGCAGACGGAAGAAGAATCAGGAAATGAAAGCAGAGTCATTGTCATCTCTACTTTTCCCTCAAGTTTCAAGTAATTACTACTGAATTTATAAGCATAAAATAAATAAAACACACATGAATAATTCCTAAGAAGAACCTGTCTTCATTTAATTTCAAATAGGTAAAAATGTGACTGTTTAGTCATCCGTGAAAATAATTGCCTTCATGCCAGTCACTGCAAACAGGGCCGCCTCCGTGGAGAGTAATGGGCTCGCATGAGGCCTTCAGGGTCACAGGTGATTATTGGACTATTCTTCGGTGGAAGGCAATTCAATCACTTCTTCTACAGTAAAGGTCACTTGACCTAATGGAACAATATTACCTAAACCTGGACAATTTGTAAGACGTTTATTAAGTTAGCAGCTGGGGCAAAGGGCTAAAGGTTGGTTCTAAACAGGCCTCACAGTATACATACAGTAGGTCTGTTTAGACAAACGATGTTTTTGGAAAACCAGGGCTAATGTAGTATAAATATAATACCTGATGAAACATTTCTTCTCTATTTTTTTTATGATCTATTTCCCCATAAGTATATTGTATTTAGTTGTGCATAGCATGTGCATCACTATGTTTAGAAAAGTATTGTGGACACTTTTAGATTAAAACAACGCATAACGTAGGCATACTATTTGTTAACCACGCCTAAAGACTGGCTTTGCTGGGCAAAGCAGAGGCGATGTTTGCTTTTCTCTTTTCTTTTCAAAGTATTCTAATAGTAATTGTTCACATTTTTTAATTGCACCTCTAAGGTTCCCAGAAATACACCTACTAAGTGTAAACGGATGAATGTTCTTTTTCATTATATACCTTCTGAACGCTATTTTTCTGATTTATTTTGAGTAAATGTTACTTTAAGAAAGTGGTTGGAACAAAATTGGCCCTTTTTTGAAAAGTAGTGGGGCCACGTACCCAGCGTAAATGATGCGTATGATTCATGGGTCTGTGTCCTCTTTTTGGCAGACAGGCGCTGGTAGGGCGCTGATGAGAGCTTCCTCCTTGTTTCTTTAACAACGATATCTCGACAATGTATCACCGCGGTTGTACGGCAAAGTGGTGTCGACTTCTTGGAGTTAATCATCTCTTTGAGTTACTAAATATTAAAAAAAATATATGCTTGCTCTCACACTTTGTTAGAATGAGCTTTAACACTTAATCTGACAGCCATATAGTAAGGAGGAAGATCTGCGTATGGCAATAAAAGTTCAACACTCACCGTCAGCAACATTCAGGGTTTGGACGGTTAATCTGCTCAAGAAAATGTGCTTTTCGTTCTTTGTTATTATAGCTTCCAATTGAACGGAACGGCCCAAAACTGGGGGTTACGTATTGTAACCCTAGTTCTATAAGCACAGGCGGGGCCCTCTACTGGACTCTATGGGTACTCCTCTCATCAATGATACGCGAGCGTTCACACACTGAAGTTGTATAAACGTAGCCGGCCAATCAGGGCGAGCCTACCTGAATGCGCGCGCAGGCTCACAGTATATAAGGCAGATACACCTCCTGACTGTCATCCTACACCCTCTTCAGCGAGCGGCATAGGAAGACAGGGCCCCTAGGTAGAGGGCTCCGCCTGTGCTTATAGAACTAGGGTTACAATACGTAACCCCCCGTTCTATCTCACACAGGCTCCGCCCTCTAATGGACTCTATGGGTACAGTGGGTGGAGCCCCATTGAATAAACGCCCTTTCGCCCCACACATTGACCCACCACACTGCCTCTGACCGGCCTTTGGTTAACAGCCATCGCACCCCAATTTCCTATCACCCGGTTGTGACCGTGAAGAAGTCGGGGGCCGCAGCTTACTTGGCTGGGTAGAGCCTAATTGGTCTGAATAAGCCCATAGCTCCACCCTGCAGGTGCCAGCTCAAGTGACTACACACTGCGCACTACGTTTCCCAGGTCCCTAAGGAGCATGGGAAAACGTAAGTGTATTATGTCCCAGGGGGTCAGATACAGCTTACCGACCCACAGCTCCCCTCTTTTCACCAGTCCTGTGTTGCCCCAGCAAGCACAGACGATGAGAAGGAGCCAGACATGTCCAAGAGATAGAACCTTATGAACGGGCTTAGCGTAGACCAAGACGCCGCCGTACATATGTCCTCCACACTCATGCCGTCGAACAAGGCTGTCGAGTGTGCACGGACCCCAGTGCTTTATGGCAGAAATAATTATTTGGTTACAAGGAGAACAAGTACGATCAAATCACTGTCTGTCATATCATCTAAGACTTAGGCTTTGATTGAGATAGGGATTAGGCAGTGGTATTGGTTAGATTTAGTATTCATGGAATAACGTAACCATATGCCAAAAGAAGTTAACCTGCGTGCCTGTATTCTTTACCTTATTCTCTAGTCGCCCGATCAGTTCAGCCAGGCGGTTGATCTGAGAGTCCAAACCTTCTTTCCTCACTTCTACAGCACCTGCAACATACAAGTATAAACAAACATTAACATTGCTACTAAATGGGTTGTGACAAGATCTGATGCAGCTGGATTACTATTATTCAAATATGTCTTATACATAAAGAGATCACATTTCCCAAGCATGACCACACGTTGTGATATAATCTTTTGTTTGTCATTTCCTTTAAACCTGATAATAAATAACTCATCCGTATACATGTTATCCTGATAAGGTAATAGCCTTTTGGACAAGTGGTAATGCCCTATGTTACTGATTGGTAACATGGTTGGCAAACTGCACCCTATGGAGAGGTGCAAGAAGAATCCTAAAACCCCTTCCTGTTCTCTCTTCTTGAAAGTCTTTTTTGTTCGTGTTTTTGTTTGGAACAAGGTCTGTGGTTAACCCAAGCCTCAGAGATTTTCCTGTTTGTCATACTACACAAAATACGTTATTATTTACCCCACTGGTGAATGTTTCTTATTAGCAATGGCGGTTGCTAACAACAGCGGTTGCAAACAAGTGACTAAAATGAGACTACCAAACCTTATCACACCGAACATTAAAGGCCTTTAGCTTAGCATTGGTAGCGCGCAGCCATGTGATATTGTTTGTTTCAACCCTACGTTAGCTTTTTACTTCTTCAGATTGCATTTATGCTTAAAAATTCATAAGATTGGTGTTAATAAGTCAGAATCAGAACCAGAAACAGCTTTATTGCCAAGAAGGTTTACACATACGAGGAATTTTGCCTTGATGTATTTGGTGCATACTTAAACACAGTCAGGAAGATCAATTGTAAGAAAAAAACTATAATAACATTGAAATATAGCAATATTTATATAAAATATGGATGAAATATGTACCCGTAAAAATAAAATATAACAAAATATGTGCAGGTGCAATGTGCAATGTGCAAAATGTGGAGATTATCCTGCTTAACAAAACTTGTAAGGAAGTGTAACTTCTGGGCCGGCTTCAAAAATGAATTACTGCACCATTCTATAGGTACAGTAAAACATGGCTTCCCTGAGCAGTAACTGGACACAGTACATGAGGAACTGTACCACGTAACGATACACCTTCTTTTCTCTTTCCTTCTCATCTCTCTCAGTTCATTCCCATTCTTTCATCATGAATATTTCATGTAAAGTGGGAGTTCCAAAGGGGCTGATGAATAGGCAATTATATCTGTTTATCGGAAGGATCTCGGCCTGTTCAAAGACAGTAGAAAAAAGTATTGATTGCTGCTCTACTGCTCTATTTGCAGCATACATTTTAGATACCACACTGGACTCTTTGTGATTAGCTGTGGTCTTAAAGAAATATTTTCTTTGGTAGAAAATGATTTTGTAGCACGAAATACAATGGGTTAGAGGAGTCTATCTCTTGCATTATTGCTTTTTAATAATTAATTATCAACAAAACGTTGACTAGTAATATAACCTTGCTTTACCATGAATGGGTGTTAAGAGGGCTAATTAGGCTCAGTTTATTACGTTTTTAATGGTTTAAAGTGGTACAGATTGGTGCTTCTTGTGGCATTTTATAAATACAATTATTTAAAAAGTATTATTTTCTTTAAAACAAAGTCATTTGTTTTTTGGCATAGCATGTTATTGATCTTTCTGATCTCTTGTCTTTATTTATGTCTACATTTGATAGAGATTACATATTTTTGCAGGTAACTAGTAATTGTAACGGAATACATTTTTAAAGTAACCCTTTCAACCCTGCTTATGTGACACATAAAAACTTTGAAATAACACTAAAAAAAACGTGAAAATCATGCTGTTTTCTTTGACATTCACACCTTTCTTTTGTCCCCTTTCTCTTCTATCTTCCCTTGGTTCATCTCTCTTCTCCTCCCTGTGCCCCCCCCCCCCTCCTGATCTGCTGTCCTCTATTCATCCCCGGTCGCCCCCTCACAGCTAATTGGAGAGTCCACTGCCCACTCTTCATTAAAAGCTTTAACAGCCAGTCAATTAGGAACTACCTTCGTACACCCCAAACACACACATACAGGCACTCATCAACCTAAACCATGGTGTGTAACCATGGAGACTTTTGGAGATAAAAGCCCAGTGGTCATTTCAATGGACTTAGAAAATAAGTGTCCCGCTTAATTATAGAAGTGTGTGAGGAATTACAGCCTTTGAATTTAGCAGCAAGGTGAGGGGAGGGTGGTCTCTATTGACTTTCTCCTCAATTAAACCTGATTTGAGTAACTCCATGTTCACCTAATTTAACTTTCCAAATGTGTTCACATGAATCATGAAAAAAAGGTCTCCTAAATCTCTTAATTTAAGTGACTCAAAGGTTCACAGCTGTTTGTTCTGACTTCTTCCCGTCTTTTTATTAAATACATTTCGGACTTGACGGAACAGGCAGCCTGGTAGAAGTTATACCAAAGATACCAAAGGTGTAAGTCTCGTACTGCATGTCTAAAAGTTAGTAGACAGATGTCAGGATGGGTAAAATGTCCGATTTTTACGCAAGATACTGGGGTTTACAGTACATCCTGTCAAAACTGTAACTCATTTGTAATTTTAACAGGCGTTTCTAGAAAGAAGTAAGACATTAGCTGATGGTAATTTTAAGGTTTCAAATTTGTATTTTATGCCTCTACCGTGACATGTTTACATGCTTTAATGTTCAAAAAGGTCTTTATTTTTGTGTTGCACCACCCTTTTTCACCCTCTGTCTTAAACCACAGCTCTGTAGTGATTGGTCAACCACTGAGAGATGTCCCGCACCTTAGCCTATAATCTACAATGTGTTGGAGCGCTAGCCAATATAAGTGCATGTGTTTTGTATTGATGTCATTATATTACGCAAGTAAACAAAGTACAATGGAGTCGTTTCAGAGTGTGTGGGAGAGAAAGTCCCTTTTGAGGGAACTTTGGGATTTTAGCCTTTGCAGACCATTTACACGAAGCCCCTTTAACTTTAAGTATGGTTACCATTTTTCTGAATTTCAAAACTTTCTTGGTTGTGATTTGAGATAAACATGATTGCTATTGCAGAACGTTATAAAACATCTCCTAATATCAAAGTTCTGTCCCGCTCTATGGGTTCAATAGGCCCTAATATATGTATTTTTAATTCCAGGGAATGCAATGGAATGTCCAAAAAAAGGGGATTCAAGCTGGATGCAAATCCACAGATGTAGCTAGGTAGAAAAATCAATCTCAGCAGAGGAAAAAAACAAGTCATACAACAAAACATCATAGATTTGACATCTGTCTCAGCCAGGGCCGGTCTTTGCCATAGGCGACATAGGCGGTCGCCTAGGGCGCCAGATCTGGGGGGGCACTGCGCTGGTAGTTCTGGGAGGGAAAAAAACATGTTTACTGTTGGCTTCATCCTAATTTTCAGCCTGATGTTAACAACATTCATAATTAAGTCAAGCTAACACCCTTTTCACCACCCCGGTTTACACTTTTCATTTGCCCTGTACGATGGGCGCTGTAAGTGATGAAAGTGGGGGATGTTGACTTATCAGGCGCCCGCAGCTCACAGCCAAAGTGCGAGCGAGCCTCCGAGCGAGCAAGAGAGAGAGGGCGTGCATCGGTACCGCGGATTGTTGTTGGATTGAGGCTGATAACCACAGCTCAGTGAGGTACAGATGTAGCACTCCAGATAGGACTCCACCCAGCGGATTCCAACCAAAAACCCAGCGGATCCCAGTGGCTGGGGGCGTTGCCAAATTGCTAGAGGGCGTTGCCAAATTTCCCCATTGGTTCAATTACAGGATTTAACCATGAGATGGCGCTTCATTCACAATACAAAAAAGACAACTGGGTTTTGTAGAACTTAGTCTGTTTGCAATGTTTGCAGCTCTGCAGTTGTGTTTGCTGAATACTGTAGCATTTAATCACTTATTTGTTATGGTTTTCACAGGCTACTATAATGAAAAAAACATCAATATTTTTAGATCAAATAAAGTATATCTAATCTTATTATCTTAATTTTAATTCAATAATATATAGTCTTTATATATTAAATAATCATAATAATAATGTAAATGTTTATACTTCTTTATTTTTTATGCTCATACTTTTACCTTTACAATAGTTTGCTTTAATATGCAGTATATTTTTGTAATATTGGTTGTGGTGTTCACAGTACAGTAGATCGAAGTAAATCAACTCATACATTATCACATATTATACAGTATGTATTGTATTATTAAGTAATATCATACATTAACACCCATTATAGCAGATGCCACATTGAATGGATGAACACATTTATGCATCAATAATTACAACGGAGTATTTCTAAATATAAATTGTACAAATGATATGTATTTAAGGGCCCAATGTCATGCTTTCCGGTTATTACCCGTCCCCTTGTGTGTTATGAAGTTTTTTATGCATGTAAACGGTGTGTGCAGAGTCACAAACCTCAAAGTACAACCACTGGTAGCGAGTAATGGCGCGTTTCCACTACAAACGGCCTCGCTCGGCCCCGCTCGGTATGGCTGGGCCTCGTTAGGACTGGCTCACTTTATGGGCGCATTTCCATACAGTTTAGGAACTGGGGTAGTATCTATAGTAACGCAAGTGTAAGGAGGGAGCCGTGACGTGATCTTCAGAGAACCCCAGAAAACAACACAGCCGTTAGCTGTTAGCACTCAGACTCACAGCTCCTCATATATGTTCAGCAACTAGACAACAAGTTAAAACAAGTACAAACCACAGACTGCCTGTGTCATGGTGAATACAGTCGCTGCTTTATTTATGTCTTTATAGGCCGTTGTTGTAAGTGTGGAACGGTCGGAGCATATACTGCGTTTAGCTTAGCCAATCTCCATTTAGAACACACGCATTTTAAAAGGTTTTTCGCCTGCCGTCTGTCTGCAGACTTGACAAAGCATTAATTCATTGGTTTTTACTAACCGGTATCAGTATGTTGTTACTTCGGCATCATTTTGAAACGTGTATTACAATTAAATCACGGTCAATCTTGTTGTAGTGTAGCCCCCTTGCCAGCGATGCTCTCTCTAGTTTAGCATATCTCAGCCCGACTCAGCCTCGTTGTCTTCTGGCCCTAGACCCGCGATTTTATGAGGCCAGAAAAAACTGTGAATTAAGGACCCGCCGGCCGGTACAAGGCCAAGTGAAACACAACCAAGACGGGCCGCTGACGTCACAGCCCTCTTAAACCGTGCTCCGCGCTGTAGGTGGAAACGCGCCATAAAACTCTAAACACAGAAAATACCCTCCCCAAAACGCCTCGTTGGAGATACGTCATTGTCCATATGAATTCTTCCATTCGTTCCGGGTACGGCATGATGTCAAGCCGTACCCGGAACTAAATGGACCAATCCGTGGAGCCGTTACGTTACGTCCGCGGAGCCCGTTACGTTAACTAAGCCCCCGCTGATTGGTCCAAATTGACCAATCCACGGACTTCCTCACACACACATCTGTGTGCAGTTAGCAGGCATCTCAGGCTGATTCTCCTCCCTGGCTGCAGGCTGATAACAGACAATTGGGATCGCAGGCAAAATTCTCTCTGCAGACCCATTCTCACAGCGTTTATCAACCTTTTTCTTACTCAATATCAACAGCCACACTTATTGTTTTTACTTGGCTGTGAGTTTGTGTGTGCTCAGGATGAGTTTGGCTGTGTTGGCTGTGTATCGCTAACAAGGAAACAACACCCTCCACGAGGCTCAGCGCGATTCACAACGTCCCGACCAATCAGAGCACACTGTGCTCACAGGGAGGGTGGGGGCTGGAGCTATTGGAGCTACAACGAGCCGTTAAAGGCAGAGAGTGAAATTCAGTGAATACACGTAGTTTACAGAGATGCTGTATGAGAAACCAATGTGAGTTTGGAAAATTGCACAATATAAATCTATTCTAGTAGACCTCAACAATGGAATTATGATCAGTGGAAATGGCCATGACATGGGCCCTTTAATACTAATAACATAATGATTCATTTTACTTTCAGATGATAATACTTTTCACTTGGGCTATTGACAATTTTGAATGCAGGACATTTGCTTCTAACACGTCTTTTTACCTAGGTAAATAATCGGAATACGTCTTCCACCTCTGATTTTAACCTGTCACTGTTTTTAAAACTTTAATTAAATGTTTGATATTTCCAGAGACCCTTTCAGACCGGCAATGCTGCCCTGCATGTAATTCCGATAGTCCATCAGAATGTGACAAATGTCAGAAGTCTCCCATCCCCCTTGGGAGACTTTCTCCACACATTCCGATGGGCAATTAGTTTTAAACAAAGAGTCCGCAACATAGGCTACTATCTCTTGTTAACAGAGGGGGGATGGTAGAGCTTTGTCACACCGTTTCAGGGTTAATGAATAGTGGATAGGAGAATTCAAAGGATTTAGGAGAAGAGACTGCAGTGCTTTGGAGAATCCGACTGCACTTACACTATCGACGTATTTATGATGCACCAGCGGACGTCATGAATGTGCGTCTGCTGCTGTGGGGAAACTACAGTTTTCTATACAGCGGACTACATGATGTAGGCTATAATAAGAACAACAACAACCCAGCGCCGTATTCTATCTAGACACATAAATGTAAGTATGCTGTCAAATAAAGCCACGGCATCACAATTCCCGTATTGCTTTCAACCCAACAGCTTTTATGGAGAAAAGAAGTTATATAATAATTAACCAGAGGCATGTTTCTCACTATTTTATGCATAGAAACAACAGGCTACTGTGTGTGTGAGGAATCAGCTGTTTATTTCATATGAGTTTCATTGTGGCAGCGTCCATCACTGCTCTCCCTGGTTGCAATCATAGGTTGCAATACACAAAGACAGCTAACTGTAAGCTTGTTACTCAGAGGGGGTGGGGGCCATGGCTGATGGGCCATTAGGTGTGTAAACACACAGCTGATCACCTGAGAGCTGCCGTTTCGACTATTTAAAAAAAAAAAAAAACGGTCTGATTTTAACATTGCACACACAATGAACTCATGTGTGGATTGTTAAAGCACTAATAATAGAGTAAACTATTACATAGTATAATATTATAGCCCGTTTGCCCATGGTGAGATGACGAGGGCTTCATAAAAAATAAACCTCTTTTTTAGTGAATTACTGAGTTGGGCAAGTTAATAACGTTTTAATGAAGTTGACTACAGTATATTCATATTTAGTCAGTGCTTTCATGTCAATTCGGCGAACATAAACATAAATGATCGTGAAGATGATGATTAAATTAGGATTAAAATCGGTAGTGAGAGCCGTGGATTAAACCACATTTATTAGTGCTTTCATGTCAATTCGGCGAACATATGATACATTAAATGATCGTGAGGATGATGATTAAAAATCGTTTGTTTAAGCCGCTCTGCATTTCCTGAGGAAAAAACAAACCAATGGTTTTGTGTAGTACGCCAACGTGGATTAAACAACATTATTTTGTTAAATAAAAACTTGGTGATGTTTTGTAAATGATTACATGTCTCTTATTTAGCACAGAATATGATCCTATCTGTGACATATGGATCTTAACAAATATCCGCTATTATCAGATACCTGTAGATCTATCAGCTGTTTATTTCACATGAGTTCCAGTGTGGCAGCTTTTTAATCACTGCTCCCCCTGGTGGATCCATGATCCATTGCAGCTGGTTTCATTATAATTTAATTTATTTATCAAGGGGGCGTATCAAGTCCTGCGGGGGGTTTTCCTTTCAGCAGGGGCCCACCCCGTGCCGATCACGGGCCCACATGGGTAGGGGCGTCCGAAATGAGGTGCTATATCTGTAAAGGACTCTGAGTGTTTAGATAGTTCACAAGTTATCTCAGTGGGTCTCAAACGGTCAGTGGGTCTCAAACGGTTTGGTCACAATTTATGTAAACAAATATTTCCAAGGCACACCTTATAATTATTAGGACAATAAAAACAGGTTTGAAATCATTCCAATACTATAGGACAGTAAACCAAAAATATCGTTTAAAACTGGAGATATTAAAAAAAAGGCATGAATAAATAAATGTTAACTAGGTAAAATAAGATATGAATGAACAACAAAAATAAAATACGTTACATTTATTTGTTATTGGCTATGGTAGGTTGTTGGTTATGTTCACATACTTATTTAATTATTAAAATGTAAACCGATCTTTTTCATATGGGTGTTTAGAGTTGTACCCCCTAGATCTAGTCTCTAGTAATTCTGCTCAAAGTGCACCAGATTGAAGCATTTTACTTTAAAATGTTAAAACAAATCTTTCCGGGGGGGCATACCCCCGGACCCCCCTAGAGGATGTGACGTCCACCCCCCAATTAAAACATGTTCATACAATAATGAATACATTTGAAACCTTCTTTATGTATATAATATAACCAACATGTCAATACGTTGATGATACACCAAATCATAATCTCGCCTAGGGCACAAAATGTCTAGAACCGGCCCTGGTCTCAGCAGACTGGAAAACATATGGTGACTCCCTTCTCTTCTCCATCACATACTATTAATATTAGTAATAAGCTTTATATTTGTATAGCACCTATTGTAGCATTGTACAATAGAATTGTAGCCAAACTGGCTTCACAGCAGTTCAATAGACAGATTAGTATAACATGACAGGATAAAGCAATGTAGAGGAGCAGCTACATTTCAACACAAATATCCACGAAGATTAATACATGAAGACTTGTGACTCTGACTTGATTTGGACTCTACTTGGGTGACTCGGACTTGGACTCGGACTCGAACACAGGTAATGATGACTCGGACTCGGACTCGACTCGGACACTCCTTGGGTGACTCGGACACTCCTTGGGTGACTCAGACTTGGACTCGGACTCGGACTCGACTCTCCCTTGGTGACTCGGACTTGGACTCGGACTCGACTACGACTCTCCCTTGGTGACTCGGACTCGAAGAGTGGTGACTCGAGAGTGACTTGGACTCGTGAATTGGTGACTTGACTACAACACTGGTTTAAACCCCAGGTAAACGATTAGCACATTCTCAAATGTAAAAGCCTTAGCTACAGAAAAGCCTAGCATTACTTTAAAATTCCAATAAGGACATAATTTACTAACTATATGTTAAATTACGAGTTCTGTTAAGAAATTAGCACATTTGCTATGTAGCATTTCCCAAGTGTGAAGCTAGCCCTGGATGCTATCAGAGTTTTAGCTATTGTTAGCAACTTTGTTCTTTGAAATATTTTCTCGAATTCATTAGTTAGGCTACTCCTCATAATAATAAATGCCTTTTCTCTTGTAATGGTAGAAGGGTAAACAAATAGTAAAATAATGTAATATGGGCTGCGCTACATAAGCTAGCTATCTTTGTAAACAACAGTTCAAGGCTTGACAAGTAAAACAGTAACTACAGTAGGGAACAGATAATCACTGCTCGCAAGACATGGCTATTAAACTTGCAAAAATAAACATAGGGATATAATTAATCACATCCATTTTAGCCGCAAATAAGGACACACACATTCCTATCTGAATGTACACACTGACAGCCTGTGCCTGAGAAAGCACTGAACAATAACCTGCAGTTCATTTACAATGAAAAGTCTTCAGCAGAGTGTCCAACACAGTCTCACTCCCTGATAGTCCAATAGCGAAGCTTGGTCAGGGTCCTTTGGCGTGCAGTTGTGACGCACCGAGTCTCCTTCAGACGCAAAGAGCATTCAACTGATTGCAACATTTGCGTAAACTTTGCGCACTGCCACTCCAACATCCAATCACAGCGCATGGTGTAGTCCTAAATGATAGCTGAGGATTATGGGTAGTGTAGTGTCTTCTGCCATCCTAAACTCCTAAAAAATATTTGTTTCTCCGAATCGAAGGGGAAAAATACAAAGCATTGCACACAATTTAAACCAATCAATGTTGTGTAATTAACAAGGATAATCTGGTGTTTTTGAGTTGATGAGTAGTGCAGATATCACTGTAAAATCAATCGACAGTAAGGAGAATAGTTACTTCCGTGTGTACAATTCTCCGTTATCCAATGGGAATGGACGCTCACATTGCCTTTAAGGGCCGCCGACATGGACCGATGCGGTGCTTGAGCGTCAAATACCGCCGCCGATGGGAATACATTGCAATCAGTTGAAAGCTCTTTGCGTCCGTTTATGAAGCTGAAGGAGACTTGGCGCGTCACAACTGCACGCCAACGGATCCTGACCAAGCGTCGCTATTGGACTATCTGGGAGTGAGACTGTGTTGGAGTGTCAGACGCACTTAGAGGAGATATGCAGCGAAGTGTTGCACACAGCAAACACCACAGCATTGGCTGCTCAACTTAAAGGTGGTGGTGGATATTTTTAGCTCTCTTATTTACTTTCCCCCGGCTTGTTCTTTTTCTCGCTCTTTGTTTCTTCCCCCAGATGTCTCCCACTCAATGCTTTTTCCATTCGCTCAAATTTCTGTCTGTCTTACTGCAAATACTTGGCATCAAAACCAAACTTCAATGTGAATTCATATGAGTGCATGTAAGTGGAGAAGAACAATCAGGGAAGAAGAAATGATGAGTGCAGGAGGAATTCATGCATTATGGAGGAGGGTGGGCAGTAGGACAGAGGAAGAGGGAGTCATTAATCAATCGACTTGTCCTTACTCCAGACAAAGTGCAGCTCACATGAAGGTCCTCATTTGTCAGAGCTTCTTACATATACAGTAAAGAAAGTATGGGGGTAGGCATTGGCTTGATTTAGGAACATTTGATCTGATATGCCAAGGAATTAAGGCAAAGTATATCCAATAAGTGCTTACCTTGATTTTAGAATACACTTTACTTCAAAGGGATTATTTTTTTGAAGTGGGGTTTTATGAAATACTTGTTCAAAGTCAGTGTATTAACTACAATAGATGGCAGTTGAAACACCCCCAAATTTGAAGAAGAAGACAAGAGTCCTAGCACAGAAGCTAATCAATGTACTGATGTGGAGAGAGCATCAACAAAAGTTATTTAGCCACCTTGATATAATTTAACATATTTTCATTGGTTAACATTGCCATCAGAAAGTCAGTAATTTATTGTGTAAGAACAATTCCTGAGCTCTGTAAAGTGCCTTCACCTTCATATATTTATAGCATACATCTGTTAACTGCTCAAACTGCTATTTTACATGTATATACTGTAGCTTACTTGTTTCTGAATTATCTTGCGCTTGCAACATTCTCTTGCACAATTGTATTTCTATTTCTGTTTCTTCTAGCACTATTTATGTTTTTTATATTTAGCTGTTGTTCAAATTACAATAAAGCCATTGAAACTAATATTGGAATGTGAGATTCTGGTCTACAGCTGCCTCTATTGGTTTGTTTGTGTCCTTGTGTTACTTTTGTTTGTTCAGATTAATCAAAATCACTCAATAACACAAACAAACGATCCTATTTAGGCGTTGTTCTGCGAGGTAAATGTACTGTTTTTGACAATGGAGTCTGGAGGCTTCTCCATAATGTAGTCTCTATTGCTTAGATCTGATTTTACAAACATGCTGACTGCCATACACATCAGATAAATACTGCCGATGGATAAGTACCTCATAAAAACCCACTTTGAAACATCCAAAATATTCCTTTAAACCCTCCATGTCACATTCATGGGCAGAGTATAAAGATGTAATGAACTGTTAACACACTTCAACGTAGTAGTGAAGATGTATAAGGGCATTTGGAAAACCTTCTTGGCATGCCTGTAAATATAGCCTTCAGTGCAGTAAGCCATAGCAATCTGGCTTCAAGCTAAAATGAAAATAAAAACATGTTTTATCTTCTGCAAAAGTAAAGCTGACCACAGCAGCAGTTTTGGTCAATATAATAAAATGTCTCCACCTTCAACATGGAGGTTGTAAAATGACCAGTAAAGCCCAGGTTCAAATTCCCAAACCAACTAGGAGATGCTGTAATCCAGCCGTGCTTTACACTTCAGCAACAGCTACTGTCCTGCTGTTCTGAGCGCAAATAGCTGACCTCTATTCTGATACAGTTTAGCAGTTAAAACATTTCCAAGGCTGTGACTCTTGTTTTTACTGTAACTCAGAGGCTCAGACATGCTGTAAGCTCAAATGTATTGTGGGATACAACTGGACAGGTGACAGATGTTTGGATCTGAGGACTGTAAACCCTGGCAGTTTGTGCTGTCATCCCCCCATGATGAATACTTTTTTCTTCTACGCAGCACTAGATCTGAAGCACATCAAACATTTCTGCAGAACACGTGCCAATCACAGAAAGAAAACTCTTGAATGTCAAGTTTAGTATGTTTGACCTTTTTATAAAAGATGTCTGCAATATGATGCCTGAGAACAGAAGAAAAGAGGAAGAAAAGCTGGTATGATGCACACAGACAGCAATAATTAAATGTGTGCACAGTGTATGCCCCAAAAAGTATTTAAAAAAGCTTCAAAAAGAATGGAATTAACATAACCTTCAATCATTTCTTTATAATGACTAGTCGAACTATGGCTGTGCCTCATTTATCACCTGTGTACAGTTTATAATTGGATGGCATTATGTGAAAACATTCTTATCATTCAGAATACATTTTTTAGTGTCAAGCACTGTTTTGGTAAAACTCTCTGGAATACTAATATGTAATGAACCTGTTTTTCTGTCGGATGATAGAAGATTTATTTTCTTAATTTTTTAGGGAGTTTATATTCTATGCACTTTGAACGGGGCTTTGAACATTCTCTTTCAATGAGTAGCAGAATAAATAAAAAGCAGGCTCATTCAGACTCTTCATTAATTAGTATGCTCCACTGGTTTATCACAAAGCTCTCTAATAATAAAAAAGAATAACTCGGGGTGAAAGCAAAAGCATTTATTTATCCATGGTGGTATTGAGGTCACAGAAATAACTAGTCATTTTTCTTTGCATGTCTCAGAAATGGTTGTGTATAGAAATATTATGCAACACGCTGCATTTGGAAGCTTTTGAATAAATAATGAGGGATTTTATATACGGAGGAGCATGTATGTTTAGTTTGACTGTTTCAGGGTATTACACATTCCTATACAGTATTCACCAGGGGCTATTTTATTACCCAGTAGCACTTTGGTTTTCTTTTATTAGACTGCTTCGTCACTGTTAGTGGCCTCTTGCTCATATCGTGTTTGTATCTGGTGAGGGTCAAGGCCACATACGATATGAGATGCTACTCAACTAAAGAGAAAATATTTCCTCTGTTATTCTTTTTCCACGGACAGGTTTATCAATAATTAAGCAGAAAAAGCTTAAAGCTATAAAACAGCCAACTCTGATCTGTGTGTTGTTATGTAACTGAGATAAAGATGCGTAATCCCCGCTTATAAAAATATGGTTTTAAAACAACCACGCACTTCTGTTACAGCTCTGTTTTTTTTAAAGAAATACATCAACATTAGGTAACAAAAACAACAAACAAATGTTAATCTACAACCAGGGACCATTAAGCTTAGCTTAGTTTAGCTAAGCACAAAACCTGAAAATCGCTGGCAAAAAGTCATGTTGTGGTTGTACGGTGGATTATATATAGTCTATTTTAAGTCTTCAAGGAGTTACTACGCCTGGCCAAGACATAGTTTCTACATATTTTGTACAGATTTTAAATAAATGCCAATCAACGGATATCAGATGATTTTTCTTTTTCTGTTTCCAGTGATTAGGCTTTAGCTAACAAGCGGGTCCTTTAGCTTCCTATTTAGCATACAAACGTGAGAGCGGTATTGTTGTCAAACTATGTGCAAAAAATGGAACCACATCCAAAATTAATTAGAAGAATGATATTTTCCATCAACAGCTAATATGAATTGATGGAGTACAATCTCCTTGAGTATTTAAATTGTATACTACTTTGTATTTTTACTCCACTACAATTCAGAGGTAAATCGTGTTCTTCTACTCCACTACATTTATTTAAAACCTTTAGTTACTTTACATATTTGGATTAATAATGTGAAATATAATCAACACTTAAATCAGACTTTAGTTCCACCTGGAGTAAATTCACAAGCTACTCTGCAGTATACAAAGCCATTAAAACTAGCTGCACCTTTAACAGCTTTGATAACACTTCAATGATCAATAATTATAAAACACATCATATATATTATTCTGGAATGGACAAATCTGCATAATAAGTACTTTTACTTGGTAAGTATTTTGTACTTTTACTTGAATAACATTCTGAATGCAGGACTTTACTTGTAACAGGTATTCCTACACTCTGGTACTTCTACTTTGTCTCAAGTACAAGATCTGAGTACTTCTCCTACCTCTGGTCTTAATCGCTGGTCTTACTGGTATACACTGTTTTAGACATATAGTAACACAACATATTTTTCCCACTGAAATTCAGTAACATTTATCTTTTTTATGTTTATGCGTTCCTTTCTATTTCTACCAATGTGAGCAGGGTGGTACCAAAGCTTAGCCGGATAAAAAAAAACAATTTTGTCATAGCATGTGCGTAGCATTTCAGCATATATATTCTTTAAAGATAAAGGATAAAGGGTAAACTGTTTTTTGGCAACCTGCTGTCATCGAGGCTGTTTGAGAATAAAAAGCCATCCCAGAAGATCAATCGGAGCTCCACTGATCACTCCCTAAATCAATAATGGCTTTGACAACAGTTTCATTGTTCACTCTATAGCACTTTGTCACCAGACACCTTTTCCATTTCTAAATAGACCGTGTAGATATTTCAGATTTAGGTTTAAATTATGCTGTTGGTGTTTCAGTGCAATAATACATTGTTAACTAAACCCCACAGCCCTTTTATTTAAATATATCATTACAACATTTCAATAAATTATTACAACATTACATTTACGGCTTAATTGTTAATGTAACGCTGCGGCTCGGCTGCTTACAGGAACCTGCAAGCATGAGCACATTATACCAATTCTAGCTTCCCTCCACTGGCTTCCCTCCACCGGCTTCCTGTCCATTTTAGAGTTCATTTTAAGATTCTATGGTTTGTTTTTAAATCGCTTAATGGGCTGGCCCCTCAGTACATCTCCGACCTCCTACAGGTGTACACCCCCTCAAGGGCTTTGAGGTCGGCTGATCAGCTGTGACTGGTAGTCCCTAAAACAAAGAGAAAGACCAGGGGAGACCGAGCCTTCTCAGCGGTAGCCCCCAGACTCTGGAACAACCTGCCCCCCCATGTCAAATTGTCCCCCCAAAGACCCACCTCTTTTCCCTCGCTTTCGAGTCAGTCTGAGCTCTACCTATTTGTATGCTTTCTTGTCTGTCCATAGCCTTTATGTGTGCCTTGTATTTATTCTTATGTGTGCCTTTTATCTATTCTTGTAATATTATATTTTGTTATAATGATACTGTATGTTCGTTGTGAAGCACTTTGGCAAACCCTGTTTTTAAAAAATGTGCTATAGAAATAAAGTGGATTGGATTGGATGTATACGATTTTGTAGAAAGTATGCTGAATAACTTTACAACAAAATGATTGAATGAGTGTTTTTTTCCAGTGCAATTAAAGAAAGAACAATATAGGGCAAAGGTGAAAGCATCTATACTAATGATTTTGTATGGCTAATATACTATATTTCATGAATGCTTAAACAATACAGCTCCTTTCTCAAAGCATACTGTGACTCCATTGGTGTGTACATGGTCATTCTGATATGTATTATTTGAGAGTAGTTGACAAAATGTACTATTTATTTTAAGTATTGCAAGGAACACTATTGACAGTAATAGTCAACCAATTGTAAATTGATTCTTTCTCAAGCTAGAGTGATTTCTACTTACAGAGCAATTAAGTTCAATTGACATCATTACAAGTTGATTGAATGGTGCAAAGGATTTAGTGAATGTTGTTTCTTGCATTGAAAAATATCTATGAACACCTCTACAAACTCATTTACCGTGATTATTTAATAGTATGCCTCTTTATACTTCTACTCCTCTACATTTTGTAAGCCAACATTTTACTTTGTACTCTTCTAGATTAATCTGACAGTTTAAGTGCCTTTAAAGATTTAGATTATTAGCTAATATAAAATGTAAATCAACTTGGAAATAAACATATTGTCATATAAGTATGGGTAAATATACCCAGTAGCAGCATATCAAGTAGTTCAAATGATCTCATAATCATAATCCAGTATTTCAATATCTATGAATCTGAAATAAGTCATTATGGTGTAGTGTACTTTAACTTTAGTAAGATGTTGGCACCTATATGGAAATATGTAGACCAGATCATGTCATTTATCATGTTAACCACAGCTTGTCCGTGTTTTTCAGAGTGATTTTGAGTTGTCTGAACACCTTTAACTGTCACTTGTGAATAACAACATCTGAGGAGTGAACGTTTAGATCTCCCCACGCCTTGACTCAACTGTGTTTGAATGTTTTTGTTTGAATCTTCTTAAGTTAAGTTTGTGTTGCAATAAAGGGAAGCCATATCTCGACAAGTTTTGAAGTGTCATTTCTACAGCAAGCAATTTGTTGGAGTGGGCGCTAAGTGTCGAGGCGAGCGTGCGTTGCAGTGTTAACCACCAGCTGGTGGAGGAAGAGAGAGAGAGGGAGAAGTTTACAGAGCGAGAAGCAAAGAATAATGAGTGTCCAGCACTTGCTCAAAGGGAATTACCAGCTTCAATCAATTTGTGTCTGTTTTAGGAACTGTACCACACACACACTCCATAAACAACAGCACTACATAGCAGATTGAAGTCTTAAGTGCTGACTGGCCTCATCTACACTTACAAGTTTTACTTTAACACTTTACGATACAGACAACTCTCTACCTTCCCTTCCTTTGCTTAATTTCTTTTTATATCTCGTCCCCTCACCTTAGAAATGTTCCTTTACTACCCCCTCCTCATCTCTATTACTCTCTTAACCCTGTTCCCTCCACCAGTTTATCCGTGCTGCCCTTTATGCTGTAGGAGAGCTGCATTAAACCTGTGCAGGTGGCTGATTGAGGTGGAAAGTAGGGATAGGTGTGTGTGTGTGTGTGTGTGTGTGTGTGTGTGTGTGTGGTGTGTGTGTGTGTGTGTGTGTGTGTGTGTGTGTGTGTGTGTGTGTGTGTGTGTGTGTGTGTGTGTGTGTGTGTGTGTGTGTGTGGTGTGTGTGTGTGTGTGTGTGTTGTGTGTGTGGTGTGTGTGTGTGTGGGTGTGTGTGTGTGTGTGTGGTGTGTGTGTGTGTGTGTGTGTGTGTGTGTGTGTGTGTGTATATATGTATATATATGTATATGCGGGTCTCCCTTGAAAAAGAGATCTATGATCTCAATGGGACCAATCTGGTTAAATAAAGGTTTGAAATGAAATGAAATATGTGTGTGTGTGTGTGTGTGTGTGTCACCTGAAGCAGTGTTGACGGTCCTGACAGCCTCCCTGGCAGTGACTCTGTTGTTCGGGGGATAGTCAGGGACGGTGTTTTCGTTGCGCCTCTCTGACATCCGTGGGCTCACCTTGGCAGGTTGATGACTTCAAAAACAGACAGAGGTGGAAAAAAATATTTATTAAAATGATAAGACGGAAGGGTGAAGGAAAAAGTAATATTGAAATAATTACGAAGTTCAGTAGGATCCACAGGGGATGAAAGATATGAAAATGGGAGTGGAAAAAGATGAAATGTTGTTTTTCTTTCCTATGATTGTGAAGAAAATCAGAGGCTGATTGTTTTTGTGTGTGTGTTTGCGCCTCTGTGTGCCAGTCTGTGAGTGTTTGTGGAAGCGACAGACGTTTTAATCAGAAACTATTTGTGCTTGAAACGCTGCCTGGTTTTCACTTTGACTGCTGACTATCTGAGTTTTACGGATAATGCCATGATACATGTGTACAGTCATCAACATACACACAGTGCAACTCTCATTGGCTCACCCTGATTGGCTGTGCTGCTCATCAATAGCATCCACAGCACTCTCCACAGAGCTCAGGAGAGACTGAATCTGATTGGCTGATTCCTTCAGCAGGAAACGGGTCACAAACTGCTCCACGTTGGTTCCTCTCTCATATACCTGGGTAAACAAAAGAGAAAAAAATGTATGATTATGTATGTCATTTGTATACCTCATTTGAAACTAAAAGTGAGTCATTCTGCCAACCGTTAAACAGCCAAGTCACCATAACAAGTTTGGTTTATATAAAAGAAATGCACCATATCCTCTTTCTTCACTATTTTCCTGCACAAATCTCTCTGAGTTCCTTCTTTGCCTCCATTTTATGGTTCAAGGGCTTGTCAAGGTAAACAGGGATTGTTCCTTCTCCCTTCTTTCGCTCAATCTTTTCTTCTGCCTCCTCCTTATTCACTGTAGGAGTTTGGCCTTCATTTAAAAAAAAAAAAAAAAAAAAAAATGTAATACGTTTTAGTCCGAGCTTAAAGTCTGGCCTTTAGAGAATTGATTGGTTTGACTGTACCAGCAGGATTAACAAAAGGCCAGACTCAGTCGTCCACCTTCCCTTTAGCATTATGACAATAGAAGCCTGTAAATCAATGACATCTTAAGGCGTGAGGCTCAATCACTACTCCAAGCAACACTGATTCGCATAGACAGCTTACACAACGATAGACAAGATGCGTATCGATCTATGGGTTAACAATCATTTTCATAGTCCTGTTGAATTGTTCCAAACGCTACAATGAAACCTTGAGGGAAAATCTATATGTTGCCATGGCATTTTCCAAACAACACATTTATTTTTGGTCAGGAAACCTGTTATTCAAAAATTGCTTCAAAATACACACTTTTTGCCACAAACAAAAGCTAAAGGCTAATTATTCTGCCAAATGAGGTCATTGAACATCCCTAGTGCATTGTTTAAATGTTGTACGACTATGATAAAGGAATGACCAATCTAACTCTCCCTGTGATTGGCTTTCCCTGATATTTCCAGCCTAACCCTAACCAACCCAACCAACAAAGACAACAATTACTAGCCAATCAGAGAGTATAGTGGGTCATACCTTTGTTATGATATTATAGTGTCATTCTGCGTAATTATTAGCCGTGTGCTTCTTAGTTTATTGCATGGATTGTGTGTATTTTCAGAACAATGGACATCTCTTGTATGAAAAACGGGCTGTCATAGCAATGGGACATTTAACATACTATTGGGGATTTGGAATAATGTCCCGTCAGAAAAACGGGCAGTTCCCATCTATTCAGGACTTGTTAATATGTGCAGATGGAAGTTTTTTAACCGTAGCAAGACTTTTCAAATTGAAAAATGAAAAAAGAGATGACATCCTGGCAACAACTTCAAAGCGTTTCAGAGCTGCACTGCTGACAGTGTGAAAATGGGGTGCTGTCAAACGAGTTAACTGTAGCAGATAAGGCTGGAGCACCTGCCTTAACTCTGATGACCTTATCACTGCCACCTTTTAATTATTCACGGATTTAAGTGTTCAACAAAAACACCTCCTCCGTACAACTATCCAATTATAGCTAAGCAACCCTAACAATACACACGGCAGGCCTTTCAAGCTTTGAATGTCTGCTTATTTTTTAAACGGTGTGAATAAGGGTGTACAAAGCACAATTAATAATAGTTTGGACAATAGTTTAAGGCTTTTCAAAAATAAAAAACCATAGAGCAACATTATAAAGAGTGAATTAAACAATGTGTTTATTTGCTCTCTAGGTTACAGTAAGCTGCAACTGTTAGCATGTCCGGCTAACAAGCTTAGTAGGCCTACCCACACTGAAGTAACACTATTAAAAACAGTCAACAAATTAATGACATTACTTTTTTTTTTTTACGGTTAGACTAATAATAATACCATACATTTACAACGTTCGCATTCAATGTGTAGATATAGCCTTTAAAAGCTAGTGTATGCTAATGCTATCTCTGTTCTTACCTTCTCTTTGTTGGATTTAGGAACGTTCTACTAAAACAGCAGTTAGTCCTCATCTTTAAAAAATGTACTATTGTTTCTCTTTTTCGTTTGAGAAGAATGTATGTACAGTATGATGCGAGTCAACGTTTGAATTTGACCTGACTAGCTTAATTTGCTTGCTACAGGTGAGGAAGGAGGCTAGTGACAGATGCTATTTAAGGTGATGGTCAATGGCTAAAAATAAAAAGCCTGGTTTTTCTGCCGATGTCTGAAATCTATGAACAATATGTTTAAAATATGTGTAGCCTATGTATTTAAGTAGTTAACCTGTGACACTTATCACTGTTACATTTGCTGTCCGAAAATGTTTAGCTTGAAGGTGTAGCAAAAGTGACAAATGGGGGTGGGGTTTATCAAAAATCAAATAGACGTTGGAGCTTTACTGTAATATTTCACTTTTGAAGATTACAAGAAACTAAACCTCTATGTCAGACGCCAGGCCATAATTGACTACATAGTACTCCAGAGAGCAAAGTCAGTCAGTCGTGTCCAGACAATCATAAGTCACAGTGCAGTGATTCAGAGAGACAATTAACGTGCCGACCAAAGAATCCCATGAGACGCAAAGTCACAAAGGACATCATTGACTTATAGTCATTGAACAATAGTCAATGGCTATGACATACATGTGTGCACACAAACATTCAACATGCAAACACACAAAGGCCTACAGGCCCATTCTCATCTTCTAATGTGTGTCTTGACAAGAGCAACCACACTTTTCTTTTGTGATACAACCAAGATAAATCACTGTGATTATAAAATCTAGCATTTTGGCACCATTTTTGTTGTCATGTTAACCTGATGACTCACTAATGACTACCATGCTGAGATTCAATTTCCAAATAGAGATACATGTCTAAATGATCCGAAATTACAAATAGGAATGTTTTCAGTTTTGTCGAAGAGATTACAAATGTATTATGAATCCATTATAGGCACTTAGTCATTAAATAAGGACATGCTGATAGATTCTTGATATAGCATGTCATTTATTTAGCATATTGAGCATGCTGATTTATTTCTCTACATCAGGACTGATGTGTGTGGAACATTTAAAACACTACAATAAATTAAAGAATTCACCTTAGGTGGAATTCTAGCAATACTTATATATTGATGCATGTGTTCAACTTAATGCACCACCATTTGTCTTTTTTCTAGAAACCTGAAATTATTTAGTATGATTATGTATGTGCATGAGTGCAGACCATATATTTGTAAAGCTTCACTGCTTATGCACCTGAAGTCCTATTAGATTACATTTTAATGACCGTTATGGTGCCACTGAGGCCAGATACATCAGACTAGCCCTGCAAACAAGATTTGCGAAAATGGAGAAACATAAATGCAAATGACTTTAATTTAAGTATGAAATATAAAGAAACATTTACTGTACAGTTAAATCACGATTTGTGCTCCCCAGAAAAATTGCAACCAACATAACTTGAAGGATTCAGCAGGAAATAATTTGAACAAGAATATAAATGTGCCTATGGGTCTGCAGTATATCTATTTTTAAAGTTGGGCAATCTGGGGGAGAGTTCAGGCAATTTGATTTACCTTTTAAAACCAACATCACACTTGCATTCCAAAGAGTATTGCCACTTTAATAAAGTAGGACTCAAGGCCTTAACAGCTGATACTGTACTCTGGGACCTTTTGCCTTGTATAGTTGATCCAGTTTTGGAAGGAATGCAGCATCAGCAGAAAATCCAAACCACAGTTGACTGATTCAAATGTTCTGTGTGCGTTTACCTGCTTGAAAATGTAGCTTCTATTTAAAACATTTGCTCCAAAGTTTCTTTCTTTCTTCCACTGTCTGCCTCTCTGTCCTCTACTGTATGTGTGTCTATCATACTGTCTCCATCTCCTGGGTGTGTCCCATGGGTCTGGCTACAAAACCTGGGATAGAAAAGCTGTGATCTATAATTCACACAGATCACTGAGGAGAGGAGATACACTGTCTCTCTCCGCTGGCTCCCGAGCACACACCGGTGATTAGCTACAGCAGTGTATATTCTTGTGTTGTGTGTGAAAAGTGTCCGTCTATCTCAGATCTGTGTGTTTCTGTGAATGTGAGTTCAAGGCAGCAGGAATAAGTACGCGTTCATCTGCTGATCTGCCTGGTTTTGTGTGAAGATCAATGAAAGAGCTCTCAACGTATCACCACCAAGGTTCAATATTGTTATTTTATCTATTTTGCACATCGGCCAAACCCTCATTTTAAATGGCTTACACAGGCAACACACAGAGCTGCAAAAAGACCTGAAGCATGTCTAAGTGTGGAGATGGCTGGTGTTTTTTTATGCAATTTATAAAATGTTATCCACTAGGAATAAGTGTCTGTAGGGTCACTAAGCATGTCAGTGCGTGTAGAGTGTACAGGGCTGTTTCAGATCTCATGAACTTCTCTTCATCTTCTTAAGGTTAACAACAAATCTCCTCATTATTATCCACCTACGCATCTGCAGACAGAGTCTTTGTCATAAGATGGCGGCGGCTGATTACAGAGGGTTGTAGGTGGTAATCAGTGATTATAGAGGTTGGTCTAGTTAGGGGAAATTATTCCATCTTCAGTGTCTCAGATGGAGATAAAGGAGCTTAGTGGAAGGCTAGAGGTGACAAGGATGTAGGCTGATAATGTCACGCATTTTTCTTTGTATTTGACAAATGAATTTCACAAACAAATCACTTATGGTTCTTAAAAACAACAACTACTGGATATGAAGCAGACGTAACACTCCTGGATTTTTTTTTTTTTCGAAATCGAAATGGCAAAACAAATAACCAATGTAACTATACTAATACTCCTACATTTGATAGTGTACACACACACAATCAGTGTTGCTATTTGTCAGGCAATCTGTCTTCAGTCATTTCAATAAGGCCACAGCAGGGACTTTCATTGATTTGATTCACTCTAACAAACTGGCCTCTGCCCTTTACAGCATCCATCAATCTGTAATGATGGGTAACTGCATAATGCGACACTGATATACTGAAATAGCTCCCTCCTTCTTGTATAACGTCCAATCAAGATTAATGATTGGATTCTTATAATTACGCTTGTAGTGTTGTTTACTCTAAATAATGCCTTTCCAATGTGCCATTACAAGTGTTAAAGTGTCAAGCATGAGACATTCAGAAGGCGTTGCAAGCTGACCAGTGATGACGGGTGGGAGAGGGAATGTAAGAGATATTGATCCACTGTTGAGAAGAATAGAGCCCTTTTCCTTGCACCATATTTAGGTGCGAAAATAAATAACTCCATAGAAAAATCCACCCCCAGCTTGACCTATGACAACATTCACGGGTTAAATACCAAACCATTAAAGCTCACAATACACCTTATCCCCTGACTTTAAAGGTTTGGTGTGCAGAATTTAGACTTTAAATTATTAGCAGCTATGGAATTAGCATTCCATTAGCCTCCACTACTACTTTTGAGAAGGTCTTCCACGTTTTTCATTACCTGGAGGCTACCACCATATTTGGCACATTTGTAAAACTGCAGGCTCACATTGGAGTTTCGATACTCCTAAAGTACTGTTATGGTCAGGTTGGCCTCTGATCCAGCAAAGATCTTGAAAGATATCACTCTGTTACAATGGCTTAGCACTTGGCAGCTCGTCTCATAAAAGCAGTGGCGCTGCAAGACACTCTGGGGGCCCCAGGCAGAAGAGACATGCCCCCCAACACATCCAGCACAAGCACCACTAAGCACGCCCCCCCCCCCCCCCCCGCGCTTTTGACGGTGTGCTATGCATAGGGCGCCCTTAGGGGGGTTCCCGACCTGTCATTGCAGTAAATTCAAGGGGGTTTAATGTTGTCGTTACTGTGGACCAATTTCATCGACCTTCTTTGGGGGCCCCCTTCTGGTCCGGGGCCCCAAGCAGTTGCCTGCCTTGCCTGTCGGCAAACGGAGCCCCTGCATAAAAGGAAGGGTGAGGGGAAGAATATTCAGTTGGTTGCAGCCCCAATGCTAGGATGCTAAATCCCACACACTATCTCTTTAAGCTCAATGTGTAACTCGAACTCACAGCATTCACCTTTCATTTTTTACATTTTATTTTTCTGCCCGACCCTGTTCCAATTTTGCCATGTCTACTCCGTGACTTCACTTCAGACAACACTGCTCCTAAAATCGCTGGTACAGAGTTGTAGGTTCTTGCTTTGATTGAATACCTGACACTCCAGTGGCATAGAAACTACATGGTCAAATGTGGTCCATTGACCAGGTTAGAATGTGGGTAGTGTTGTCACTGTGCCTTGTGCTTTTGCAGAAAATGTCCAGGCATGGTCTCTGCTCTGCTATTAAAAATACAGTATTCCTACTAAGCTGTTACATGTTAATAGTCCCCTGTCTCAAATTGCAGTAAAAACAATTGGAATGTGCTATCTAAATATTATTGGCACATCCCACTTGTGCTTATTTGAAATACTAAAATGAAGAGAGGAATAGTATAGATTGTAATTTCTTGCATGTAGCTTGTGAGCGGTTTTCTGATAGAGCACAGCTTTTCAATGGTTCTTCAAAAAGCTTCTGTCAGTACAACACCCACTAAGGTGGGCTCTCTGGAGGTTTCCTGAGCTGCCTATTACCAGTATTATAATGTATATTGCTTACTTGCTATTGGCTTGATCTATGCTTTTGCCATATAAATGGTTGTTGTTTATGTTGAAGAAGAAGTCCGCTTTGGGAGGTTGATGTTTTTTTCAATGGGGTTTCCTTGATTTCACAACTCTCTGGTTGGATAGCAGAGGTTTGATGTGTTTGAAATGTTGGCTGGCTGGCCCGCTACTCCTGAAAACCCCCACAACCCTGCCTCAGCTTCACACACCAACCAATTAATATGGTATCCTAGCAACCCCAGTCAATATGTCTCTAAGCAACACCATTTTAGCAGTGTGCGGGAAATGATATTTGAGCAGCGGACTTCTCACACTGAGAAAGATATTACTTTGAAATGTTTCCCTTTTCCCTGTCCTGGAATCCCTCAGTAACCACACACTCTCTCACATACTCACTCTCATCTCATCTCACACACACACACACACACACACACACACACACACACACACACACACACACACACACACCACACACACACACACACACACACACACACACACACACACACACCACACACACACACACACTATCAGCATCTATTCTCTGCTTGTGTTTTGTGTTTGCTCTAGCTCCTTAGAGAACGAGATAATATAACAGGAGATATTATATTCAGGATATATCATCCCTATAGTATTTGAATACAGTACTTTACTGTAGTGAGGTGGGCTGAAGATCGGAAGGTTGTGAGTTCAAATCCCGCCAGGAACACCTCCGCTAGTGTGCCCTTGAGTAAGGCACTTAGTCCTTAGTTACTCCAGGGAGAATGTCCCTGTAATTGGTAATTGTAAGTCGCTTTGGATAAAAGCGTCAGCTAAATGAAATGTAATGTAATGTATGTGCAAGCAAGTGAAGGCATAACTAAAGCAGTTTGGGGTGTGTTTCGCTTTCTGCAAATTTCACTTGTGGCCTAAGCTGCACCTCTATGACTGGGGAGGGAGAACTCAAGAATGTATCTTATGCACAAAATATTGGGGGAAAAAAACTGGAATCCATAAATATATAACATTTGTCTAAGTACCAAGTGTTTCCAATTATGGGGTAATGATAAGGGCTGTACATTTTGAAATTGTTAAAAGATCTGCATACAACTTCTCTTGATTCACTCATTATTTGTCCCATGACTATTGGTAAATAATAACTTGTCAGCTTCTGTTTAATGAAGAGGTGTAATGAGAGCTGTAATTGTGATTCCGACAAGGGTAATTGCGGCATGTTTTATTGATTGAAAATCGTGTATGCAGTCAGTGTTGAACATGGCTATAAAAAAGGATGATACATTACCACATATTTTTGATTTATTGGAGAGTTTTAACGAGAGGAAGTGACAGTGGGAAGTGTGGAAGTGGTTAACAGAAGGCAGAGCGCTGAAGCTTGTTTCTAAACAGACGGCGAGTATCTGAAACATACAGACTCGTCAGATATCCTGCCAGCCTTCAGAGAGGGAGAGACAGGAGAATGGAGGGAGAAAGGGAGGATGATGGAGGTGGAGGGGAGAAACAGTAGGAGGGAAGGAAGTTGCTCGAATAAGTAGGAAAGGAAGGAGGCAGGAAGTGAGAAAAACTGGGAATTCAGAGACAAAATAAGGTTAAGAAGAGAAAGTAATGTAAATGATGTAATCATTCTGTTTCTTTGTGTGTTTTACTGTAAGTCCCTCAACTCTATATTACATCCCTAAGTGGAGTTACTCTCTTTTCCTTTCACCCAATTACCATCCATCTTACAATCTCTCTCTTCCACAAACACACACTGACTCTGTCTTTCTCACTCCTACGGTCCTCTGCATTATTCATGCCTTGGGTGTAACCCTCATCAGTCAACGCACACCCAGCTGACAACACAACACAACACAGCACACACTCTTCCAGTTGTCTTTCTCTCTCACTGTCACACACACACACACACACACACACACACACACACACACACACACACACACACACACACACACACACACCACACACACACACACACACACACACACACACACACACACACACACACACACACACACACACACACACACACACACACAAATTATTCATGTCCACATCATTAACAGTAGTGGGAGACAGTGAGGATGCAGTCAGTCACAAACTTGGTGGATTGGACGCTCACATTGTTCACCTGTCAGTCCTTTTCTATGACAATGTGTTGCATAATTTACATGAATACAGCTGGAAACAGCTTGAGTTTGATTGAAATGAGTCTATAAAGATGTGGAGATTTGAAATGTCCTAAGCTGACATGAGAGCATCTGCAGGGACTGAACATCTGTGCTGCTCCATGGAAAGACGGGCCGAAGGAGCCTTGTGGGAATTGAGGAGAATTGAATTTAAACAAACAGTCATAGCAGCTTAAGTGAATTCAATGCACTGCATTTGTGCTCCTTTCTCCTTATATGGAGAGGTGCAGGAATGAGTCCTAAAATGCGGAAATTAGTTAGCATTTTACCACTTCTGGTTCCCTTATCACAAAATACTTTTTTTTTTTTTAAATATGTGTTTTTTCGTCAAATGCTATAAGGTAACACAAGCCTACTAGATTTTCCTGTTTTGCCTACAACATAAAAACCCCACTCTTGAATGTCCAAAGATTCTATGTGCCTTCAAAACGGAGAGTCCTAAATTAGACTACTAACCGCCACTACCCCGTAAGCCTGCCGTTAGCAGTCCGTTGTTCCGTAGCTTACCGGTGAATTCTGTCAGTGATGTGGTTTGTTTTTTAGCCTAACATTAGCTCTTTAGCTTTTAAGTAACATTATCATTGCACCACTCTATTGGCAGGAGGCAAGAAGTCATTTAAGAATGCAAGTGACAAGAACAGCCAACTAGCCAATATATAGTAGGATGCAAGACATCCAGGAATATATAGTTATTAGCCATCTTGTTTAGAGTATTACCATTGTTAATGTAGGACGGTACACTAAATATGAAGCTAACTTACTGACAACAAACAATGAGGGTAGCATTAGCTCCACTAGCACAAAGACTGAGAACAGGGAAATCAGCTGGCCTGGCTTAGTCAAGTCCATCTCCAAAGACCCCTTATTAACACAATACATTTCGTTTTTTATTTGAATCTGTACAAAAACAGAGATACAAAAAAGTTTTTACAGGAAGATAGCTGCTAGATATTTCAGTACAGGGAGTTTGTTTAGTCTTTCTGGGATGCATCAGCACAGGTGCTGAGGCAGTTTCCCCTGCTTCCATTCTTTATGCTAAGCTAAGCTAATTATCTGCTGGCTTCAGCTTTATATTAAGCATATGAGCATCAGAGTGGTATAAATACTTAATCTCGAATAAGTAGAATGACATAAAAATGTGTTACTCGTTGAGTGTTCCTGTCCAGGTACATTAGTAATGAATCTACAAAAGTCAGTCAATGTTTTATACTACCTTGAGACATACTGTTAAGTTTGACTGTTTACCATTGAATTCACTGGTATGGAGAGCAGCATTGAGCAGAAGAAATGAGCAGAGGCTTTACAGTAGAGATGCTACTTGTTAAAGTTCATTTGAAAAGGAGATTCCTTTAACTTCCTAATTTTATCTCCACTATCAACAATCACCACCACTGTCAGAAACTTCAAGCAGACCCCAAGCTGCATGCTGAAGTCAAATGTTTTAGCAAAGTAATGTACCACTCAGCTGCTGAATGCTGAAATGAAACCATGTAATCGATATTCAGTTTCACTGACTGAGCTGCCTTCCTCTTCATCCAGACAGTGATGGCAGGCATGAGAGAAAGCGGACCTCTGTGACCTCCCTCACCTCCTTTCACACAGTCTGACCTATGCATGATCAACTCTCTGTTATATTATATCACCTCCCACACTTCCTTCAGCTTCTTGTGTTGCTTCTTCTTCTTTTATAATGTATTTCTTTCATCATCCCTACTCTACCCCCTCTATCCTCCTCTTCATCTTTCCAGTCTGTTCTTTCTCTCCGCAGCCGTTACTGCACTTGTAACTTTGTATTCTTTATCGTGAACTGCCTCACTTGCCACCTCTCTTCATTCCCTGAGTCTAACTTTATTTTTTTGAACATCAACTCAACAATGGAACTTATCAGTTGTCATCAGTGTCCTAGGTATGGGTAAGAAGGGTAGTGCTACACCTATGAGTAGTTTCAGAACGTGTTATCATCTATTCTCATGGTTGCTCACTGATATAAGAAGATAGTGACCCAACAACCATAGTAATTGTGACTGGAGCATAGGAGAAATTCCAGTGACTTGCAGTGATAAAGTCCGCTTAGACTGGTAGGGAAACATCGTTGTGATTGGTCAAACGAACAATACATTTACACAGACTGGATTTAAAGTGTATATGTTAAGTTACTGACATAGAAATGTTAGCAAAGTTATGTAACGTACAGTATGTATTTTAGATAACGTAACAAACGCATGCATACTTATTTGAACCAAAGTGATATTTTTCCAAACCTCATTATTTTATTGGCACCTAATCTTAGGTAACTTAAAGTAAAGCCTAAGAAACCTCAACCTTATGAAAATATTGCATATGCAACCTACTAATGAGGGCAGGTTGCCGCTTCTAAAGCATTAAAATGGTAGAGAAAAGAATAATAACAGCCATTTAATGGCCTGATAACATTCAAAGTGTGTGCTTCTTTAACATCAAGCAGAAAGGCTACAGCATGCTGCTCCTTGGTTACCAGGGAAACAGTAACCAGGTCACCGGGTTCCAGAGGTGGAGGGATGCACTTTAAGGGTTGACACCACTTAGTGACACACGTGTATTTAATTTATGTGTGTGGTGTGTGTGTGTGTGTGTGTGTGTGTGTGTGTGTGTGTGTGTGTGTGTGTGTGTGTGTGTGTGTGTGTGTGTGTGTGTGTGTGTGTGTGTGTGTGTGTGTGTGTGTGTGTGTGTGTGTGTGAATAGGCAGTCACAGCATCCCAGAGACACACACACACCTCACAAACACACACTGAAAAGTACACACTGCCGCATGTGCACCGCTGAGAAACACCTTGGGACATTCTGCAATTTGTATTTATTAAACTTGCCTTGTATGTAATCTGTGATGTGCCCTCACATTCTGGAGCAAATGACCCCTCTGTTTTCAGCGCTGTTCAGCCCTGTTCCAAAAGTGCTGATTCTCTGTCTGTTACTTTAGATGAAAATAAGGAGCCACTCCCCACGCCCCTCTGAGAGATATCTGGTTAAAAAGAACACAATGGTGCTCTAGGAGGAGATTCAGGTGATAAGGTGGGGGGGGGGTGTTACCTTGGTTGGTTATTGGCTAATGGTTACACAAGCCAAAACAACGTTATGACATCACAAAGAGGCCAAAATCTGATCAGCTCATTTTCAGACAGGTTTTTATATAAATGGATCAGGACAAAAAGTGACGGGGTCTTTGTTCCTGAAACTTTCAGAATCTCTTTACACAGAGGGGACACATGTTTATGTGTAAAAGACAAGAAAAAGTGGATTTTGCATAATAAGTAACCTTTGAGGTTGTGAATATCAATCTATCGAGGATAAAAGTTAAAGAACAGAGGGGCCACAACTGCGATTTTAACATACTCTACTACTGTTGCGCAATCTTTATCTGAAACTCCATTAAATCCTAATGAATAAGTGATGAACGTTCCACAAAGAATCATATAACAGCCACTGACTGAGCCAGCTGAGATGTTTTACACACTGACTTCTATTTCATCCTTTTATTCATCACCATCGCCGCTCCCCGCCAACCTCTCCCCTCACCCATTCTCCCCTTCTCATCTTTACTACTTCTTTCTTCTCTTTCCAAATCCCCTCCATCAATCTTCCTCTCCTTGTACCCGCCTCATCCTAAGGTATTGTGTACAGACCGAATCGCCCCCTTATGCCCCGTGATCCGCTTCACCTTAATCTTAATGAAGAAAGGATGGGATGAAGAGGATGAGCTGGGGGGTGGAAGAAGACAATTGAGCAGAGATGAAAGAGGAGAAGATGAGAGAAAAGAGAGGCAAGTGGAAGCTCATGGAGGTTCACTCATTGGCGCAAAACAATTTCCTGGAAAGATTTTTCTTTTTAAAGACAGGCTTAACAAGATTTTAGTCTGAGAGAAACTGTGTGTGCGTTGTCATTGAGTGTGACGGCTCGCTCTGTGCAAGCTTGAAAAAATCAAGTGCTAATGAGAGTGGCTCATTAAACATAGCATTTATACAGGAACGACAGCACAGGAGATTTAATGAAGTCTCCCTCTACTCTTTTGGTCGCTTGCTTCAGCTCTTATCACCCGCAACGTGCACACACACACACACACACACACACACACACACACACACACACACACACACACACACACACACACACACACACACACACACACACACACACACACACACACACACACACACACACACACACACACACACACACACACACACACACACACACACACACACACAGTCCTCAAGAGAGGGACCGTTATTTATCTCCACCTGCCGGAGAGCCAATTAAAATTGTTTTCTGGAACCACTTCTGATTCTGATGGTGCCATAAAAGCTTTCACAGAAAGAGTCCGTTGAAACAACACTGGATTTGAAGCGTTTCAACACATTTTCTCCCTCCCTGTGGATTGTATATTTGTTCTCTAACGCCTTAAATCTAAATCATGACATTCAGAGGTGTCAACTGCAGAACATGAGTAAGGTGCTGCTGTGGTTAGGAAACAGAAGGGGGCTTTCTCAAAATCTTTCTTGGATAAACGAACTGTCAGCCTCTGCTTTCTTAAAGTTTTCTCTGAAAGTTTCTCCTAAAGTTTTCTCTGCTGCTCATAATCATTGATGGACATCATCTTCAATCTTCCGTCTCAGAATACAGTGTTGCTAGAGGAACAACAGTGATGAGCGAAATGATCAACTAGTTGGGAATGCTAAGTGAAGGATCTTATGCAAAAACACGTTTCATGGCAGAGCAACCTCTTAACAAGCTCCACGACAACTGTCCCTCGAGGATCCTGCCTCCATGGCAACTGTAAGAGAGCAACTGTCAAGAACTCTTGAGGTGATGCCTTATCACATGAGCAGAAATGGGATGTTACGGTGCAAATGTAACTGTTTCTTCTGTTCATTTAGTATAGAGTTGAGAAAGCCATAAAAATGTGATCTTACCTTCATCAAAATCATACATTTTATTTTTAATAATAATACATTTAATTAGTAAGTGAGAACTAGGCCACCATGGAGCTCAAAGCTGGCGGCCCATGTACCGGGGCTTGGTCGATGTGGAGGACCTGGCTTTCGAACCCAGCATGTGACCATTTGCCATGTGGCATCCCTTCTGTCACTTCAATAAAGGCACAATCTGCCCCAAAAACTATTTGAAAAAGAAAAAGAAAAAGAAAGTAAGTAAGAACTGGCAGGGTTATGACGTGTTCGGAAAGGGGTTTGACAAGAAAAAGCTACCTTGAAGAGGTGTGTTTTGAAGGCTTGTTGAAAGCCTGATGTGGTTTGGGACGGCATTTTAGAGGAAGGGTGCAGCAAAAGAGATGCGCTGTCACCCCAGGTCCTGGTGGCCATGAAGGTGTTTTCATCTCAGGGACCTGAGGCAGTGGGTAGGGATGTGACGGTGGAGGAGGTTGGAGAGATGGGGAGGGTCCAGGTTTTTTTAGAGCTTTGTAGCTGGTGATTAGTATTTTAAAGTATATCCTTTATTTAACTGGGAGCAGGTGGAGGTTTTGAAGGACCAGAGTGATCGCGGGGGTTTATTGGTTGTTGGATAAAAGCAATTTTGTTAATATGGTTGGCATGAGGTAGAAGGAGAGGCTGGGGTCGAGGAGGATACCAAGGTTCCAGATCTGGGTACATTTTGAACCGTTGATGGTTAGTAAGAAGGACTGGGCAGAGCGGGTGAGGGAACAGCTTGTGGCTGTTTTGTTCTTTTCACTTTGTAAGTGTATTTGTCTGTCATCATGGCAACATGTGGTCCTGGAGGCACTTTTTGTATAGCGGAAACTAGCAAGTAATAGGTATTGAGTACTTTGCCAGGGGATTATACTATATATTTGTTTAACCCTTAGATGCATAAGTGGGTCTTTTTGGACCCGGTGAGGTGGTTTTCTTGAAGTATCTTTGTAATTACATTTTTTTATCATTTCATATTCCAGCTATTCCTCAAAAAACATGTTTTGGATATCATGCCATTCAAATGTTTAATTTACATTTTATACATTTTAAGAAATTGTAGTTTTTGTACTACTACCCCAAGCTTCCATACTGTAAGTGGGTCAAAAATTACCCGCATGCATTTTCTATGGGATCCTTTGGGAACCTTTGATTCTTAACACCTGTTGCTGTCAGGAATACATTCACTGTAGACCACACAGACTACACCACAAGTGACACCTCTCAGGAAGATTATTTTACACAGCAAGATCTGATACCTGTCAGTATAATAATAATAATAATAATAATAATAATAATAATAATAATAATAATACATTATATTTGTATAGGGCTTTTCAAGGACTCAAAATCGCTTTACAATATAAGGGAAGGTTAGGGTGGGGGGTATAGGACTATCAAACTTGATCAACTGGCATGGATTGATGGGGGGGGGGGGGGGCTATGAGTAGACAGAGGAGAAGAGATGAGTTTTGAAAAGGGACTGGAATACTGTGAGGGTCTCAGAATAGCGGAGATCTTGGGGGAGGGAATTCCAGATCCTGGGAGCTGCCACTGAAAAGACTCTGTCCCCAATGCGGCCTAGTTTGGACTTGGGGGTACAGGAGACCAGCTGAGGTGGATCTGAGGGACCGCGGGGGTTGGTAGGGGGTGAGAAGACCAGTGAGATAGGGGGTGGGGGGGTCAGATGGTGGAGGGCTAGGTGAGGGCCAGTATTTTGTAGTTGATGCGTTGGGAGACGGGAAGCCAATGAAGGTCTTTGAGGACTGTGGTGCCATGATCTAGTGTGTGTGAGGAGTCGGGCGGCTACATTTTTTACAATTTGGAGTCTATTGAGGGACGGGGAGCGGATGCCGTAGAGAAGTGAGTTACAGTAGTCAAGGTGGGAGGAAATAAAGGTAGGATAGGTCGTTCAGCTGCAGGGCAGGTAAGAGAGGGTTGGATCTTTGCATCAATATGTTCAAAACGGTTTTTTTCAAAATGTAAAAGAAAATTCTAAAATTTTAAATAGTGAAAGATTAAATATAAAATATTTCTAGTGTGAACCAAGATATAATACTAAATATTATAGAAGGGATTTTTCTTAACCAAAATGACAAAAATTGTATAAAAACACATATTATTCTAATACGGGTCCTTTTTGACCCACTTATAAGAGTGTAGGGTCCAGTCACTCGTGCATCTAAGGGTTACGTTTTTGGACACCTGGTCGAAAGAACTTTTCAAACTTTACAGGTGTGTAGCAGAGCTCGAAATGAAGGCTGAGTTTGAAGATTTTTGCGGTTCGAACAAGGAGCCAATGGAAGAAGGTGGGGTTTGAAGTAGGAAGGCGCCCTTTGGTCATTTTGGTCTCACATCCAAGTCAAGATCACTGGTTTCCAATTTGCAATGTTAGAGTAAATAAAATGTGTATCTGTTAATCTATCTCTTAAATTGCAGTAAGATTACCATCCAAACCTGCCCATTCCTTTGAGATAACTCTACTCCTTCCTCCATGTATTAGCATGATAATTACAGTTTATACTCAAACTGATCTACTGCGAGATCAGAGGTGATTGGAGTTTATTAATCACCACTAATTACTTTTTGATCAGCTTGCTTGCTAAATCCCTTGATCCTCTGAAGACGGGCAGCAGTAGGGACTGCATCCACTAATTGATACCTTGACAGTCAAAATAATAAATACTGCATGAAGTGAATGGAAATATCACATTTACATAAATTATTAGTGCGCTGGATGTCCCTCTGGGAGCATGAAGGGAAAGATGAGGAGCACCGTTATGGTTTCTAGCAGTGGATTACAGTTTTAGATATTACATTGTTCCTTACAGGATACATTCAGATAATGTTGATTCTTAACATTATCCTGAAAGACAAAGCAGGTTATTGCATTGGCTTCTGTTCAAATAATGATCCCATGAGCAATCTTTAATTTTTTTTATTTCTATCAACCTGTAAGGATTTGGCAAGGTTCAGGTTCTGCACCAAAGCCGTGCCAATACTGCTGGAGTATACATTTCAGTTGAATAATCTCGAAACCCATTTTATTTTAGCTGCAAGCCGCCCTTGGGTGCCAGCCAAATGCTTTAAAGAAGAACCCCCCCCTCCCTCCCCTCCGTTGCTGTTCATTACTGTAGGTAACAGCCGGGTACAGTCTGCCTTCCATCTCCACTCAGTCTTTCTCGCCGTGTCAATATTCATTGAGGTGAATGGGGAGCTAATCAATTCCCAGTGGGCTCTGAAAGGCCAGGGCTCGGGCTACAGCCTCTGCTCAAGCTAATATCACGCTCTGTCTTTTGGCTGCGCCCACCCTACCTCCTCACATCTGCCTCAATTTGAAGATCTTTTCTCCAGCTTTTACACGGATATTGTCTAGAAGGTTGTGTTCTTATTACATGTGCCAAGTGCTAGGACTGTTTTAGGTACTAAAGCTTTTATGTGCGCTGCTCCTCTAGCTTGGAACACTATGCAAAAAACATTGAAACTGAGCATTTTGATTCCCTTGCATCATTTTAAAGCACGACTGGATGAAATGTTATTGGATACCTGTCACTGTGAATAGGTTGCCAATTTATACCCCTGTAATTATGTTGTGATGTCCTTTTTGTTTTCTGTTGTTTTTATGTGTAACCAATGTACCGCAGGTCTCCCTTGAAAAAGAGATCGTTGATCTCAATGGGATTTTTTAACCTGGTTAAATAAAGGCTACAAACAAACAAACAAGGTAAAACACAGCCATTAAAATCTCTTGCTTCACTGTTGTTGATCTTTTAATTTTTCTTGACTTCTATTAATCTTTTTGAACATGATCGAATGGAGGAGAGAGAAAAGAGAAGAATGCAGCAGATGGGGGCAGGGTGAGCATCTGAATAATGAAAACCGCATAAGAATAAAGAGGCAGGGTGGAAAATAGGGCAGGGGGAAAGGTAAAGATATTAGCTTTATTTGTGCTATTTTAAAGGGTAATGTTAAATTGAAACATTTGCAGCTCTTACTGCCAGCCTAGTGACTTAAGCTCTTATCGGTACTTGCGGATTAGCACTCAGACTGTCCACTTAAACCTTTGCTGAGGGGCAGATAAGCTCCAGCCTCTGAAGAGGACGCCTTTGAAACAAGAATTGGCTTACTGTGAAATATTAAAGGCGTTGCTGAAAAGACAAAGAGCTTTTTGGAGTTAGAGTTTCACCCTTGTGCCTCACTAGGAACCATTTTGGCTCTTAATCTAATGGCATACATTTTGTCAAGGCTTTGTACTCAAATGTTGGAAGTTCATCCACAGTAACAATAATACAGTAGGTCTAAAATAAACCGTGTAGCCAACATACAGTCACTCAGCCCTTCAGGGATACAAATCTCCCCATTGAAACCCATTACAATCACAATGTTTGAGCCCATTGCCATTACAGCATATCAACAGGCATTATATGTTACCAGGCTTTCAATCTAGAACCCTGGTTTCCAATTTTGTCTCCAGAAAAAAATGTCGAAGGGCAAAACACATCCTGTTTTCCTGGTGTCTTGTGTGAATATACAATGCAGCAAAATCAATGCTTTTGCTAATCTTTGAATAACAATAGAGCTTATCTGTGAGAAAACATTAATTAGCATTTAGAATACAAAAAAATAGATTAGATGTTGTGTCTTTTGTGTTTTCATACAACAAACTGTCATGTATATGCCTAAGGATCTAAAAATGAATCAATATTTGGTAGTTATGATCAGGAATAAATGTGTCCTTAAAAAAAATGAAAATACTTTAACAAGCAAATAAGAATACTAAAAAATATAATAGAAAAACAGATTCACTACCAGTGCCAGTAATGTGGAACATCATATGTCCGTCAGTAAAGTTGGAGACGTCCTACATTTTAAAACCCTTTCCCTATATTCTGGATTTTAAAAATCTCAAGGGAAGCAGTTTCCAAACGTCCTCTTCCCTGGCCACATCAACTGGGGGATTCCAAGGCGCTCTCAGGCCAGTTTAGAGATATAATACCTCCACCTCCAGCTGGACGTGCCTGGAACACCTCCCTAGGGAGTGGGCCAGCTGGCATCCTTACAAGGTGTCTGAACCACATCAACTGACACCTTTCTACGTGAAGGAGCAACAGCTCTACTCCAAGTTCCTCCAAGATGACTGAACTTGTCCCTTTATCGCCAAGGGAGATGCCAGCCACCCTCTGGAGGAAACCCATTTCGGCCGCTTGTATTTGTGATCTTGTTATCACGGTCATGACCCATCCTTCATGACCATAGGTGACAGTAGGAACGAAGATGGACCGGTAGACTGAGAGCTTTGCCTTCTTATTCAGCCTTCTCTTTGACACAAAGGTGCGGTAAAGCGAATGCAATACCCCTCCATGAACAAGAACTGAAATGTGTTTCTTATTACATCTGATGATATAAGTCATATACGTTTTTGATGGACCAGTGGATTGATGAAAGAAGTTAACTATTGAACTGCTCTAATTGTTAATTTTCAAACTCTTTGATTGCTGTCTTTAGTGCAGATACAAGTGTGATGCCTTACTATTGTTATCGTATACAAACGTTCTGGATTTTGCCTATATTTGACAATGTTGAAAGTGAACAAGTAGAGAGAAAAAGGGGGGTGTCAGATAACAAATGCGAAAAATTGCAACTGTGAATGCTGCTGTTATAGTAGTCCCAAAACGGCCCTTGTGCCAACACTGCGCCTTGCTGAATGACGTTGGCACCCAAACTCTTTGCCAGATTTGCTCCATTGAAATGAATAAGCGAGTTATGGGTTGTTCCACTGCTGCAGATTTTCTACTTAGCTCATAAACATCTCCAGCGGTGGGTGTCTGAGCCACTACCACAGTGGTCACAATCAAAAAAGAAAAAGCAGAGGCAGAAAAAAAAGAGAGAACATAAGAGCGAGACACAGGAGGAAACACTAGAATGCAACAGAAGATCTCAAAATAAATGTTGGCTTCATGACTGAGAGCTGTAGCGTCTGGACTGTATAGAGATGGTTTAGCCACCGAGCTCTCTCTGCAGTCAAATCTATTGTTGCTGTGAAATCTGAAACACACTCCAAACCTCCATCAATATTAGACGAGTCAGCAGGGTCTGTGCAGTTTGGCTGTTTGACTCTTTAAACCGGTCTACCCCTTACATGGCATGGCGGCTGCCCGCAAGAGAGGCTATAATGATATCACAGCCCAAGAGAAAGGAAAGTGTGTGTGTGAATGTGTGTGTGTCTAACAGGAAAAATGACAGTATGAATGAGAGCGGGAAGAAGAAAGAGCACAAGGGATACAGCAAGAGAACAAGAGAGACACTGATTGATTGAACAATGGCTGCTCATTAGAGAGAAACTAGCCTGAGGTGGTGTGTGAGGAAGGGCAAGTGTCAGTGAGTGTGAGTGTGTGTGTGTGTGTGTGTGTGTGTGTGTGGGTGTAGCACTCTGCTCGGTGTGTTTCTATATCTCTATCCAACAGCTCTGTCTTTATCTTTCTTTCAGCTGCTGGCCATTAAGCACACAAGCACACACACACACACACACACACACACACACACACACACACACACACAC
Organism: Trematomus bernacchii; assembly: GCF_902827165.1. Classification (NCBI taxonomy): domain Eukaryota; kingdom Metazoa; phylum Chordata; class Actinopteri; order Perciformes; family Nototheniidae; genus Trematomus; species Trematomus bernacchii. Next base: position 15,804,149 of record NW_022987714.1, on the reverse strand, counting down.
ACACACACACACACACACACACACACACACACACACACACACACACACACACACACACACACACACACACACACACACTGAAGCAGCACATGAACATGGAAATGGCATTGTGGACCTGCTATATATAGCACATGGGGGGAAAACTGGGATACAACGTTAGTGTTCTCCAGCTGACTGCGACACACACACACACACACACAAAAACTTGACATCCCATTATTTTGCCGCACTCCACAATGCACACACCATTCACGCATACATCATTACACCTGATCTATGAGGAAGGGCCAATGTACATGGCGCTGTGTGTTTGGGGGGGTCAAATGTGAGCACAGCACACTGCTTCCACATCTGTACATTTGAATGGATTTAATAGAGCCAAACATAAATGTGTCTGTTAAGGTAAGAAGCTTAGAATAAAATAATAAAACACTATTTTGTATATATTAAAAGTATATTGCAGACTCTTTCTCAATTTGATATACTTAGGCGCGAATTAACAAAAAACGTATTGCAGCCGCTCGTGAATGAATCATAATTTGGGTACATTCACATAATATCTGCCCTGTTTAAGGTGATACATCGAGATGTTGACTGGGATCGAACCAACAACCTTCTGGTTGAAAGAAGACCGCACTCCCTCTCAGCCACAGTCGCCCAAAGCACATTTGTTACCACCAACTCTTCTTGGTGCAAATCATTTTACTTACTGCTATTATCACAGATCTTTGTGAATTGGACTGTTTTTGCAAAGTGTAGAATTTGCCTAATAAGGGGCTAATCTTGCGCCAAATGTATGCAAAATGACTTTTAAAAATACTTGAAAATAGGTAGGAGCTTTGAGACACTAGGGAAGGGGCAGTTACAGTAGGATTTCAATTCAACCATGAAGTGCTTTGAGAATGTAACGGCTTCTTTTTGTCTTTTTAGTGCAGATTTAACTGGTTTAAAAGTTGTGCAACCACTTTGTGAAATCACCTCTGTGTTCTTAATTAAACTGTAATCCAATTAGTATGACTCAATGTCTTCAGAAGATGTTTGGACTGATCTTTGGAGGCAGTGGAAGTAAAAAGATATCGAAGGGCAAGTGTAAAATAAAAGCTTTCACTAGCTGTCATGCTGCAACACACACACACACACATGCACACACGCACACACGCACACACACACACACACACACACACACACACACACACACACACACACACACACACACACACACACACACACACACACACACTAACTCTTACCTTTTTAGTGAAGTCCATGGCTTTGAGGATGGAGAGGTTGAGTGTTTCCAGCGAGGCCAGCACCCCCTCATAGTCGCCCATGTGCTTGGCAAAGTAGTCTGTACACACACACATTCACGCACAAGCAAATTGGCACAAGATTTATACAACATTTTTAGTCCCAACATTATTTCACAGTGGTTAAATGAAAGTGGCTGAATTAATACCATATATTTTAAAGAAAATAATTGCATTACAGCCGAGCTGGAGTACTTTTTAACAATAGATAACAGAGAGAATGAGGCCAGCGGCAGGGAAGTGTGTGTGTGTGTGTGTGTGTGTGTGTGTGTGTGTGTGTGTGTGTGTGTGTGTGTGTGTGTGTGTGTGTGTGTGTGTGTGTGTGTGTGTGTGTGTGTGTGTGTGTGTGTGTGTGTGTGTGTGTGTGTCGGCAGTCCACTTACCACAGAGTTCCTTAGTGTCAACATTACTATCGCAGCATAGCAGAGGAGCAGCAGAGGGAGCGAAGGAAGGAAAAGTAGGAAGGAAGGAAGGGAAGGAGAAGAGCAGGTTCAGAAACAGAGGAAAGGCTTTTTGCATGCAGTCTCAATAACTATCTTTCTCAATACACACACACAGACACAGAGCTTGAATCTGGCAGACATGGAGCAAACTAACAAGACTCTCTGACAGGAGTCTGAAACAATCCGCTGCCATCATTCATGCTCTGTTCACTGAGAGGGGACTCATTTGGCAGGGAATTCTTCACCGGTGTAAGGAAGACTTCCCCTGGTTGACTTACCAGGAGAAACAGAGAAGAGGAGAAGAGGATGGGATGGAGGCAAAGAAAAAGAAGAAGTGAGAGTAGAGAGAGAAACCAGCCAAAAGAGTGCCGTAAGGTGTAACTAATGATGGGAGACCTGGGACAGAGGAGGAGCCAGGCAGAAAGACTCCATCTGTTCATCTCAATTATAAATACGTGTTTTGTAAATGTTACAATTAAAGGGAATGTTAAAAAAAACAGCACATTAACTGGGGTTTCAAAATAAATTCTTAATTGATATTTTTTATATCGGAAAAAGGCCATAGAAGAGCTCTGTTTGGATTGAATCAGACTTGTGAGACGTCTTATTTTCCAATTTTACAGAATAAATCCTTATCCTGCACTGTGACAGATGGGCTTTAAATATATCCACTAAATGTGTAGTTTTACCCAACATTACATTTATTTTCGTTTACTAATTAGATAAGGTATACGCACAATGCTGCATTCTGGGAGGCTTGTCAGGGTTGTTACTGTGCCAACATTTAGATAGTAAAATAAGAATGGCACATTTTTATCATCCAAATGGTAGATCCAGATGCAGAAAAACAACACTGGAAGTAAACCACTGATTATGCTGTTGCAAGTAAAACAGGCCATTTTTGGGTCATAAACAGTATTTATTATGCCTAAAAGTAATTGTTTATATGTTTGTTGCTTTTTTCATATTTGTTACGGCCGCCGTCTCCCCGGTCCTATTAACTCTGTCTGTGTCTATGCAAATGAGCTGTGCGGTTCCCGTGATGTCATTGGCTGTTCCGCCCTCGCTTCCGAAGAGGTGATTGGATCAACGTGGACCAATCCCAGCACACATCCGGCGCACACCTTCCGGGGGAGGATTACAAAGGCCGTGGACTATGATCATTCGGGAGGCTCTGTTGTGTGTGAACAGACGCCTCTCGCTACTTGCTTACCGTTGTTAACTGTGTACCTCGCGTGGTCGTTGTTATTGTGATTAGTGGTGTTTAGATTAGGTTAGTATTACGCTGAACTGTTGTCCTCAAAGATAGCTGTGTTTTCTTGCAGTCTCCTTTTGTTAGTTTGTTTTGTTTGTAAACCTCTATTCCTAGGGTTTAATCAGGGTCCTTTAGTTAGAGTCCTCCTTTTGTTTGCTCCTTAGTTAAATCGGTGCCCTTTTGGCCTTTTTGTTTGTTCAGGCTGCATGCCTTCCATTTTGTTCTACCTGTTATACATTAAAATAATTATTACCAATTCCAACTGGTGTATGTTGCTTTCTTCTTCCCCTAGTTGGGACGTAACATACATGGGGGCTCGTCCGGGATTGAATGTCCATGAGGTGAGGTCAATTTATTAGCATTTGTCTGTATCTAGTGGCCGTTTGCTTTGTGGAGAGATTTTTGTTTGAGTTAATGTGTGGTTGTTGCTGTTTAGTTGGGCATTTAATTGTTTCACCAGCTTGCAATTTCAGTGTTGAGCATCCTGACTAGTTAGTCACCGGGCAGGTTTGAAGATCTTGCCACTTTTTTTGTTTTACCTTTCTTATTTTTGGTGGTAATCCTGAGTGGGGGTACGCTTCAGTGTATTGCTTTAGGCTATATCTATGGTCTTCGGTGATGCACTGAGTTCAGCGTTTAAAGTCGCCTCGAGCTCGGCAAGCCACTGAAGACTAGCTAGGTTAGTTAGCCATCTCCATCAACAGCTCAGGGTTGGGGTGCCTCACTACTGCTTGTTTTCCCAGTTTTTGCACAGCAACTTTTGACTCTACTTTTCATTTGGCCACTCTGTGGAGCTATAATAAATGCACGTTCAGTAACTTGTGGTATGTGACTTTTTAGGTGGTGGTATCTGCAGTCCACATTAGTTGGGTCAATTTCGGGTTGCTGCTTAGGTGTAAGTAGGCAACATTTGTGTGTAGTTTACTACAGTGTGACCATGTGTGTTGTGGTTGTTGCAGTCCACTTGTTGGTGGTCACTTGTGTGTTGTTGCTGTCATGTATTTAATTGTAGCAAATTAGTAGTTTGGTCTGCTCATACCGCTTCGTCAAGTGAGCTTGTTTAGTCGTTTGGTGTGCTCATACCGCTTCGTCAAGTGAGCTTGTTTAGTCGTTTGGTGTGCTCATACCGCTTCGTCAAGTGAGCTTGTTTAGTCGTTTGGTGTGCTCATACCGCTTCGTCAAGTGAGCTTGTTTAGTCGTTTAGTGTGCTCATACCGCTTCGTCAAGTGAGCTTGTTTAGTCGTTTGGTGTGCTCATACCGCTTCGTCAAGTGAGCTTGTTTAGTAGTTTAGTGTGCTCATGCCGGTTCGTCAAGTGAGCTTGTGTTGCTGGTTTCCTGCATCCATCACAGTAACTTGTGCATGTGGTTGGAAGATCACATGGTGTCCATTTTTGTGTTGTGGTAGTGGCAGTTCACTCTTGTTGTATCATAGTGTTGCTATTAGTGAATGGCAGCAACTTTGTAGTTGGTCTACTTGTGGTGATCCTTTAGGTCTGTGGCTGTTGCACTCCACATTGTGTTGGACATGTCTGTTACGGTTTGTGTGTTTGTAAACGCAGTAACTTGGTTTGGTTTTTTAGTTTGTTTGTCATCTCATGGTGGTAGCCATTTTGTTTCATTGATTTGGCTACTTGTGTGGTTGCTGCTCATTCTGTGTGGCACCATCTTAGTTGGCCCTGTTTTAGAGTTTGAAAATATCTTGTTGTTCCACATTTGACCCAGGTTGACACCTTTTGTCAGCAGTCCTTAATCTGTTGTCTGATCTAATGCATTCATATATTGATATATTAAGTCTGGTGTGCTTAAGTGTATTAGCTGCCTTGCATACAGCCTTGATAAAAGTCACTGAAATTCCACATTCATTTCAATGAATAGAATAGTATGGTGTTAGTTTTCTATTTATTCATTGTTTTAAGGGTGGAGGTGTTACGGCTGTATGTATTCCCTGTTTCTTTTTCCCTTTGGTTCCTCTACCCAGGTGTGCTGCATTGCTGTAACGAGGTTCAGACGAGGTGCACCTGGGGAAGGAAGTGCTTAAAAGCTCCAGTGCAGCAGCAGAAGGGGAGGCCTCTGGTGTGGGGACTGCTGTGTTTCTGCCTCTCATCCTAGGATGGATAATTAAACCTTTGATGTGTTATAATAAATCTTATGGATTTGATGATTTTAAAGGTGTCTTTCGTGTTCTATTTGGGTCAGTGGTGGAATCTTGTTAGCCCCATAGGGCCATTTTAAAGGTGGGGCGTAACAATATTAAAAAGGCTTTTATTAGTTCAGTTTACTTTTGATAAGGAGTACTACTCTATGCTTATGACGTACGCTTATTACTGTGCCTGAACATAGACGGAGCAAAGAAGCTGCTGCTGCTGCTAAGGTGCTGCTAACATGCTACATCTTACTTTTGCTACTGGTTATATGCTAGATCATCAAGAAAATTCTTAAAATTTAAATGTGTCTAATTCCATCAACTACATGGAAGTGCTTTACTAAATCCCTCAAGTTCCTCTTTAATGATAACAGTTTCTTTTTTAACTCTATCAAAGGTTACATGAAGTTTTTGTAACACTTTGATGTAAAACCTATGGGATAAGAAGCTATTTAATGTACAGAAGCAATGCTGGGTAGAAAATGGGTTAGACTTTTCCTCCTAAGGAAAATAAAAGTAAGAAATAGATGCTATGGGAGGATTGGAAGCCTGAAAGGGAGACCCTAGAGAAAGTGTTAAGATTGATCGAGAAGGATGGTGTAGGGAAACAGGAAGAGCTGGGCAGTGTGACAGGAAAAGAAAGAAAAAGAACAAAGAGTGACAGAAACAGAGAAGACAAATGACTTGAGGCAGGACAGCGCTCATTCTCTGCCTGCTCCATCCCTCTTCTCCATCCATCAACTTCCTGCTCCAACAGGAAACCCTTACACTGCCATTTCTTCTTTTACTTGAACCAATCAATAACCTTATCTGCTGTCACATGATAGTGCTGAGCCCTGGCATGCTGCTGCCAAGTCTACTTAACTGTAATGAGTAGAAACTTTTCTAAATGCATGCACTGCAGTGAATACGATTTATAAGGCGCAACCATCCCAAAGATGGCTGACGTCGGAGAGATGTTGGCGGTTGCATGGTCCAATTGCTGCACTGATTTAAAAATAACCTGCCGTAGCCTGCTGGAGGATTTATATGTTGTGCCTAATTCGATTCTATAAAGGTCAGCTTTTGTTCTGCTTGGTTTCCTGTTTCCAAGGTTTTGTAAATTAACTGAGCCAGTTTTCTGATTGCCGAGATCCCATTGTGTAAGCACACTTATCCTGATTGCAGGCTGGATGAGCCGATTGGCTGATTATTAAATGTCAATACATCGACTCAATGAGAGCTAATCAAAACAGTAGACGTACTTTAGAGAGGCTTATGTCCTGTAGATTCAGGATGACTAATGCAAATGGTTTAGAAAGAGGATGAAAAGGTGAAAGATGTTAAAACAGATAACTCTGACTTTTCCCACTGTTCACTCTTCTTTTAATACTTCCTCTTATTGTTAATCTCTGTCTTTATTTTTGTCATCTTTATATATATGTACAAGATGATCTCCATAAAAAGAGTGACATGTTCTGGCTGCAAAATAAGTGACACATATTTTACATAAGCGTGCTCACACACAAAATTGAAAAAGAAGGATACTGCAGTGCAGCAGGAAAGCAGTTGCGTGCATCTCCTCTCTTTTTCATTATTGATAGAGATACGTGATCAACAACAAAAGGCACGGTGAACACACATATCTACACACATACATGAACAAATACTGTATGCAGATTTATTTCATGCTGCTTCACAGCCATTTTGCATGCTGTAGAGTAGACAGACAGATAGACACACACACACACACACACACACACACACACACACACACACACACACACACACACACACACACACACACACACACACACACAGTAGCGGTAGAGTAGTGCTGACCTGGTGTTGTCAGAGTCAATGCTGTGAAACAACTTCTCCAGCTCTTCCTCGTTCAGCGTGCCGTCGGAGAAGAAAGCTTGAAACTCATCCAGAGAAAGTTTTCCATCATCTGCAGGAGACACGAACACATACATGTTGAATGATTTGTAGTAGGCAGCATCCTCCTAATGAGACCCACGTTCCATTGAAGATCTTGACAATTCTTCATCCCAAAAAATGTAATATTAAACCATAATATTATAGGGAAACTGTCAGTTCAAGCAACTAGAAACGTCATTTATTGTTGTGATTATGCCGCTAGTAATGAAAAACTCTTTCAGATTGGACTCAGTCATAGCTGGATTGGAATACCCAGAGTTGATAACATTTGTTTTCCTATATACTGTAATCGACCTTAACTTCGATGCGTAAGTGGTGTGGTTTCCTCTAAAGGGGGTTTGGAGACCATAGACACATCCATCGACAGTGACCCATGCCTTCGTCTAATATCAAATGTAACTGCGTTTATTTCTGCATTAGTCCATCTACCATTTTACTCAAACCTTTACTGAATAAGTCACAACTGTAAGGAAATACATCCAACTTTCACCTTGCTTCATGTAACAGATCATTTTTTCAGACCTTTAAACCATGCAGCCTATTGAATAAGTCACATTGAAGCCTTGAGAAATGAGTCTTTACCCTGTTTTACCATGGTTTCTTCGAATAAATTACAGTCATCCCCTCCAAAGAAGCTAACCACAGGACATGATCTAATACACAGTTTGTATTTGAAATGAATCATGTTTCTCTGTAGTTACCCAATTTTGTATTTGTTTTTTGCTGTAGCATGTTTCCACCATCACACACACACACATGCTCAGTGTGATCCTAGCCTTCAGTGCTTTCTCAAGCTGCTGTGAAATCAATCCGCCATGCGCTTTAGTCTGCTGCGAACCTTTAGCTGCATCCCTGCTGTCTGACTGCCTCTGCACTTTGGGAAGCCCACAATGCCGATTATGTTTCAAAGGCTTTTGGGAAACATCGATAACCAACAAGCTCATGTTATAATACTGAATTCCTGCTACTTTTACGTTGACTTGTGTACTACCACCCTACAGTATTTTGACACAGTCCTATGCAAGCTGCTGAACTAAAAACACTATCTTCTTTTGACGCTATTGTTCACATAAAATCCCCTCCTGGTGTATTGATTCCTGCCGTCTCTGGTTCACAGTTCTCTGTTGGATTTTGTCAATGTCACGTCAAGTGTTTTTGAATACTTCTACATCAAGTACACAGGTTAGCCAAAACAAGATTTTCAGAGGGTGTTACTCAGAAGGTCAGAAACGTTTTAAAGTCTTTAGTGAGGCATATGCATCTTTTCTAATTTGAAGCCATTATAGGCCCTTTTATAGTCTCCTGGGTTTAGTGGTAAAGCCTTGATGCCTTTTGAACCACTCATCCACCAAGTTTCCCCCGAAATAGACTTTTTTCGCTCAGCATGTGTCCACCCATTTTCGAAGTCAGCCTCTGAATCCGAATAGCCATAGAATCTGAACCTACAATGCTGTACAATTAAAAAACTTAAACGTAAAAACAACCCGTTCTAGCACATTGAAAAAGCGAAATAAAAAGTAAAATTTTGAACAAAAAACAAATCCACATTATTTTTAAAGCTTCACTCTTTTCAAAGTTTAGGCAACCTAACTACTTGGGTGAAGTTTTGTCTCCCATTCAACTGAAACTACTTCCACAGTGCTGTTGGACCATACAGTAGGACCTTGGGATGACCGCACATGAGGTGTGACTCAATTAATCATTGGTTTTTATTCTGCATAGACCAATACCGCTGAGCACTTATTTTGTACCAATCTAGCAAAAACCAACCAATGCAATATGAGCTTTCTGTGGTATAGTGGTGGCGCTGCAGTTGGGAGTGGCTACTCATGGCTTTTACGCATCCTGCATCTGCTTGCTAGTATGCCTGACTGTCTGTCTCACCACATGATGCAGAGCTAGATATCAAATATTAATTCCCTTGCCCTCAAAGTGTTTTTGTCCTTGAGTGTGGCTGACTGGATGCCGAAGGTTGAGCTCTGGGACCACAGTAAACCACAGGGACAGGATGACAACAGCTTTACAAAGGGTTGAGTTGAAATGTGCTGCTCTTAAGTCCGCCTTATCGATTCCCTTTTGCTTTTTTCTCAATGACAGGATAAGGCAAGCATGTGTGTTAACGGATTGCCAAAAAGAAATCCTTTCAATAATTTCTTACATCTTTCTTTCCTTTATTGCTATTTCTTGTCTCATTTTTTTCTTTATTTTGCCTCAAGTTTGACCACTTAGGAGAAAAGGCTTCAGATGCTTTTCAACACACTGTCAAAAAACTTTCAGGAACTCCCAAATCACTGCCAGCCATACTTTTTTAGCTTTCATCTCCTCCCTACTTTATATTGTCTGCCTATTTGTCTCACAATTTCATCCCTTCTTTTTTCTGGTTCCTGTTATAGAAACCCAAAGTGGAAGCTGACTCTCCGATGTTGTGCCATGATGCAAACAAAGAAGCCGGGTAAGAAACAACGCTTGGCATAACCTTTCCTCGACAGAAGGCATGCTTGTTTGATGAGGACCTCTGAAAAGCCACTTCTTCTGTTCATAGCACCTGTCCCACTTTCTCTGTCCGACCAAGCTTGACTGTTTATTTGGACTCTAAAGCCATGACTATTTCTAACCTGCCCTTCTGTGGTGCAGCAGTGAAGCAGCACTGAAAGCAGAGGCACTGGTGTTTAATTCAGCAGTGACCCAATTTACTGTGTGCAACCAACTAGCCCTGTTGGACCCTCTTAGGAATTCTCCACTTACACACCAGAAACACACACACTAACCACTCAAGCAAAGCAAAGCTATAGCCAACCCCATTTTTCTTATTATGAAATTATACAAAATGATACATAAAAAAAGCTTCTATTATTCCTGACCTTTGCTATAATACTCAAATGCTCAAATGTTTTGCCTGTTTATCATATCTTTGCATTTACCTACAAGTACTGAACAGCATCCACAGAACATGTATGCTGCTTCCTATCACCGAATCCTGGTTTTCCAGCCACCATTTCACCCTGGGACTCCTTTAAGAAAACCCCCATTATAAATAAAGCAAAACAACCTCGACAACCACTCTCCTCCCTAACCTCATAAATTGGCAACAAGGGAGGTGATGCAACTGCCAAAAGCATCCTGGCTCTGCCGAATGGGACACTTTAAATTTGCCCTATTTGCTGAAATTACCATTATCTTACTGTCCAAAATTGGCCATGGAGAGAGAAATCATTTTGAGGCTGAGGAAATGACCCAAAATCAAAAATGTCCTCTAAAACAGCAGGCAGGGAATCATCAAGCATTACAACTGATTCCTGGTAGTTCTTAATTTCCAGCTTGGGGTGAGTTGTGTAGGTGATGTTAAAGTTCACAGTTACACAGTGGTGGAATTTAAGTATAGTTACTAAAGTACTGCAGGCTAGATGAGTTTGAACTAGTTTACCATTATTTGCCACACTTCCATCCCACAACTTTGATCATTTATCACAAATAACATTATACCGTCTGAAGAAAAAGGGGAAATGTGCAGAGAGTGAGGTGAGATAAGCCTACATGTGAAGCCACAGCCAGCATAAACCACCTTAGCTTAGCAACAAAAACATTAACAGAGGAAAGCAGCAAGCCTGGCTCTGTCCAAACGTAACAAAGTCCACTTTCTAGCACCCCTAAAGATGACTTATTATTGTATTTATCTTACTAGAACAAAGTGGGAAGATGACACTTTGGCATAGTACCGATTTTGAAAGTGGTAAAACATAATCAGTAGTGACATTTAAGGTTTTGGCAGGAAGATTTGTTTAACCTTTAGGCAGCTGATTTCCTGTTTCCAGTCTTTGTGCTAAGCAAAGCTAACAGCTGCTTTCTACATTTCAGATTTACCCTACAAACTTGACAATGGTATCAGTCTCAACATGAAAACAAAAAAGTGTAATTCCCAAAATGTCTAACTGTTTCCAAACCAAGTTATCCCACACATCCCAAAGTGATGGCGAAATGTATCTATTTCAGAGCCTCAAACCGAAAAGTAATTTATTGCTGAAACCTTTTCCTACCATTGAACAACACGGCCCGGTGCAGTTCTGATTGTGAAGGCATCCTCGGATATATTCCATTCCCTGTTTGCAATGATGCATTTCTTTTGAGAAGCTGCTGACTGTCTTTGTCTTTTCTCTGTTTTCCTAAGAGTACTATGTGACTCCTACCTCTTTAAAGATAAAATAGATGGTCCTTATATATACACCCACTTTTAAGGATAGTCTATTGTTATACAGCCTTCTGCATTTTTGGTACCCTTTAATATACTCATGCAAATTTGTTTCACAAGTAATTCCTATCTGCTTTACAGCTGGGGATTGAGTAATAGAATAAGAATTAGATCACAAATAGAAATGTTACTTCAGAAACTGGATACTATCAGTGGGGTGCAATTGTCTGATTATATCCTAAATGAATGAATGAATAATCACACGCTTCACAGAACAGTTTATTTAGACTTGTTTGGGTAAAGCAAAAACAAATCCTCTCCTCCATCACACACAGAATGAATGAAGCCTCTTTATTTTCTTGTAATGCCATGTCATTATAACGCCCAGGGAAGGAGTCATAAACTGCGTGGCATTTTCAGACCTTTTCCTTAATCAAAGCTCTTCATTTTGAAAATATCACACAGGAAATCAAGGAGCTAAAATCTTTTCCGGTTAGCCAATCATGGGAAATGCGATCATTTTGTAAGGACTTTTGTAGTGTCCCAAATTACAGGTGCTAAAAATGCCACCAACGCACCTCGTCATTTTCAGGCTGCATTGATTCAAGAGAGTTTTTCAAATTCGATTGACCTTTGTAAACATGAAAGGTTTCTTGCCTTTTGCTGATTAAGTTTCTTTACAGAGCCACCAACCGGCATAAAAAAGACTGTACCTATCTTTGCTCTGATCTTTCACTCTGTGTTTACCTCTTTCTGTAAGTAAAGATACTAAGCTGATATGACATTCAGACAGAAAAATGGAACTAGTTCAAATGGAATTTCTTTATGCAAATGAACAAAATACACTTATCTAATGTTACTACCCAATCAGATCACTTTGTGATAAACAAGTCAAGCCGTTTGCATTGTTTTAAAGACCTAATTATCTGCCACTGGGGGTCTTTCTATCAAAACGATTAAAGAAGACAGAGTTTGGTGGCCATTTGAAGTTGCAAGGGATCAAGGGAGTTCTTGTCTTCAGCACCATTGCCTTCATTCTATTCAGTTTCCTCCGCCAAATTATCCTCAGAAGGATATCCTCCTCTCCAAAACAAATAGATCAGAGTCCAAATCCAGTCCAAAACAAATCAAATCAGTGTTCCTCCAAAGGTTCTCAGAGGACAAATGACAGAACAATGGACCTGCGAGCCGTGTTGCTCAGCTTGTTTCTGTGAAACTCAGAAGTTCTGGAGGGTTTTGCCGGGAGCCCAATTATCCGAAAAAGGTCAATAAAACAAAGGTTATCGATAGCTGATACATTTTTAAATTTTGGATCAGGTCTTGTTATCTTCTGATATATTTTTGACTTTCTTAGGGTCTTTTTTCATTGGGTTCTTTAAAGACATGTTAAATATGCCCATGGGTTCAATGTGTTTAGATCGGGTCCAAAAAGAGACCTCTATGTCTCGCCTTCAATATCCTGAGCCACAACATCCTGCTCACCCGACTCAAGGACATCCGTACTGAAGATACTGCACTCAGGTGGCTCCAGTCCAACCGATCCCACTTCATCTCCCTCAACAACGACTCCTCTGCCACAGCCCCAGTCAACCAAGGCGTTCCCCAAGGATCAGTACTCGGCCCCCTTCTTTTCATCATTTACATTATCCCCCTTGATCAGATACTCTGCCACATCCACTGCTATGCCGATGACACCCAGATCTACCTCAGCACCAAATCCCTCCACAACCCGCCCCTCACCCACATTGACTCCTGTCTGACATCAAAACAAAGTTGGATGCAACACAATCTCCTCAAACTGAACAGCAATAAACAGAACTCCTCATCATCGGCTCCAATTCACCCTCAGCAAACTCACCAAGCTGATGCCTGATGATATTGTAAAGCGACTTTGAGTCAGAGTGCGCTATATAAATACAATTTATTATTATTATTAGCAGTTGCCATCACTTTCACAGACCGTTTTATTGTTGCCCAATCTCAAGTCAAGACTTCTCCATTAAAAAGTCCAGGCTTCCCCTTCCCCCCACTGGAAGAAAGAACTAATCCCTGCTCCGAAATAATACCAGCATTTCTGCATCAGCCTCTGTTTGACTGGCGCCGATGGAGGCCATGTCTTCTGTACCACCAGGATAGCATGAGAGGCTTCAGGGTGAACACTCCAGGGAAGAGTTGTCAGGATATAGGACGCAAGATATTCACTAATACAGACCTTGAGTGCTTGGTTTGTGGAGATGGCAAGAAAAAGAAAGAGTGAGGGTATGGTCAGAGTGCTGGACCCACTGCACGAACTACTCTCTTTTCTCCATGAGGTCTAAAGAGAAGCAATTAGCACTTCCTTCTTCCTGCTGGGCTCCACATCCTGCACAGAGCACTGAGGAAGAAGACACAGAGCGTGCCTTTCCTCTGCTTCACGTCTGAAACGGCCTGTCTCCATGTTTTTTTACATAATTTTAATCATGTTTGTTTCTTAAGAAGTTATTTGCTCTGGCGTTCCTGTCTGCGGCTCTCCTGTCTGTGGCTCTCCTATGTTTTTTCTTCCTTGCTGTTCATCATCATTTTTGGGGCGCTAGATGATGGGTTGTCATAGCAACAAGAATAGGGGAATTGACCCTCGTTTCATGCTCAGGATATCACCATCTCTTTTTCACTGTTCACACCATTAACACACATACACAAACATACAGCTCTGCCTCATTCCCTATTTCTTTGTTTCTCCTTTTTTTTAAAGTGATTTATCTTCTGTCTCATTATCTTCCTTTTTTGCTTACATTACAACTTCCAATGCTCTTGATTTAACTTTCTTTAGTTTTTTTCTCTCTTTAGGGTGATCATGGCTGTAAGGTAGAGGTTAGTGTTTCGATTCCCATCCCCTGCAGATCAGATGTCGATGTTTCCTTGGCAAGATATTGGACCCCAAGTTATTCCCAATGGCAAATGGTGTGTGTATGTGTGTGAATGTGAGTCTCCCCTAAGCAGGTTGCAGCTTCTGCCTCTGTATGAATATATATTCAAAAGCACTTTGAGGGCCCATAAAGACTGGAAAAGCACTATTTAAATGTAGTACATTTACCGTTTACCATCTTTAAACTTCTACAGCATAATCACCTGCTTTGTCAGTGAGAGTTACAGATTGGTTCTATGAGCTGTTATTTCCCTCTTTGTCTAATTTATCGCTCAAATAGTTCTTAACAGCAGCCCAAGTGGAAAGTGTGAATGTGTATGTGTGTGTGCAAGTGTGTGAGAGAGGCTGCCATTGAGCTGTTTTATCTGATAGATGAGGAACAGGAGTGATTCTCACTGAGCTGTCAGCTCCTGTCCTTTCTCCCTATCCATCACCGCACACCACCTGGAACACACACATACACACACAAACGCGCACAAACATGCACATGTACAGACACATGTGCTATAAAAATGTGGTACCTCGAAAGGCATTGTTTAACAATAAAAGGAACAGCATGGTCTTACTTTCTGACCAACGAGTCCTGTGCAGTTGACAGGAACTTTTTGTTGGCAATAAAAAGTGTCCTTGAGCAAGATAGTGGATTAAAGTATCAGTAGACTTTTGCCTTTACAGTCTGATTAGGGATGAACAGATGTTCTCATTCACAGATACAAACAATGCTGCTCATTATTCCTGATTAACACAACATCATCAGATCTCCTGTAGTGTGTTATATTGGTTGTTGTGCATGTAAATGGTCTGCAAAGGCTAAAATCCCAAAGTTCCCTCCAGAGAGTTTCTTTCCCACACACTTTTTAAATGTCCAGGATGAAATGTGTACTTTTACTAAATAAATATAAATAAATTATGAAAGATTATGATGAGAGGTACAATTGATCCAACTTTTCAAAGTAATGTCGATTCTGAGGTTTTTTTTCTTGAGAATTTGTGACTTAAATCTTTATTTTTCATCACAAATGTAGGACTTTATACAATTCTGCTGCTCTCTATTTTAGTTTTGATGATTTGGAGACCTTTAAACATTACATCTCAGAGTAAAACATCAAGCAGTTATTACCATTACATTGAGAGAGCTGAATAATGGGAATAATGGGAGGGAGAGAAAGAAATAGAATGACATGCAACAATGGTCCCTGGCAGATCGGGACATAATGGGCCGCCATTGTGCCCTTTGGATTCTAGTTATTGCTTCAAACAAACCGTGTTAACCAAAAATGGCCACACTGAAAAGAATAAGGCAAATTTGTTTGGTTTCTTGCACTTAAAAGGGTAATTTAAAAAACACAACTTACAAGAGTGACATATCAGTGTTAACAAATCAATGAACAAAATGATGAAGTTAAATAAGTGTTCACTGGGATGGATAACCACTGAAATTAGTCCATTTGAAGCAATGACCAAGCCTCTACAAATAGATGTTTCTATGGTGTACTGAAATAATAGAAAACCAATGAAAATCAATCTAAAAACTTTTAATAATGGTCAGCAGAGTACAGTTCAGCCAAGATTCTACTTCTGGGCTCTGGACACAAGCTTACAAACTCAATACATTTCTACAATGTCTTGTTCCAATGTCCATCCCTGGGACCCATTGGAAAACATTATATTATATTTTTGCCCTGATAGGACAAAATGGTCAATTTGTATTTAACTAGCTGCAATAAGTCATTTCGAACAGTCACTGTGGTCTTTTACATCCAACGACGTACACTTTTTTGCAAATACGTGTTATTGTGTTAATTAACAAGCTACTTGGTTGATTTTAATAAAAACAGAGATGTGCCTCATAACTTCTCTTAATGAGAAGGATATGACTCTCTCTCTCTCTCTGTGACAGATTGCTCCCCGGTGTAAACAATATAATGTCTGTCTGTACGGATGAGAAGATGAGCCACAGTAGTTGCTCATCATTCACTCTTATCTATTTTCTGTCTCAGTGGAAAGTGGAATGATATGTAATCATCATCAATCTGCTGGCTGAACATAATAATGTTATTATTAAAGGAGTGCGGCTGCACAATGGGTGTATTGGCGTTGAGAAGATGTGTGTGCTTTATGTGA
Source organism: Trematomus bernacchii (assembly GCF_902827165.1). Lineage (NCBI taxonomy): Eukaryota > Metazoa > Chordata > Actinopteri > Perciformes > Nototheniidae > Trematomus > Trematomus bernacchii. The sequence continues at coordinate 15,787,865 of NW_022987714.1, read as the reverse complement.
ACAGTTTAGGAGTGTGTGTGGGTCTATCCTAATGATGAGTAATCCTAGTTGATGGCAGATAATAGCAGCGTGTCAGTGCGCTTGTGATGATGATGCATTCAGGTGCTCGCCTTTGCCGCAAATCCTACCGTCTGAAACCCATTGGCAGCCTCTCCTGCTTCAATAAGCCCTTTGGGGAGGCCTCGTTTGCACAAATTGTGTTTTATGGTTCCTGTTAGGGCTAGATATGCTCCTTCACCGGGGCCGTAATTGACTACCATTGCCCACAACGGCGCATTTTTAATTCATCGTGATGGTGTTTAATGGCGGATAATAGAACGTTGGCGCACTAAACAAGGTAATTTCTGCACGACCTTCTGTTGTTAATGTTATCACATGGCACCCTGGTGACACGGCAAATTAACGAGCTAGCCAGGGATGGTTTCCATATTGTGTTCATGTATAGACAGATTTGTCTGATTACAAGCATCGTCCTTTATTTACAATGAAGCTCTTTAGAAGGAGATGAGACTTTTAGGGGAATCATTTGCACTGTTTATGGTGATGGTAACCTAGTCTGACTATGTTTGGGAAATTGGACCAAAATATTGGTAATTGGCGATTGGCTGTAAACACCTTTCTCTTGGATCAAACAAAAACAGGTGATTGTTTGAACATAAGTCAAAAACAGTGTGACAATGTATACTTTCTTCACATGTTGTTAGTTAATTGTTTTATTTAGACAGAAAAGCTAAGAGAGCTTGTGGAACCAACATATATATATATATAATCAACCCAGTCTCACGGCATTTCGTGTTATAGTCACGAAATTAATTTAATCTATTGATTTGTGTTCACACAGAACGATTTTAAATGCAATGTATTTCTATTGGTAGTATGTTTCGTGCCTGCAACACGTCTTTTTGTCCGGTCGGGTCTTGGAATACCAGAAGCTGTGTGGTTCATAAAAACATGTTCTTACTCAATATCTTACCCTAAGCCTAACCCTATCCCTTTTATTTTAAATTGTATAATGTGGGAGTTTTTTTGCCGTCCACGAGGAAAAGAAATGGGGCTCAGAGCCTCAGAATACTGAAATCTGTATTTTTTGTCATCTTTTTTTCCTTCTAATTTGTTATTATTTACATTGCTTTTAAAATCGTTCTGTGTGACACGAAAAAAATGGCGAAATCGTGTTGGTGAACACGAATCAATAGATTCATTTCGTGACTATAACACGAAATGCCGTGAGACTGTGTTGATATAATACATGCGCAAATATATCGCCAATTACCAGTTGTTGGGCTGCTGGATGGAACATTTTAATATGATGCCAAACTCTACCCTTGACTTGAAAAAAAAATGGTTCCTAAAATGTTTGCAGTCTTTCAGCTCACAGACAGTCTTCAAGGCTACTGCCCTTACCTCTCAGGGTATGGCTTAGTTGGACTACAGCTCATCATTTTGTTAGGTCGCCATGGACCAACCAAAATGACCAGGCTAACTGTTCCATTTTCTTTACTTTTGACCTGATCAAACAGCACATCCAAAACTCAACAGATTGATTAGAATGAATAGTGTTTTTTGATCCTTTGGTTGCTCGGGATGTTATATTGCGTGTAATAAGAAGACTCAATGTGATTGTTTAACCCGTAGTAGCCTAATGTGTGCTATTTCTAGCTTTCAGTCACCGCTAGGCTATGTTATGCTAGCTGCTAACTGCCAATGGTAAAAGCAATTACAAATGTTGCTTGTTTTTTAGGTAAACCTGAAAAAACTACAGAAACTGTTCATATTTACACATCTAGCAGATATGGAGAAGCATTATCCTAAATTTAGATTCAAGTTTTTTTAAATACAGAACATGTGTAGTGTCGGTGTCAAGGCTGTGGAGTTATCTAAACACACCTTTGACGGAGGGGAGTTACGGAGCATGAATAAAGTAGTAGATGTAACAAAATCCATAACTGCTGAGTATTAAGTAAAGTCATTATTGGTTCAAATGTTCTTGTAACTAGTCTAGTAGACTTTTTGACTTGACCTTTTGAACTCACGCCAAAAAAAAAAAAAAAAGGCCCTCTCAGGACGTGGTATTAGGTGTTGCTGTGAGCAAATTGAATCAACTGCTGAGCCAATCCCACTGGAGCTCAATCCTCGACATGTTCCAGGTCAGGGAGCTCCGTTCACAACATCAGCCTTCTCTTTATCCGCTGCAGTCAACAGTCTGCGACCCGGTTATAGTCAGACTGACTCGTCCCCAAAATCAATCTAGATGTGTGAGACAAAGTGCTCCACAACATTAACATTTACCAGGCTGGAATGGCAGTTTATTTTAAAAAGGGATTTACATTGTCAGTACTTAGAGTCCTGGCCTGCGCAGAATGATTAATAAGGCTGTAGAAACTTCTGACAGGTAAAGAAAAAAGAGAGGATTAAGAGTGGAGAGGGAATGAGAGAGGAAGTTTTACTCAATGTTAGAAAATAAATGGTTAGAGGAAATGAGAGAATAAATCAGAAAGAAAAGAAAACAGAATGAGAATGTGTTGGTTGTCCTCTTCTTCTTCATCCTTCCCTCCATCTATCCAACCAATCCACTCCCTCCTTCCTCACACAGAACTACTAATGAAAAACCCCTTTTTATTTCCATAGGGGATTCAAATGTTTCAATTATATTTCCACCCAGTCCTCCCCCGTCTCACTTTCTCTCTGCAAAGGAAAGCAGCATCCTCATAAAAGTGAAGATAAGAGAAGAACGGAGCGGAGGAGAAGGGTCAAAGTTTGCCTTTATTCCTTTTCTGTCAGCGAGCAAAGCTGATGTGCTGGAGGAGGATGAGCTGGCACGAGGCAGACAGTTAACAAGACACACGCACGCACGCACGCACGCACGCACGCGCGCACACACACACACACACACACCACACACACACACACACACACACACACACACACACACACACACACACACACACACACACACACACACACACACACACACACACACACACACACACACACACACACACACATTTAGAGCCTTAAAGGTGAAGACGATTTAATATGCAAACATTTGATGCACAATTCTTGCCCTTTTCTATACTAATGAGACTCATTGCCAAAACAGTCTGATTCACAAAGGTCAGAGCAAATAGCCATACGCAGTTACACTGAAATTATTAGCAAATTTAGACCGTTGGTGGTAAGAAAATTATGCAAAGTGTAAATACCAGATGGATTTTCTTCAGCCCTGACAGACTGCAATATTAAGTTCAATCGAATGAAATTAGTTTTTCTCCTTATGGATTGAAAAAGGGTCTTCTTCGTCTTCGTCTTCTTCTACAGTAACTCCCGAATAATTCCTTACCTAAAGTATCAAGAAATTCCTTTGCACCTCATTGGTCAGGACATGTAAATTAATTTGTCAGACCAATATCCTAAATAATGTTTTTAATTCCCCTCTTCTATTATACTGCATACTTGAGTCAAGAATATATTGCAACATTGACTATTGAAATAAAAAGCAAAAAAAAAGTAATTCCAAGGTCGGCTGCAATGCTCTATTGGAATGTTGCGCTGCGATATAATTAACGCAATCTTTTTAGTCAATCGGACCTTGTGATGGGGCATTTAGTTTGCAAGTGAAGCGTAAGTCGTGGTGCTAAAAGGTGTTTTGTAAATTTACCGCAGAGCCATCCTTTGTCAACCTGCCCAGTGACTTCGATCAATCCTTTCATAAACCTGATAGAGTCATCAAATCATGAGATAGTGTGTACTGCCACCTCTACACCACTTAATACGTCTTCACATAACAACCATTTTAGCCTCAAGACGTCCAATCATCGGCAGAAGATGAGGCAAATGCGGCCTGTTGTTGAAACTCAATTTCTATGAGCTGCTAATATATATGTATGTAAAGTGTCAGCTGAAATTGGAATTTCTGGCCTTTAACCTGACAAGTGTTTCTGTCTGTTCATCTTGGTGGCAGCATGATTTAAATTCAAACTACAGAGATGGGTTGCTGTGCGAGGAGAGCCAGCATGCTGATTTGTCATCACATCTAGTCTTGTCTGTGTTTAAATTGAACACGAAATGGATTGTTCTTCGAAAACTTTGCATTTTAATGTCTTGCGGTGTCTTTTGATGTTACTTATTCAAATGTATTCTTTTTTTCCATGTGCCCGTTCCTATTCCCGGGTCACCAGGGACTGGAGGCTATCCCAGCATGCATTGGTTTTGAAGGAAGAGGAACGCGATGGGCGGCTTGTCACTGTTCACACAATGGAAGAAAACCTCATTCAAACTCTGACCTCTATGCAAACAGACGCCAACGAGGGTTCCCCATTTGGGATTTGTAGCTAGTTCTCGCTGTGAGGCGACGCTGCAAGCCACTGCAATTAGAATATTGAAAACAATCCTCTGATGTGACGTGGGTGTATGTTTGTAGGCAACAGATGTTGTACTAGATGCCAGCTGCGAGGTGAATATTAAATACAACTCGACAGTAAATCAGTGAAGTGTGTCGGTAATACTGGAGCAGCTGGGATGTGAGAGCAGGGCTTAGATGCAGGTGGGAAGAAAGGTAAATATACAAATATAATTAAAATCATGCTAAGATCACCGTCAACAGTGATGGCAAATCTGTGAGAAATGTTTTACCAAACAGAAAGTATTAAGGTCAGCTGGCACTATTTACAGCATGCTAACTTAAAATAATGGTTATTGTTGGGAAAATGACTTTAACATTTGAATACCGTATCACAATGACTATGTTAGTTACTTATGGTCATGAGCTTTCTGGGCTTATCTTTGGTTGCAATTGTTTTTATCATTATAAAAAAATACAAAATATTCCCGGCACTATTTCCCAAGGCTCATGATCACAGCTTCAAATTGCCAATTCCAAACCAAACCATACTTTGTGTACACAAAAGATTAACACAATTTGTGAAGGTTGAACCAACAAATGTTTGACAATTCTGCTTCAACTTTAGCATCATCCATGCTGACAGTGACAATGCTTACCCACTGATGTTAGCCAGGTATGTTTATCACATTCAGCATCTTAATTCGACATGCTAGAATGCTTCATTTGCTACTTGGTGATAAACCAAAGTATTGGAAAAATAAGGAATTTAAACTGACAATGGTGCTAAATTGAAAGTTTAAGGGATTGCTTGAGTCTTTATTTTTATTCTGTTTCCAAACCAAATTTCAACACAATGCATCCAATAGTTTGAGATATTTCACTGAACACCACCAATATCAATCTTATGTTGGCGTAACAAGAAAAACAGAAAAGCACCAAAGTCATATTGCCAAGTCTGTCTGTACCACATCTTTGTGCCATAAATAGAATATTACCATTACTATCCCTAGAGCTATGCTGCTAGCGTGGCTAAAAAGTTTACAAAACATTAAGCAGTGATCAAAGTAGTTAATTGATACTTGAGCATGTTAAATTGTCTTACCCACCTTAACAAAAACCAATGTTGCCCCCTCTTTGTTCATTTGTTGTCCTATTGGTTGTTTTGGGTCGTTTAACCTTTCTTTAGTAGATTATACATGTATAAATGCTGTTTTCATTCTGAATGACTTATTCCCAATGAACCTCTGACCACATGTCTTTGAAGTGGTACTTTTGCATGATTCTTTGTTGAGAAACCCAGTTTTATAGATGAGTGGAATATTCGTCCCTATCCTCACCTATGGTCATGAAGGATGGGTCATGACCGAAACAACAAGATTGGAGGTAGCAGCGTTCAAAATGGGTGTTCTCCGGAGGGTGGCTGGCGTCTCCCTTAGGGATAAGGTGAGAAGTTCAGTCATCCGGGAGGGACTCAGAGTAGAACCGCTGCTCCGTCACATTGAGAGGAGCCAGCAGAGGTGGTTGGGGCACCTAGTAAGGATGCCACCTGGGCGCCTCCCTAGGAAGGTGTTCCAGGCACGTCCAGCTGGGAGGAGGCAGAGGGGTAGACCCAGGACCAGGTGGAGGGATTATATATCTACGCTGGCCTGGGAGCGCCTTGGAGTCCCCCAGTCAGAGCTGGTTGATGGGGCCAGGGAGAGGGATGTTTGGGGCTCTCTGCTGGAACTGCTACCTCCGCGACCCGACTCAGATCAGTGGTAGATGATGGATGGATGGAATATTATAAAAAAAAGGTGTTTCTTAATTTGATGACTGCCCAACTGAAAACCCCAAAAGAATGTTTAGTCAGTCAGCTCGGAGTGGGCGACACCTGAGTGCAGATCAGGAACTGAAGGCCAACAGCTGGTGAGACAAACAGGTCTTTAGCAAAGTGCAGTTAGTCTTGTGTAGAGGATCTTTTTAGGGGGGCAGAGGAAGGTGGAGGGTTTACTTTGGTGTCATGGCAACAGCAGCCCGTAAGGCCTCCTGGGAGGAGAACATAGGGATGTTGTAACCAGGGGCAACTGAGTGGTAACTAGGGGTTACTGTTGCCTAGATGTGAACTGAGGTAATCTGCTTGTTCAGTGCTTTACAGGACATGTAAAAAAAAAGAAGGGGGGTAAATCCATGTTAAACCTTTATGTGCAGTTGTTCTTAGCTCTTTTACAATTAATTATCACCAATATTAGCTCTGGTTAATTGGGATTTAACCATTTAACCCTTAAATTATTTCTGTATTTCTTTTTCTTATGTAATAACGGAGCAATAACGGAGTAATATGGTTGTAACATGAGTATAAAAGGCGTGTAATTATGGTGTGTATGGAAAATCCAAAATATGGATGTGAATGCCCATTTAAGGGTACAAAAATGAATGCATAATGTAGGGCTCGAAAACGTAGTCATGAAGAGTTTAAGAGGCTCACCGATCTCATTGAAAAAGCAAAGTTTGAAAAGCTAAATTAAATGGAGTGTTCTCCATCCTGGTTGAAGAGACCTTTAGTTATTACGCACATGACACACACACATCCAGACAAAACCGACGAGGCCACAGTGTTCATTATGAGCCACGTAAATGTCATGTCTTAAGTGCTCCTGGTGCTTTCAGGGCTCATAACAGAAGACCCCCACTTCTCTAATAATACACACAGCCGGTGTGCACAGATATTAATCACATCCACCCATGAGTGGCAGCTCCCAACCGCTGCTCATTAAGAGAGAAAAGTCAGGAATTAGCAGCCGCTGTTAGATTCTCTCCCAATATGTAGCTTGGGGAAGAACAAACACTGAGCGGATTTGCCTCTGATCATCAGCACCGCCAATCATCTCCTGTAGTTGCGATCGCTATGGTAACCCCACCGTTTTTTTGCATGGAGGCGCCTCACTTTTCATGCACTGTGGCAGGTACTTCCTCTGCTCATTACGGTGCAATCCAGAAACAAACACATTTCATAGAGAGATAATAATGGATGCTGCTTCTAAAAGATGTCACATGCTCCATTACTTCTGTCCCTCGAAAGTTGAATCACCATGAAACTACGCTAAGAACTTTAAAACAGAAGATCAAACACGTTGTATATTTCATTCCCCTCGTTTTTTTATTATTTATAAACTCTGTAGTTGTCCTCACAAGAACTGAACAAATATGCAACTAGTAGATGAATAGCTACATAGGATATAATGCTGAACATATGGAAATTCTGAATATGGAGTACATTTTACAACTTGTGGTTTGATTTTAAATCTCTGTGGTTCGCTGCTATGCCAGAAATAGCATTGTATTTTACTGACACAATTTGCAATTCCAAAAGAATACATTATCTGCCATAATTTATTGACAATATATTATTCACTTACTATATTATGTTTTTTCTGCTACAATCGACATTCTATACTATTAAATTGTTTTATGACATATTAAACATACTACACTATGACCTTTTTTTTTACAACATACTATATTATGTACTTTTTTTACCAATATTTTTGACATGCTCTACGATGTAGATTTTTCAGAAATGTTTGACATACCATATTACTTTTCTTCCACATACCATACTATGTTGATTTTCTGATATTTTTGACATACTATGACTTTTTTCAACAAACTATACTATGTTCTTTTATCTGATATGTTGCCATATATTTTTCTCATATTTTTCGATAAAGTACATCATGTTCATTTGGATATTTTTGACATACTTTACTATGAGTTTCATTCAGATTTGTTAAACATGCAACATACTATGTTGTCTTTTTTATATTCTCTACATACTACTAAATGTATCCTGATATTTGCGATAGACTATACTATGACTTTACTATTTTTATCGATATACTATGCTATGTTGATTTTGTATGATTCTTCAACATACCATACTATGTTGTTTTTTTTAAATGTTAGACATACTGTACCATGACACTTTCACTATCTGCTCATCAGTCCAGGACACAATGCTGCTCTGATTTCATCGCTGCCTCTTTGTTCAGATTCTTAAAAGGTTGTGTGTGTGTCTGAGAGAGAGAGGTTGAAAGGGTCACGTCAGTGAATTAATGATTGCTTTCACACCTCCAGCACTTGAGTAGAGAATCTGGATGGACTGATTAAATGCTTTGCTTTCTTCGTGATGAATTGTTTGGTCTCATAATTCCCTTGCCCTTTGGTGTCAATCCCCTTCTTTGTTATAACATCAATACATGATCCAAGGCCTGCTTAAGACCTGTGTGCAGGTACAATAAAGGTCACAGTAAAGGTCCCTAACAGGCAGTGAAAAAAACGAATCTGATGACGCAAACCTGTATTTTCCACTCAGGGTTATAGTCAATGATTGGTCGAAGGGCTTTTTGTTACTTGTATTAGTCTTTGATAAAGACATCAGAGATTCTAGGCTTGGTTACGTGTCACTCTCACTATAATCGTTGTCTTATCTTTATTTGCTCGTCAAAGGATGGTAACTATTGCCGTTAGATGAAGTAGACAGGAAGTACAAACTTTTCATTTCTGAATTGGCACCATTCAAAGTATGCAGGAATATTAGCACTTCCTGTTTGCATGTACCAATGGATAGACTATCACCAGTTTATTTTGATACAAAAGAGAACTTGAACTGACTTGGCAGTCTTAGTTATGCCTCGAAGAAAGAGTACACATTTTCTTGCGACAATTTGGCACTTGAAGAACCTCTGTTCTAAACTGATAATTGCCTTAAGAGCTGGTAACCCTAACCCTATTGGAGAGAGCAGTGAGTTCATAATCATCAGCCTCTTTAACTCAGTTTAGTTCACCTATTGTCTGCCTTTCCTTTTCTCTTCCATCTATTACATACACAAGTAAAAGAAGACCACAAGATTGGAATGCTCATTTGCATAGAAAGGGCCAAAGTTAGGGGTGTCTTAGGAATTTTGTTGTCGTGTTGTGCAGGTTTAGAGACTGCAAAAGCTGCACAATCCTTTTGTGAATGATGCTTTGGTGAGGAGATCAGGAACTGAAGGAAGGATGAAGAGGAAAGAAGGGTAGAACAAACACGATTACACAAGCATGGGGAGGAACTGTATGGACTAACTCATAGAAAAGTAGAGGGATATACAGTAAGAGACCGAGGTGGAGAGAATGAAGGGAAATGGAATGGTTAGGAGATAAGAGTAGAGACTTTACAGAAGGGGGTGCAGTGAGGAGGAAGAGAAAGGGAAGGGTGACGGTGCCAATAGCCCACTCATCCCACAGGCGGCTCAGCTTTGTTTCAGCAGCGCTGCCAAATGTGGCTCGCCAGGGAGTCATGCCACGCGAGCACCAAGGCCCGGTTTAAAAAGCCTTGGTGCAGACTGCACTGCAGAGAGGAAGGGAGGGAGAGAAATGATGGTGGATTGAACAGGAAAGAAAGAAGAGTTGGACAATGAATGAAAACAGTAAGAGAGAGCAAATCAAAATATTTCTTGAAGAATGCCCAAGAAAAACTACAGTATGATACAAAAAATTGGGGGTACACAACCCAAATGTTGTATGCTTAAAAGACTTCTATTGCACTTTGAATATCGGACTAATTAAAAAATGCTGGGCCCAAATCCAACATGCTCCTTTTTACTAGAAATGATATAAAGGTGGGATTGATACCAGTGGAGGGCAGGGAAAGCGTCAGGTGAAGAAAAAGTGTTCAAAGGGCGTCTTAACTCCCAGCCTTTGATCCAGACGACCAAGACGCTGAACAAAGAGACTTCAATCCCCTGTGGTCTCCTCCCTCCCTCCCTCTTTCTTCTGTAGGCCACCAAAGGAACCTGCTCTAAATCCCTTTTTGCTTTCACTCCGCCGTTTCCTTCACATCTCATAGCTCCTGCACCACCACATTAACTCACTCAGGTGTACTGCTGCATGGCTCTGTTTTATTCTCATAACTACAGGAGCCATGTTGTATCATGCAAGACTCCTGCATGATCAAGTGATGCTATAATGACGCCTGAATGTCTCGTTTTGTAGACAATGGGTCCATGTATTTAGCTTTGAAACTAAAGAAGTCACTCACTTTGATCCCTGCTAATTGAAAGGAATAGATTGACATTTATATCAATTATTCGCTTACTTGCCAAGAGTAAGGCCCCGGCTCCACGAGGACAAATACGGCAAAACGCATCGGAGTAACGCAAATGCAACCGCAAAAAACCTTCCGTCCCCACGCAATATACACCGGATTGTGTCAAGCTCCACGAGACGGCTCCGTTTACATCCAAACGCTGGAAAAGCTGCAGTACATATGCCGAACCTGTACGTGGCGCTGTAACTTCCTCCACAAAAGCAGCAACTTCCTCCACAAAAGCAGCGAAGAAGAATGGTTGTCATGGCTGCACTTCTGTGTATTCTCCGCGGTGGGGGCCGACAGAACCGGGCAGAGTTTTTCGCCGGTCAGCGTGTGTTAAAGTTTAAATCTTCCGGACAAAATTATAAAAGTGCCGGTCAAAGGTCTTCATTGTTATTTATTGAGCTTTAAAACAAATGAATAACGACGATATAATGATATATAATCATCAAATACACTGAGCCTGTCTCTTTTTCCTCTCTTCTCACAGCGTCAGTGTCTGTCTCATGCAGCAGCTGATCCTGTAATGAGTGACCCGACAGTAAAAATGAACATATTTATAACTAGTTTAGGTAGTTTGAGAGGTAATTAAAATAGCTAAGGGTGATGATCTGACTTGAAGTGTGTGTTTTGCTCCCGCTGCATCACAGCGGCAGGAGCTGCATGTCTCCGTCCTGTCAGATTAGACTTCACTCGCGTTTATGTCCATATCGAGATAAAGATAAATAATCTGAATTCAAGGAGGAGCTCCTGTAGATGTTGCACAAAGAACTGTAGCATGGTCAGTAGCGACTGGAGCACGATGGCAACCCTGCGGGGGAGAGGCAGGGCTATGAAAACGAATGACCGTATAGGCGACTCCACGGCCCCCGTTGGACCCCCCCAGAGCGCTCCGTTCCCAGATCTATCCACCTTTGGACCCGTTGTCGTTTGCGGGGTCTGTTTCTACGTTTCCCTTACGGCGTCGTCGAGCTTAGAGGGCTATACGCATGAGAAATATGCGGATTCAACCCGTTTTCGTCCTCGTGGAGCCGGGTCCTAAGGTGAGACGATCCATACCAATCTCATGTCTGCACACTGAATATGAAACTAAAACCACCAGAAGCTTACCTTAGCAAAACAGTTAGGTTGGATTTGTTGAAATGTAGAATTAAAATCTCTGATAAACATGCTATACAAGTATCTTGTCTTATAAGTATTGATTTGCTATTCATGCTAAGCTAAGCTAACCGTCTGGTGATATCAACTTCACATTTACCAAAAGACATGATAGTGGTATTGATATTATTATCTAACTCTGGGCAAGAAAGTTAATAAGAATGCATAACTTGTCAAACTATTCTTTTTATTGCTTATCTTGCATGTTTGTTTGGGATAATTTCTGTATACATTGGATAGGAACGGCGGCCCACAGGGGCAAACCGCTACAACGGGCCAGAACCCTTTGCCTAGCAAACGCTGCAAATAAACAAACCAAATGTGCCAGGACACATGCAAATAAAGAAACATCTTGACAACAACATCTTGACAACACATGCGCCATATTGTCACTTCGTCGGCTACCGTACATATCCATAAAGACTTCAAAAGCTTATTTTGTCTTTTGCAGATAACTTGGTTTTCCTATTTATGCTAAATGCAGCCAAAAGTGACAAATAATAAGTATTGTCATAATGTATAAGTATTATGAAAGTGGTCTTGTATCCGTCTGAAGTTTTTAGCACTATCCCGGTTTACATAAGTGCAATGGATGAAAGACATGAATGCTAATGTAGTGAGATAATATACTCATGGTAACACACTTTTATATACATGTTATATACCCATGGTCCGGCTGTTCTGTACTGTATACAGCACCTCTGTAGTACCAGAGCAGTATAATGAGGATATGAGGATGTTATTATGTGTACCAAGATTAAATAAACATACTTCTCTTATCATAGCTTTGCCCTGCAATGTCTCACACAACAGTTATACATACACATTGGAGACATTTGTTTCTTTGTCTTAATTTAATTGAGCTAGACAAATCTTTTCCTTTCTGTTTTTTTCACTGAAGTCGAACACTGTAAGCAGTGGACTGGATATGATTTAATTGTTTCAGCACCATTAAGATTTTTAATTAAGTAATTTTAGAACAACCAGCCACCCGTGTACAACTCTGCAGCCAACACACACCTAAACTGAGCAAGGGTGAAAGAAAAAAAGGTTTTTATCTTCTGTACTTTCGCTGCAATCACTTAATTTGATCACACATATGGCCAGTCCCACAACTGCAATTTTGTGAGATGCGTTCATGGTCATAAGAGAGGGATTTGAAAGGTGTCTCAGAATACATACCAGTACAGTTTTGTGTCAAAGCACAAAAAGAATAACGAGGGATTTAGCCTTGTTCTTATTGTTCAGACAATTAACTTCAAATAGAAACACCTATGATTTGAAAATAAAATGAAAATGATAGCATATCACATTCTTGTGTCACTTTCCTTCCTTTGTTTTCCCTTCCTTTCCTGTCACTCCGACAGAACTTCCCCTCTTGTCTCTGTCTCCCTCGTCATGAGGCACTGTGGGGCTCGTTAGCACCGGCATCAGTGATTAAAGACCGCAGGTAATTAGATACACATGACACCATTCTGACTGACTGGTGCTCTGATGAGCTGCCGCCTGGCGATGCTCTCTCACTGCTACAATGTACAAGTTATTTCCACTGTAATAGTTAGACATTAAATCTACTGTATCAGGGTTTAAATCATGTTTTCAGCCGGGTTTCATTCTATGAGTTGATTTGCATTGTTTCTGGGTTATTACTTACCACCACTTCCAGATTAAGTGGTTTACACTCCTTCCGCACAAACTGAGGAAGCCTGTTACATTTAATTCAGCTGATACTTTTGTCCAGAGCGACTTACCATAAGTGCAATCAACCATGAATACAAAACAGCAAGAATCCTGCAAGCTTTCAATAAACCAAACAATTGTATGTGCTACTGCATTTTCCTCAAATAAGCCAAACATTTCTAAGTGCTGTGCTAAGAACAGAATACAGAGGAAACAGGTGGGGTTTCAGTCTGCGACAGAAAATCTGTAGAGTTTCTCTTAACCTAATATCTAAAGGGAACTTGTTCAACCATTTTGGAGCCAGGAAAGCAAACATGTGTGTTTTTGTTGAGGGGAATAGCGAGCCGATTGGTACAGGTTCAGGAGTGTAACGTTTGACCAGATCCTGAATGACCGGATCCATTCACATCAAGGGTAGGCCAGTACCAGTGTCTTTAACCAGATTCTAGCAGCTACCCATCTTTCTGAAAACCTACACTCAGTCTGGCATTACGATGGATTTATAGAGAGAACTGAATACAGCGTTGTAGACGGGACCCAGTTCATTCTTCTGATAGTTGCTCAGTGGCGCATGCAGCCAAAATGGCCTGACTATCGAGAGCAAAAGTACCTGTATTTGGGCCCATAGAGCTGGCGCACTTGTGTTTTACTTAAGCCCCGCCTCCAGTCCACAGCATCATGGCAGAGCTCGTACTGGGTAGTTGATTTAGTTTGAGTCTTACAGATTAAGCTTTCCCAATGTAAGTCAATGGGAAAAGGACTTTTTGGGCCCAATGACATCAGGTACTGACACATCATTTGTAGTACCACCATTTGGCCATTTCAATGTGTTTCAACATGCAGCCTACTTCCTGAGGGCATTACTGAATATCTGGCATAATAAATAACGGTTTGAGGCTCACACGCAGTTTCTGAGAATTAGTTTGACATTTTGGGAAATATGGCAAAATAACTTTTGTTTTGAGCTTTCTGCAAAGAGTTGGGTCGAGTGTTATGTATATTTTTGTCATACTCAAGGCAAGAATTTGAATACAGGTGTTTCCCAAACTGTAAAATCATTCCTTTAAACTTCAAAGTGCTGAGATGTCAACCTTAAAGTGCTGAGACATCAACCCTAAAAACAGGTGGAGGAACAGACAGAGATGTAATCCTTCCTATTTTGAGGAAGAATTCCTGTTGAATAAACCATGAACTACAGTACAGTAAGTGCTCCAGTACGAGCCATCATGCTGTATGTCTACTCTGCACTGCCTCATCTCTCACCCCTGTCTCACCCCGTGTCTGCTACTTGTCAGTTTGTCTTTCTCTTCTCATTTATGCCTTGCTTTCCTCTCTGTCTCATTATTTATGGTGACAGTGACACAGCCAGCACTCTTCATCCAAACCTTTGTCCTCACCCTGCCTCCTATATTTATATCCGGGATCCTTTGACACACACTACCAATAATCCAACTCTCGTAGGTAAGATAAATTACTTGACAGAAATGAAAACAAATCGAAAGTACAAAAAACAAAGGTTGAAGAGTTTGCCGGTAAACAATGTAGATTTGATTAGCGGTTCACACATCCTCAGTTCTGCTCTCTCCAGCTCTCACTCAACACATTCAATGCAGACAGTGAAGAGAAGGAACATGTGGACTTCAGTCAAAAATAATGATGTCTCCATTCAAAGGAGAATATGGCTGCTTAAAAAATGTAGATAGAAAAAGTAACTGAGGAGGTCTTGAAAATTGCCCAATCTAGAGATGCGTATTCTAACTGTAAAATATGTATGTAATGTAGACAACCAATGACAGAATGACATCCTATAATACTAATAATCCATAGTGGCTGGAATTACTGCTGCTTTCCAGAAAACTCAGACATTTCTGAAAAAAAGCACTATGGGACCCACCCAAAGTCAAAGTTCGCAAATATGAAATATGTCTTGTAGACAACATTAAAATATGCTCAGAATTGTCGAAGAAGTATATGTTTATACAAGTAGCCCTTTGGCATCATGAACCTGGATAATTTGGTATACAAATTGACATTCAACCTGAGAAAATGTCAACCGCAGAGTTCTTTTGAACGAAGCATGAGAACACAGTAGGCTACTGAGTGATGATGACTAACTGCTACAGAAAGCAAACTTTGTGGTAACTGGCTACTTGCTCTACTGGCAAGTATTGGTGACAGAGGGCTGTCAAGGTTATCTATGCAAGATTTATAAGAGTCTAAAAATATGAAAAGTAGATTGAGGAAAGGTGGTTATTGGGCAGATACATTATTAACACTAGGATCAAACACTAAGGTATTGGTGAAATAAAAACATCTTTAGATGCTAGATGTTGTTTTCTCTTTAGCTTCACTTCTTATGGAGGTAGATGTAGTGTCAATACCAGGTTTCCCAGATAACATTGGGGAGAGAAAAGCTAAGAAAACATTTACATATCTAACCTTAATTGCTTGACAAAAAAAAGGACTGAGAAGCAATGATACCATTCGCGAAAAAGAGAAGAAACAGAAGACAGATTGAATGATAATATAAGTACAACGAAAATGACTTTCATTAATTTAGCAGTGATACGCTCTGTTTGGCCACACTGAAGCGAAGCAGCTGCACCCTGCTATTTGCTTAGAGGTTTTAAGGTTGTAATTCTGTCTAGTCTTGACAGCACAGATAAACAAGCCTCCCTAAACGCCGTCTGCTTTCTGTCTTTATGTCAAACACTGTGACGATAATTAGCAGATGGCTGATGAGTCACAAGGCGCTAAGCACAATAAATAAATAAACCTACCAACTAACCAATGAGAACACAGATAGAACATTTTAGGTTGTGTTAGTGTTTCTCTAACATGGTGTCATGAAAATGTTTAGTTTTTTTCAATTAAAAGGAAGCGTTGCTACTTTTCAACCGGCATTTAGTCATTGCAATGTGGGTGTCAATGATGTTCGGCTTCCCTCTGTCGGCAAATGAGCAGGGAGCTCCTAACGCCTGGGAGAAAGTCGCAAATTGTTCATTTGCATATACAACCAACATTGCAATGATACAAAGCCAGTTCAAAAATCCACAAAGTTCTGCTTTAATTAGACCAGGTGTGAAAGTCACAGGATTGGAAAAAACTCAGTTCTTAAAATTCAAAAACAACCAATCCCTGTGCAACACGCAAATACCTACAGGGACACGTCTTTGACAGACTACCAGCTTCACTTGTTACTACAGAGAGCAACTGTTAGCAATAGCACAGAGAATGTTTTGCAAACTTAGTAGTGTGCAGGTGTTGGATTTGAACCAAACTCTGGTGCTTTCTTTCATATCCAACCAAAAAATACTGCTAGATATAAATAAATGTTCCACAACGACTAACAGTGACAGCCACTGCAAGGTACAAGCTAACGAGCTAACGAGCTAATGAGCTAACAAGCTAACAAGCTAACAAGCTAACAAAAAAACTAAACTTAGCATTGGGATACGTTTGCTATTTGCCGATTTCAGTCCACAACATATTTGTCTTTTCATGTTGTTAAACCTGGGTTAACAGATCATTAATCATAGCAGAGTATTTTATAAACTTCTATATCCTACAACTTCCCTTGAGACAGACTTTAAAAACCTTGCACAACCATTGCTGACCCACACAGGTTTTTCCACATTTATTACATATTTAAACCTCTCGTGTGAGGTTTACAAAATCACTCCCCGTTTCCTCGTTCACTTCAAATAGATAGTAGTAATGTTGCTCTATAGTGAGCAGTACATCGTAATTTTAGACACTGGAGTCAATTTGATTGTGAGTTATCTCTGACAGTTGATTTTTGACTTATATCCTTTCCAATAGGGTTCGGAAAGTTAGTATAAATTAGCGTGCTTTACATGCCACGGACACTACGAGGTACTTTCTAATGTTGACATTTTTGAAGGCGCAACATTATTGTATACAGAACAGAAATTCCACGCAAAAATGATGGACAGTAAATATAAGCCACTACAGGTTATACATTTGAAATAATCAATAATTGATTGATGTATCAACGTGCATCAATCAGCATGTTTTAATGTTCTGCTTCTGTAAATTATATTAAAAATGTGCTACATTTGACATTAAACGTGACGACTATAAAAGAGGACAGCACCAGGAACCTTAAAATCAAGAAGCTAAATTGAACTCAGCCGAGCATTTACGTTAGTATTAACCTATACTTCCATATTGCATGATCTGACACCTAATTCCACACTACATAGAGTTTGGTGCCCTTGCATAATTCCCTGCATCATTATACACAAGTTCAACAGAGGTTGTTTTGCGTGCTGGTTGACAGTCTTACTTGGCAGATTAAATAAAACAGAGCCATCATCAATGTTATTAGTAACACAGTTTTTTCCTGCAGTGACAATACAACATTACAGCTGTAAAACAGGCAGAAACTCTCAGTGTACACTGAGTAGTGGGTACATACAAATCAGCAGATATATAGGTGGGATAAATGTCTGTAAAACTTGTTTATGCATTCAATTTTTCACGACCAAAGTAGGTAAATGGGGAACAAAAGTAATTGTAGGAAAAAACAATTACGTTTTGCAGCCCAAGAGTCAGGATAAAAAGCATTTTTCATTTTAGAAGTACAATTAAAATGCAAGTACACCTTGATTTCATTTAGTCTGCAGTGACATAAAAAACATGCAAATAGAATAATAACCCAAGTTACTATTTCCTAACATTTCCATTTTACTTGCAAGGATTAAGTATCAAACGGCAGCGGCTCAGTGAACTGTGTCATATTAGAGGTGCTGCTGCAAGTGCAAACAGTAAACCAAGTGCTGTCAAATGATGCAACTATTTCATAGAATGATTGGTGATTGCTGAAAAACAATGTCTTTGAGTCAGGTGTGATAATCGCAAACAACACGCACAGAATGCGCACATACACACATTCAAACAGGCATACTGATACACTTAGAGCACACAGAAAATTATCTGCGATGCATGCAACTTGTATTTGAAGTAGATGTGCTCACACACTAATGTTCACACTCTTTCTGGCTTGCTGTTTCAGCAGCTCGGGAGCAGGAAGGTCTTCCCTGAAATATGTGCCATGAATGTTAAGACAGAACTCGACCAATTAAATATCATTTACTGCCCCGCTGTCAGATATACGACACTCTCCGTTTTTCCTCACTTTGTCTTTCTCTCTGTTAACCCTCTCCCCCTTTTAGACTCTGCCACCTCCCGCCTCTCTTTCTGTCAATCTCCCCCCTCCCCGCACCTTCTCTTTTAACAATTCTCTCTTCTCCCCCTCAGCATCCCCATTCTCCCTTCTCTCGCTCATTAAAACAGTTCTCCGGTCTTCTCCCAGGAGAGAGGAGGAGGATAAAAATAGCTCTTCTTCAGCTTCTGTTCGCTGGCTCTTTCTCTGCAGCGTGCGTTCCATACATCAAATGACTACGTTTCTTCATGATATCTGTCATTCCTTCTTCAATCTCTGTTACTAACTCTCAGTCTCTCCTTTCTCCTGCTGTGATGCTCCTCACCCATCCACACTTATATCTTCCTCTATGAAGACTCTCTGTTTTGAGCAGCAATGGAGAGACCGTCATCGCAAAGTTACACAGCTTCGTTGTGAAAAGATGAGAGCTCTCTGTATGGGATAAGATCGGCATGAAATGTAAATGTTGTTGACGCTACCTTTCCTTTTCTGAGCTCTTGGTAATTAGGAAGTGCAACCATTTAAAATGTTGACAGCTGATGCAACAGCCCGCTGTAAAGGCTCAATCATCTTTTAGAGTAACCCCAGGCAAGATACAAATGCCATGCAGCAATGATGTCAAAGTTAAATCATCTGGAAAAATTGTTTACAGTACAGTATGTTTGCTAGTCTTCTACTTCATTTGACAAATTGATTTTTTTCCTATACATTTGCACACACTCAAACACACACGCACACACACTGCGACTGTACTAACAAGAGCTGGGTGATCAATCAATTCGTTTTTTCATTTACGATTTTGGATTTCAATGATTGAGAACAAGATAATGGAGATTACTGCGCCCCATTTTATTTTGCATGTTATAAACCAGCGCACCTCGCCTTTTCTATATGTGAAAGCGTAGCACCTTTGCCCATTTTGGTTGAGATATTGACTGCAATATGTGGAATGAAGTTAACTAAAATGTTAATCATAGTTTTCAGTAGCTTCTCGAAGTGAACTAAAACAAATATTAAATATATATGTTATTTAATACTAATTTACATTTAGAATTGTCATGTTTGGTAGATTTCATAAAGTTTTGGAGTGCAACGTTATCATTTTTTTTTTCCACACACACACACACACACACACACACACACACACACACACACACACACACACACACACACACACACACACACACACACACACACACACACACACACACACACACACACACACACACACACACACACTGGAAGAGCAAATGGCCATCTGGCTGCTATGAAAGCGCATCTTTTTTATGCTGTTTCCTCATTAGTTAAATCCTTTTAGTCAACGGCAGAGTGATGGGATAAAAGAGGAGAGAAGGGGAAGGATAAGAAATAGGAAAGATAGATAGAGGAGGAGATGTAAGGGAAGAAGAGAGAGGAAGATGAAGAGATAGATAGAGAGAGAGTATCAGTACGTAGATGCCAGAGGGTATAAACAAACCGCTCACTGGCAAAGCTACACAGCAATATAAACTTTCCCCTTCTGAAAACACTTTTAATGTCCCAACATGCTAAAAATACAGCACACTGCCGCAGCAGCTCAGACTGCAACAGAGCTTCATGCTGAAGAGTGTTCCGCTGCACAAAGCAGAGGAAACGCATCTCTGACTATCATCTGTCTGAAGACATTCCCAAAGAGGCCAAGATAGTTCAGGAACAGGTTTGTTTGTTAGATTCGCCTTTGGTACATGTTTGCCCCTGGATGCAAAACTACAGATGCAAACTGTATGAAATAACGGTGAGCAAGTATACGCACAATTCCAAACTGGAATGCCGCCATTACAAATCTCATTACTGACAGAATGTGCCTGGATTTTTGAAATTGCACCAAAATGAAAGCTCCAAAACATTTTTGGAAACGTCATTTTGCATTTTAATTTCCATCAGAATAGACGACAGACATATAATACAAATACATATATTCAAGGCTTTTCTGTCATTCTAGCAAGGCCGGAAATGACATGAGAAATAAATCAATTCTAATAAGAAAATGTTTATGTTTAGTTTTTAGTATTTATCTGTTACAATTAAAATCATGGTAAAAGGCTCAGGAATCAATGGTATACAAAGAATATCTATTGATTTTTTAGTAAGTCTTTTCATTCTAGATCGGTTTTCTTTTAAATAATTAAATAATTTTAATAAGGCAAGTCATCTATAACCTGAAATGATAGTGTCTATAAGAATACATTATCTGTCTATCAATATATATATATATCATTATACAGTAAATCCCAGAAAGAACTGTAATGGATAATGTTCAAGGTATAACATTTTTTATTTAATAAAGACAATTAATGAATTCACTCACCATCTTTGTCAGCTCTTCTGAATATCTGTGAACAGAAAGCAAGAAGGTGTCGTTAGTATCATTGAAGGTTTTTGCATTGACCTGTAAGAAGCAGGGAAAATGTACTTTCATATATAGATACATAGATATAATGAGCGTATATCACGGGTGGAATTGTAGTTACTTTTCACAAGTCATGTATCCCTCCGCGTCTGACAAAAGCTACAACCGTTACAACTGTTACATTACGTCCGTTACGAAACTAACTAACTAACAAAGCTTAAGATGGAAACATTTAAGGTTAACTTCGACCTCCGGGGGGGTCTTACTATGGAGGAGTGGATTGAGGAGTGCCTATCTCCAGAAAAAAAGCACCTAAACGACGACATGCAGAGCTACGTGAAGAGCAGGTAGACCAACTGGAAAAGTATCACCATTCAAAAGCTTTCTGATGCGGGTCTTGAAACAAAGCAGAGAAATGATGACCGTTAGTGGCCACAGGTGCGAAAGCTCTCTCCAGAGCTACTGGAAGCCGAATCTCGGGGACCGGAGAAAGTGGAGCAACATTCTCGCCACGCCAAGCAACAGCCTAGAACAACCTCAACCTATACAAGTAACCACGTAAGCCATTCTACTTTGCGTTGGGCCGAACCACGCCCCTTAACTGTGATATAATGACCATATACCACGGCCTGTCGTGAGCTATTGCTTAAACAACACCTATACAAATCAAAGGGTTTGGAAAGTGACTTAGTCTGTGGTGGTAGTTACATGGGGTTGACATACAGTAGTAATACTAACTCCTTCCATTTTTCTGTAAACATTGTATTTATCTTATCTACTTCTGAAATCACTTTAATACCCATCACGTTTTATCACACAGTGCTGGAATTAAAGTCAGCGAATATTAGCTGATTACGCATGCAGTGACCAACGAGCCATGCAAATCATCTTGGCTGCAGTTTTTGACAGGAAACACACTTACGCTTGATAGAGTTTTGCTAGCCTCAGGAATATCCCAAGACAGCTTATTAAGCAACTGCTAAGTAGTTATCAAGGACAACGTTATTGCTTGAAAACAAAAGGTAGAACGTGCTGTACATCATTGTCAACAGCTCCCCCTTGAAAAAAAGTATTTTGATGGCTCCACTAAGAATTCACATGCTTCCATTGTTTTGTTTCAGTTGACTCTCATAAGTGAGAAGTTGTTAAAGAGCTTGGTAGGAAAAGGGTTCTTTAAGTTTAGGTGCGATTAACTTGTGATTTTGTTCCATCAAGACCCCATCTTGCATCCCCATTTGACAAATCATTAGCTTCATGGCAAAATTGCCTAAGTCTTGAGATATCTGCCTAACTCTACTCTCCTAACACTGCTGATCCCCGTGCATTATTGCCTATCAGGCATCAGAATGCTTTTCACGTTCCAAAATCACTATCTAAGTCATCTCTTTGACTTAGCCATTTTCGACGCTACATACAAAGATGGCGTCCACCATGAAAAACAAGGCTCGGCTGACCACAAGTGAAGCATTAGCTCTTCTCTTTGATTCAAGAGAGAAAGAAGAATGGTCAGGAAGTAACACGGACACCGGGCGACAGATTGAAGAAGAAAAACAGGAGTTAAAGCCTCCAGAGCAGCTCCTGATTCATTGACAGAAAGAAAATAAAGTGTTTTCTTAATTTTCTCAAAACCTTCAAATAGGACTTAGACAATTATACTATGAAGCTAATTAAATATAATACTTAAAGGAAACCTATCATGCTATATTTAAATGATATATTGTAGGGTCATACCTATATAAGGTATATTTATACGTTTCTGTTTTCAAAATACCAAACAGATCATGCATTTTACCCATGCCTCATTTCGCTCTATGTGTTGTTTGCTGTCTACGGGTCTGATTCTGCTGACCACGCCCCCCTGCAGGAGAGGTGAGCCGTGCTCTGATCAACTGCTGGGCTGTCAGAAGAGGGGGAGAAAAAGAGATCTCCGTGTTTTATTATATAGAGTCGTTATTAATTAGTTTTAAAGCTCAATAAATAACAAAGAAGACCTTTGACCGGCACTTTTCTAATTTTATCCGGAAGATTTCAACTTTAACGGACATCTTGACCGGCGAAAGGAACTGAAACTGAAACTCTGCCGCACGGTCCCCTCGTTCCTTGGAAGAGGCGGAGAGGTGGGTGTTTGTCATCTGCTGGTGGACTAACCGGAGAGAATTACAGTGCTTGCCTCGACGGGGAGGGATTGCATTGCAGCGAGAGCAAACGCTTGCCTCGGGGAGGGAGAAAAAAAGCCACAGCGGAGAATAAACAGAAGGGTAACCATGGTAACCAAGTCTTCTTCGCTGCTTTTGTGGCAGACTACAGTGCCACTTACAGGCCTGGCATATGTACTACAGCGTCTCCAGCGCTTTCGAATGGCAATGGCCGTGGCTGTCTCCTCCTGATTGGTGGAGTTGGCCCAATAGCCGTAGCGCCACCGTCCTGACGTCAGGACAGTGTTCAAATCTGGATCAGTTTTTATCAGATCCGTTGCAGCCCCTTTTTTAGAGATTTGGGTATGGAGGAAAATAGAGAGGGTTGTGTTTTCTGACACTTGGTGAGTTCCCTGGAACACCGGGGACACATATTCATGTATAAAAGACGTACAAAAGTGCATTTTGCATGATAGGTCCCCTTTAATTTGAACTAAGCAGAGACTTTGAAGCGCTCTAGGCTTGAACCTAGGACTTCTTGCACCCACAAACTAAAAGCGGCATGTCTTGCAAGACTGCTCATTGTACCATTTCCCCAGCCTATACTGCTCATCCATCCACCTATTTCCATCCCCTATCCAGGTCAGGTCATAGTGGAACCAGACTCAGGCACAGTCACACAAGTTGCTCTCCTTCACTTCGGCATCCTCCAGGTCTTCTTAGTGACCCCGAGGAATTCCCAGAGAAGATTGGATATGTACTGTAGTACTTTCAGGATTTTTCTAGCCGGGCACTGGGGTCTCATCCCAAGAGGACGTGCCCTGAATGCCTCGCAAGCATCTTAAGTGGTACCTTCAACATGCAGGCGCAGCAGTTCTTTTCTCACTTCCTCTTATGAATATCTTAGCAGCTTTACCGTCCCTAAAGGTGATCCCAGACATCTGGGGTAAGGAAGCCATCTTGAAGGCTGACATATATCAACAAAGCTTTGGTCATGCCTGACATTCAGAACACAAATGTACATCCGAAAGATGGGTCTTTGGTTTTAAGATGAAATCTGAGAAGTTTCATGGCTTTACAACCTATCAACCATACTTCTTTTGCGTGATCACAGATCTACAGTAGGTTGTTGGATCCATGGATTGAAACTATGGGTATTTGTAAATGTTGATAAGTATGTAAATGTAGCTTGTAAATATGTTGTATGATATCCTCTATTGTTTTATGTTGTTTTATGTTTCATGTGGAACCTAACTGCTGCAGGTCTCCCTTGAAAAAGAGATCTATGATCTCAAGGGACAATCTGGTTAAATAAAGATTTGAAATGAAATGAAATGAGAGTCCAGAGTGCTGACCATTACGGGCCGTCTCCACAGCAGCGTTAAAAAAATCTTGGAGGTGGGCGTATCTGAAGCTTGAGGATTTTTTGCGAGCAACCAATCACATGAATCTCCCGTCCGGGACATACGAAGCAAAAAAGCCTGAAGTAAACTGGATATAAACTCCCCAAAACAGGCGAAAACCTACCACTGTCTCTGCCACCTCCCTCCATGCCTGGCTCCTCCGGTTTATATCCCGGTAGGTCTGGTCATAAAGCACCGGGTGATTGATTCGCTACCGCTAATTTCTCCTCCATTTTTTGGAATATGAGGAAATGACCTCTGCGGTATGTCTCTCCCAGCATACACGCCGTTTGATTGGCTAGAGCTTGAACTGCCAGATTTGCGTACACGGGATTTGATTGGCTGCCGCTTCCACCTCAGCTTCAAAAGTTGAACATTGTTCAACTTTGAATCTTGAAAATCCTGAGAATCTCCGCTCGCCTGCCCACAATGCATTCCGGCGAAAAGTGAGGGAAAGTGACGTCACCCCATTCAAAGTGAATGGGCAGAAGCGTTTCAAGACTTTTTAACGCTGCTGTGGAGACGGCCCGTTACAATATGGAACTTGGGATCAGGTAAGCATGCTATTCACATCCTCATGAAGACATGCAACTTCTTGTCATTTCTCCATCTGGGTCTCGTTGATAACTTTGTTGGAAATCAAATTGAGGTAAGGATTTCTTGAAATCAAAATTCAAAGGTTCAGAACAATGACGCTTCCCATCTTAATAGCAAGAATGGCACAAAGTTGACATTTATAAACAGCAAAACTTTTAAACTTGTTAAATTAAACCTCTATTCTAGATTTTCAAAAGCTAATATGTGTCCTTAGGGCTTGAACCTTGGTCCTCTCAGGCCTGTTGGATTCATCCATCTATTAATTGTACTCCCTTATCGGAGTCAGGCCTGGCAAAATGTCCAGATGCTCTTCTCCACTTCCACTTCCTCAAAGTCTTCTTAGGGGATTCTCAGGCCAGATTGGATATGTAGGCTAAGCATGATTTTCTTTGCTTGCCAGATACTTACTTTTGAGGTAGAAATAGTGAAACCATCACATTTTCTTAAATTGTTAAGGACAGAAGCATATTCAATTTTCTTTTTTTCCATCCTTTAAAATCAATCAATCAATATGTTTTACTAAGCAACAAATGAAAAGTGTGGGTGCAGTATTTAATGTATTCATGAAACCAAACTCTTCCCTTATCTTTTGCGAGGAATCTTTTATATTTTCTCCAGAAAAAGACTAAACTAAACATCAGTGTAAGGCTTTGATTTAGAAGTTATGCGAGAGATGTAAGAAATAAAAAGCTCCTTCAGATGCCATTAGCAGCAATCGAACATGCTGTATTTGTAGAGTGAAGCTGATGCATTTCCTTTTTCCCATAAATGTGCCCTGTAAATTGATCTGTCAGTGGAGCAGAACACGAACATTAAGTCACATTTCAGCTGAAGTGACAGATGGTTAAACACACGTAATGTGTTTTTTTTAGTAGAACAGAACGACCAATTCTTCCCCGCAAAAAAGACCCCAGTGGGTGAATTACTGCAAATGAGATGTTCCGTCTTCCATTCAATTTGTTAACTTGGGCAGTCCACATGATAATAAGCCAACAAAGTGTATCTATCTGTAGATAACGTGCAATGGAGTATGATAATACAAAGGACTGAAAGGTTTACTCACCCAGCAGGGGATAAAAACTCACAATGATTATGAACACACTCAAAGTCGCTGATCAACAACTGATTGACGATTACTTGCAGTGTAACAACGTTCTATGCATGTGAACACACAAGGTTCTGGGGGCTTATTTATAGCTTCTGTGAAAGCCTCTTTCCCTGTGGGATAGAAAGTGGCAGGTCTGCTCCTGTGTGATGTAAACTGTTCCTACTGACAACTGCCAGGAGACCGCAACAATGACAGAGTAGAGGTAGAAGACACGGTGAGGGGGAAGCTTAAGATGAAATGAAAAGACAGGAAGAAAGAGAGTGAGAGTGAGATGCATGGAGTTATTCTGTGTGTGTGTCTTACTATTCATTTCAAGCATCAATCATGTTTGTTGCGAGCTACAAATTTCACAAAATTACTTTTAAATCGGAACACTTTGAACACAAGTGGGTGTTTTCCTTTGGATCTTGTTTTTTCTGGAAAACAACCTGCCACCAGTGGGCCATTGTAGCTTTCATTATTCTTGTGAAGAACAAAAATGACAACTTAATTAGAAATGTTTCCAACTTACTGGGCAGGTGGCCCCATTTTTGTCAGGGTATTTATTTAACATTAACTTTACCCTGACAGGATGTGGCGTTACATAGGTCCCACTGAAGAACATAATTGAAAAACCTATGAAACTGTCATATACTGTAAAATGGACCATAACAATGGTTTACTTTTTACGCTTATTGCAGCGGGTTCTTATTTACAGCACTTTTAGTAAATGTTAAGCATTTTTCATCAAGTTGGTGAATGTTTTTTAGATTCAGCGCATTGGTTGTCAAGATGATGAAGACGTTTCTTCTTAGCATGTGTTTTGGCACATTTGTGTTTATAAATTATTCGTCAAGTTTGCAGATTAGATAATTAAATAAATTGTTAGTTTGATACCTAATTTCATGAAAAAAAGATTGACTTAGGTAACAGCGAAAGAACTCGCTTTGAATTAATTAGCAATGCACAAGTTCAACAATTGTCGCTCCTTTACTCTATCGTTTATTGCCTGTAAAAGTATGTGGTGCACTCAGGCAGTGACTGCAGCCATCTGGAAAGGCCAAAGTGAAAATCATTAACTCCTGCGACGCAGAATGTTTCAAATGACAAGCTCTTCTGCATTGTTCTCTCTCTCCTGCGGCACCCTGGGGCGCATTCAAGAAAAAACTGCCAACTCTGAAGCTGCTGGAGACAGGCAGGCTTTGAGAGGAGGAGGAACATGTTGTGTTAAGAAGGCAGTGTGTGTGGGTGTAAGTATGTGTGTGTGTGTGTGTGTGTGTGTGTGTGTGTGTGTGTGTGTGTGTGTGTGTGTGTGTGTGTGTGTGTGTGTGTGTGTGTGTGTGTGTGTGTGTGTGTGTGTGTGTGTGTGTGTGTTCGTAGAGAGTTTTTAGAGAAACACATCGTGAGAAGAAAAAGAAAGACAGCCAAAGAGAGAAACAGAAAAAGATAGAACGGAATAGAAACTGTAGACAGAGACAGTAGGAGGGAGACTGTTCCATCTCTTAACCTTATTAAGAATGGATGTGTTCTTGGCCTTGCTGAGGAGAGAGGAGAGGAGGAAGAGTGGAAGGTTATGGAGGAAAGTAGAGAAGGAGGGAGGGGGAGAAGACACAGGATGAAAGGAGTTTACAGAATATAAAGAAAAGGTGCATCAGGGTTAAGATGAAGGAGAAGACGAGAAAACAGCAAAGGATGAGAAACAAGCAAGCAGGAAGTCTAATGAGCCGAATGCTACCTGCGGGCACACACGCATCTGCGAGATCACTAAATCCCTTTGGTGTTGACTTGTTCACCATGATAATAATGCTGGGGTCAATAATATTGAAAACATGGCAAAAACGATTAACATTTCAAAGCTTTAGCTATCGCACAAAGTTAGGTGGAGAGAAAAAAAATGCCAGGAAGAGTTCACTGCTGATGTCAGAAGGCATGGCGTGCAGATAACTGTCATGCTGGGGAATCACGTAAAATACAACAAAAACTGAAACAATCCCATTAAATACAAACACAAACATAGAACTAAGTGGGATGTTAAATAAGAACTGTGTGATAAAACCAAATATCCCTATAAAATCTATTCCAACACATTTGGATCAAACACTTTAAAGTCGGCCACATTCTGCATATTTTCTAATTTGTTTTGCCTATTTACACTTCTTTTAAACATGTCTTCTCATCAAGGTTGTAATAGTTTTTTCCAAATATATATTTAAAATAATTCTATATTAGCTCCTTTAAAACCTATATCCCTCTTACTGTGTTTATGTATTATATATTATAGCAAATTCCTTGTATGTGCCAATAAATCTGATTCCGATAACTGTGCCTGAAGTGATGAAAATGTTGAGCATGGGAGCGTAGAAATTCTACATTTTCTAAACATTTTCAATCCAGAAATACACCATCTGTCGACAGACCAGCTGTTCCTGGGACACGTATTAGAAACAGGTCACAGAACCATTTTTGGATCCTGACTCAAAGCTTCAGAACCCCTGCTGTGCTGCAGGAGAGGACTGCTTCCCGTTCAGACGAGACTACCCCCCCTTCAACCCCTCTACACACCCAGACCGTGAAACAAAACGTATCCGTTTACTAGGGTACTAGGATACATGTGCCCTCTGGTCTTGATCATAATTGCTTTCCAATCCCATGTAACCCTTTTTTATTTGGGTCGTGGTCAAGTTTTGCAGAACCTGATCTCTTTTTTATTTTCAACGCCATTAAAGTATTAAAAGCAGCTGGTCTCCAGGGGAAATATTAAGTGATGAAAAATAACCCCAAAAGTATTGATGAGCTGACCTAAATTGAATTAATTGCTGCGTAATTGCCACTTCCTGTGCCGGTAATGCTGCATCTTTTTACAGGTTTACTGTATGCCCCTGGGCTCTGCATAAAATGATATATTACATCAGAATTCTGTAACAACTTGATCAATACATTTTTTGGTACTGAGGCGTTAATATTTAAAGTTTTGTGATGAACTTGCCTGAAGCAGCCTAACAGGGAATCCGGTTTACTGATGCTGCTTTCACTCTGGGTGTGCCGAATGGTGGGGGTGCGCGTCGGACTTTCTTTGAACTGTCCATCATTAAAAGCAACGCTGTACTGCACTGAGTTCATTTTATGATGACTTATGTAATGATGTGGAGAAAAAGTGCACAGATAAAGCCACAAATATGGGAGTATTGGTGCACAAACACATTTACAGTACACTTTTTGACGGGGCACCAAGAGGAAAGATAGTGTTCAACATTGATCGGTCAATGTCCGTCATCGGGAGATCAAAGGCTTGATTCCCGAAGGACAAGTGCCGTGCAATCGAGTTCATTAACGGGGCAAAGCACCTGCTGAACTCACACTATAAACATTAACGGTATTTTTAAAGCTCGTTTCTGTGCGTAAGTGCGCACTGCACCGCTCCGTACGCACTGCTCACTGGATGCTTTCATCCCACAGCCTCCCACCCACCCACCCTGTCCGGCTGACCACTGCCTCTCGGCTCCCCATACTCACATCCAAAATAACGGAGATGCCTCTCCGCGGTTCCGGGGCGAAGAACTGCTCCTGAGCCACGGCCACATCCTCCTTGCTGGAAGCGAACTCCCGGCTGGAGATGTTCTTGTTGTCACTCATTTTGGTTACGATCCAGCGGACGAGCCCGTCGATTCCACCGGGCTGGGCTCCGCTGTTTCCGGACTGTGCTGCCGTGGCGGACTCGCTGTCCTGACCGGCTACGGGGTTCGGCTGCTCGCGGCTTTCCTGGCTCTCTGCTCGAAGTTTGGCTTGTTCTTTGTTGAGCAGTTTGTGGACTCCGTCCCTACAGTAGCGCGCTGCCTGCTCACACATCCTTTTGCTGCGGAGCGCTCATGCTGCGCTCTATGGGGGAGAGAGAGAAGCCCCCACCCCCCACATCCCCTATTACATCACAGCACCCACCCCAAAGCACACCCACCAGACCCCCAATATCGGCTATCTAAAGGAACATCCTTAATATATTCGAGTGATAATTGTAAGATTTAAAAAGTTTACGCCATTTTGTTTGTATGTTTTGCTTTGCTTCATTGTGCTGTAGTAAGACTAAGCTATGTCATATTCTGGGTTTGGAGGGTACAAATTGTATTAAGTCACAATTGATTAAAAAAGAAAAAAGAAATCAGTAACATAGCATGACAGTTTAAAAGTAATATAACCTGATTACTTTTGAATTACCTCAAAATCAAATGCAATGCAACAAAAATACAAGGAAAATATTTATTAATAAGATACACAGTAAGGACAATACAATAATCCAACCTTGTAAAAAAAGAAACCAAGGTATTTTGTATCAAAAATGTGTTCCCTGTGTCCTCATTTTAACAAAATTTGAAACAATAGGCTTCCTTTCAAAACCACAGTAAAATACAGGCATGACCTAAGAGTTCCAGATTATATTATAGGTAGTTAAATAATTGAAATACAATAATAAACTATTTTTTAACAAATCATGTGCTATAATGCTCATTTGCAGGTTCATATTAGTTTTGTGTGCCTCTACTGTGACGTGTTAACATGCTTTAATGTTCAAAAAGCTCTTTATTTTTCTCATACTGCCTGTGCTGCAGCACCTCTTTTCACCCTCCGTCTGAAACCAGAGCCCAGTCTGCTCTGATTGGTTAGCTGGCCGGCTCTGTTGTGATTGGTCAACCGCTTAGAGATGTCCTGCTCCTTAGCCTATCACGTACAATGGGTTGGAGCTCTAGCCAATAGAGGCACGAATGTTATTTCCTCTGGAGAGAACTGGGATTTTAGCCTTTGCAGACCATTTACATGCACAACACCCATTAACAAAGTGAAAACCCTAAAAAGCATAAAAGGGAATAGTTACGTTTCTTTTGTATCAGATATGCAATCAGATTCAATGTATTGTGTTACTCCCCAAACCTGCATATTCCTATAGGATACAATTGTTAGCCTATGAGTGATTAAACTCTTTGTCCTTTTAAAAATTAAAAAAATACGATTTGATAGTGGATTTTCCAATTTCAAAGCTGTGTGTCATGAATAGTAACATCAACATCTGGAATAGAGTCTAGTCTCCGAAAGAAGGCAGAAGGATATGAAAAAAAACGTTGTGCTTTTCCCCCCAAATATGAACAAAGCAAATGCTGTATTTCCCCTCTTCATTTTAACAGTCACAGCAGGAAGTGTGGCTCACTTTGTCCTGATGGGAGGATCAGAGGATTTTCCTTTTGGTGTATGAGGTGTGTCTCTTGAACTGTCAGTAAAGCTCCTCGTTAGAGGTTTAAATGTGTGCGTGTTTGTGTGTGATGTGACAAATCTAACCTTTGGTAATGAGCGTCTCCTCTAGCTCTGCCCTTTCAGATGAGTAGCTGGTCTTGCCTGCAATGCACTGTGTGTTTTAACAGCAAACAGAGTGCTATGGAGAATATAACTGAAAGTGAAAGATTGACACTTTAACATGCAGGATGTAAAGATGACAAAAAGGAACAAATTACATAT
Source organism: Trematomus bernacchii (assembly GCF_902827165.1). Classification (NCBI taxonomy): domain Eukaryota; kingdom Metazoa; phylum Chordata; class Actinopteri; order Perciformes; family Nototheniidae; genus Trematomus; species Trematomus bernacchii. The sequence continues at coordinate 15,756,281 of NW_022987714.1, read as the reverse complement.
CTTCCCCAATCACTGAAGCGCTCATATGTGAAAACCTACTTGACATGACTGCCCTCGTGTGGACATTTCTTTTACTGCAAGTTGTATTTAGATAATGAGCAAATATAATAATGACATTAACATACACAGCCATTTTTTTTTAACATTGACATTAATGTTAGGGCAACGTATAAATAACTTGTAAAAACATTTAACTGAAGCATCATCAAAACCAAGTAACAGCTAATGCCTAAAATGTTTCCTGTGCCTTTCCTTTGGCATCAGTGTGTGTCTGCACAGCCAAATGCATATGTGTACAGTAAGTGTGTGTGTACATATCGCTCTAAGAGGACTCAGGCCGATAGCCCTTCAGGTAAAAGATCCAAGAACAAGGTTTCCTGTGGCCCTCAGAGCGCTGGCTGGAGACGGTCAGATTGCCGAACCACGGTCCCGGAAAGCCTGCTGCAGGGGACTCAAAAGACACCACAATGTTTTGGGTCTTTTTGGAGGGGACGGTGTCTATGTCTTTGACAGTAAAACAGGGGTTGTCCACCTAGGAACATGGGAAATAAGGCTCCATTAGCAACACTTTTTTATTAAGTTTAGACTTAATTAGAGACATCTGAGCAAGGCACCGTTCCCTACACTGCTCCCCGGGCGCCGTCCACGGCAGCACACTGCTCCTAACACTAGGATGGGTCAAATGCAGAGGAACAATTTCGTTACATAGTACCTGTACTGTGAAATGACAATAAGAGCAATTTATTTATTTATTTAATTAATTAATTTATCTCCCTTTAAATTGTGTTTACATTTTTATTATTCGTCTCATTATTGTTCTTTTTGTATTTATTTATGTTGTCTTATGTCTTTCTTACTTTTACTAAGCTGGTTGTGTGATCTGTTGTTAACTTTTGTATTGTTTTGTATTATCATGCCTATTTTACCTCCTTGTTTTTATCCTTTGATAATACTATATATCCTGTACATATGCTGCATTTGTACATGTTGTTGTGTGTCATATTGTTATAGCACTTTGAGCTGCATCCTGTATATGAAAAGTGCTAAACAAAGGAAGCTTGCCCGACTGAGACACCCTCTTAACTGTAACTGTTCCAGGCTACATTTAAAGTATTTGCTTCTGTGTAGCATTGCACCCAGAAGTGAACATCATTTGATGTCAACAAATGATTTGGCTTACTGAAGGTGATGGAATGTAACAAACTACTTATACTGAAGTAATGTCCATAAGTACGCAATTTTTTTTACTTGAACTTGACTTAAGTATTTTCCTTTTATGCTACTTTATACTTTTACTCCAATACATTTATCTGACAGCTTTATTTGAATGCCAATACTTATAACATTTTACCTAAGTAAGATTTTGAATTCAGGAGTTCACCTTATAACAGAGCATGTTTACATTTAGTATTGCAACTTTTACTTAAGTAAAAAGTCTGAGTACTTTTTTTACATGACATGTTACTTGTTAGACGCTTTTATCCAAAGCGACTTACATACTGTGGCCAATCCCCACAGGAGCAATTGTCTTGCCCAGGGACACAACGACATGCTGACTGCAGTGGGGTTTGAACCTGTGCTCCCCTTATCCGAACACCAACGCACTAGTCCACTGCGCCACAGCCTCTTTTACCACTGCTCTCGCACAATACAGCATATTGGAACGCCATGAATGCACTTATTTTCTCATATTTCTTAAATATTTATATTTTCTTTTTTCTTTTGTTGGACATTTTTAATTTACATTCTTATGTGCATAAATAACAGTTTTTATCTTGGTTATGCACATTCTTATATTTTTATTTTATTTTATTTTATTGGAACTTCTCTCATGAAACCCAATTTCCCCCGGGATAAATGAAGTATTTCTGTTTCTGAAGCACTTTCATTGTTAGTGACACCAATGCCCTGGCCCTGAGCTCATCCCTTCTTTACCTGAAAAGAGAAATCGCTGGTGTGCAGGAACACATTCTTGAAGGGGATGGTAACGCTGCGACCGGCCCTGATGCTGAAGGGACCCTGGGCTTTGGGAGGGAGACTGATCCCGTGCAGCGGAAAGATGTATTCCCCCCCGATTCCTGAGGACAGGGTGAGCTGGCCTATCACTTGCCCCAGCTGATGAGGTTCAAAACAAACCTCCACGCCCGACTCAGACCCCACCTGGGGCCTCACCTTGTCCACTGTGAAGTCCGGGCAATCGGCCTGCAGGAGATAACAAGAAAGGGATCATATGACAGCAAATTAATCAATGATGATTTCTTAATTACACGTTATTTTTATAAATCTATGCTCAACCATGTTTTTACAATGCCAATTCATTCATTTGTATTTATTGTTCCCCCAATGTACCTTCTTGCATTTAATGTTCATTTCATTTAAAAACTGCAATTACTTTGCATACTCATATATTGTAAAAAGTATCCTATGTTCACATTTTGTTAGTAGGAGGTTGGTCTGTTAAAGTGTATACTCACTTATTATGTACATGTATTTGTGTATACATGTATGTGTATATAGGTATCCAATAGAAATGCTCTAAAGATATATATATTTGACTCTTGATATGTATATATTTACGTCTATTTTATTTATCTTTAAAAAGTTGTGCCAATCTTGCTCCAACTAAAGTCTTTGCATCAGGCAAACTCAGATGTCAGCTAATCACTGTTAAAATGAATGAATTCAACAAGTTATAAAACTGTTGTCAGAGCCTGAGTAGTAGTCCTCTCGATGTGTATGTGAACGATTGGTGAAGTGATCCCTTTGAAAGACACTATCCAGGGTCCATTTCTATTAAGAGCAAAACAAGAAAAAAATGGCGAGAACAGACAGAACATCATAAGAACATAATGTGCACCTACTGTACTTCTCCAAGTCATAAGGACAAGCTGGATATTTTCTCACCTTGCATGAGTACTCGGGTTTGAAGCGTGAGTGGTTAATGAACTTCACAAGAACGGCCTGGCTGCTGCCCAGACAGGTGCTGAAGTGGACGGTCTTCTCTGGTGGGGGAGGCAAAGCTCTGAGCAGCAGGTCGTAGTGGAAGGAACCCAGATCGCTGCTGTGGAGAGTGAGGCGCGCTGTAGACTCGCCTACACGCAGGGGCAGATACTCGAAGCTCACAGAGCCCTGTAGAGAGCACACACACGGAGAGTATCATAAGAACAACTGCTTATAGGTTAACAAGAGGTGCCGCAAGAGGGGATTGCATTGTCCCTCACAAAAATGTATTTAAGTCAATCAGCAGTCTCTGCTAAAGCTGCACTAAATTGGAAGTCCATCCCAACTGCCATTATAGAAAAAGCTACATACAGTTTGATTTGAACTCATTTAAAGACATGGTTAATTAGCACTATACTGTCTTCTGTCTCTACTGCTGTAACTTGTTGCTGTGTAGCAATGTATGATTTTAGTTTTTATTAGCATGTCCCGTATTCGGAGCCTCTGTGTTGCATGTTTTTCATTTTTTAAATGTTTTGAAATACACATTAGTTTTTAGGGTGACTTGAAAAAGTCGGTCTAGGGTCTACAGATGAAAAAAAGCTTCTTGGCTAAGTCTGGCTTATTCACATCAATGTTTATTGATGTGCACTGTGCCTGTAATGTAAGCATCAATTAAGGTTTTGTTTTAGCACAAAGCTGCCTTTTCAGCACTGAAATAGTTCAGAATAAAATAGATTTTTTTAAATCTAATTTTGTTTTTCTTTATCACAGCAGAATGTTAACAGATTAGCTACAAATCTAATATAATGTAATACAAATGTAATTAAAAAAACAATTAAATTAATTAATATAAATTAATTAAACAAACCGTTAATATATACAAACAACGGTAAAAAAAAAACACAATACATTTGAATACTCCAATATAATGGACCAATCTATGGACTAATCAACAACAAAAACATATGAATATAGGATACTATATACATTACAAAAGTGTGCGAAGTAGCTTTTAATTTACATTTTCATTTAAATCCAGTGAGGTAGTGTGAGGCAGGTAGAAGCAGTCAGTACCCACCTTGGACTGTCCTGGCACAGTGTGCTGAGCCGGGGCACTGATGTCAGGGCATTTACACTCCGTAGTGAGGCAGGTGACTGTGGTCAGAGGATTCTCCACCTGCACAGTGGCTGAGGCCGTCTGACGCACAGCGGTCACCAGCTCCATGGTGGACAGGACTCCTGGAGGTGTGGCCTTAAAGGTCACGAGATAGAACAAGTACTCACCGGACACCTCATCATGAAACGTCACCTGATAAGAGATGGAAAAGGGAGATGTGAGGACAAGGCTCAAACATTTGTTCTGATCTGGTGATAGAAATTTGCGCGTGGACAAACCTTGGCGTTGTACTGCCCCTCTTTGTATGTAAAGAAAGACAACGGGTAGTCCCGAGTGGCCAGAGCAGGGACGACAATGTCTTTTTGACCCTTGAGGGACACTGTAGCATCTGGCTTGTCAGGTTTCAGGGTCTCTATCAGCACATGGAACCTGGAGCCAGGGAACATTACATTTAGCTGAGGCTTTTATCCAAAGCAACTTACAATAATTGCATTTAACCATGAAGATACAAATTCAAAGATAAATAATCCTTTAAATAAATTAGCTTCCAGTAAGCCTAACCACAGCTACTGCATTTGCTTCAATTAAGCCAAAGCATTTTTTGTTTTGTTAATGGCCAAGGTCTAGTTGGGTTTTCAGTCTGCGACACAGAAACACTCATGACTTTATTGTACACTAATCCCAACAGGCTTTGTGTATTTCCCCCCCATTACAGTTCATAGCATTGCATTTAGGTTATCTTTTTTGATAAGTAGCAAGAGGTTTTGCAAAATTGAGGGGGTAACATTTCTACTGCAGGTCAACGGGATTCATTCTGCATTATCACAAGATCACATGAGATTCTATATTGTCATATAGTTCATTTTGTGGAGACTTGGCTTGGGTCCCAATCGAACCATGTATGGACGTAATACTAGGATGGGTTAAATGCAGAGGCTACATTTCACTGTGTCAATAAAGAACAACCAGTGACCGGACCAATGAGTGTCCTGTGTGGAGCTCCTGAAGTCAGTGCCACCGTTGATCTGATTGCAGTTAGCACTTGATAGACATCACAGACGGATGGTTCATCAAATCACATGCCAAGTATTTTTGAATGCGAGGCCCTTTTTCAAAATAGTTTCCAATGACAGCTTCTCAGATGGTTGTGTGTAACACACCATCTGTTTCGTCAGCTAAGGGTAAGATTTCCTCCACTTCCCTTTTCAAATGGGTAATGGGACATTTAAAAACGTATTTTGCTTCACTCTCACTGATCTAAATAGTATCACTTTCAACCTAAGAAAGTGTTGTTTTTTTAACAACATTCTTGAAAGCCCACTGTACATACTTACGAGTATTTAGCACCCTAAACGCAAAGTGTGTGTTCTAAGGTTAGATGTGGGAAATGCCACAGTTTTCAAACCACATTTTTGGTGCATTATATGATGCAGTATTTTTGACAGTAGATTGCCTGATCAGAAAAGTGACATTTGGATTCTGCATTTTGATTTGATTTATGCCAAATCCAGAAGAGTTTATTGTTCAATAAATCATTTTATATAGTTAAACTAAACAGACGTCCTGACATCCTCATCTACCCTTAGGTTGCTTCGGAAGATAAAAAGCGTGTGTGTGTGTGTGTGTGTGGGTGTGTGTGATTTTACCTCTGTTGCTTGGAGAGCCAGTTGTGCACAGGGAGCACCTCTGTGTGGTGAGTCTTGGCTGGCAGCTCGTGTACAATGGAGTCCTCTGCCTTGGGAGGTTCAGCAGTTCCTTGCAGGGAGTACAGCAGGCCCGTCCCATCAGGGAAGGAGAAGAAGACAGATCCCTGAGGAAATAACAAGATGGGTGTCACACTTTATTGCTTACACCATAGCTTCACTGAGTGTGCATAAAGAGGTCATTATGTTGTGGGTAACGCGATTACATTTTTTAATCGATTGAAACCACTAGTTTGAATGTTAGCCTACCTGGTGCTTCTTCCCATCAGCAGTCATAGACAGAGGTCGGTAGGTGATCTGGTAGGTCTTGCTTTGGTGGGGTCTAAGGATCAGCATGGGGGCAGCGCTCCACTGTTGGCCCTCTATGACAGGTCTGACGCTGCACTGCTGGTTTGTGGGGTTGGCCACAGGCAGGGTGTGGGTGTGAGAGCCGCGCACTAGGCAGACAAAGTGGAGCACCTGGAGACAAGCAGTCAGAAGTAGGAGATTTATGCAATAGGCAAAACAAAGGCAGTTCAATTCGAGGTAATACCAGTTACTGAATGCTAAAACAAAAAGTACTACAATATGAGTCAACTAACTCTAAAAACAATAGAACACACTTCCTCACCATTTATTCACAGGTATTAGTGACTTGTCAGCTAATTGAAACCGATTTAAAGTTTTTCCAAATGTTCAGTGACATTTAAGAATGACAAGACTCTCTTTTCCATAAGAGGAGTCGAATCAGCATATTTTAAATCCCCTCAATGGGAAGCTTCATTGAGGAAGGCACTTTTCTACCTACTAAAGAACCCCACATCTTAAACTCATTCACCATTATTTTTAAATGTGAAAACCTTTCAGATAAATTGCATTGTAATATGTGCTACATCAATCAGATGTGGTTATAATTATGTCTGATAAATGAAGAATATTTGTTTGTACTTAATAGAAACTTTTTCACAAAACAGTTACTGGAAAAAAGTAACAATAATGTGATATTATTTCAACCCCTTATGTAAGATTTTAGTTACTTTAACTGGTAGTGTGTTTTATAAGGCAACGTGTTGGTTGAGATGAGAAATGTAACAGTTTGCATATGCTCTGTAAATGCTTTGTAAACCATACAAGCCATTGTTTCTTTTGTATCAATTGTCAAATAAAATAAAATACATATAGTAAGTGTTGAAAACTCAGCAGCTCGGTTATTAACCAGAACTAAGAGGAGAGAACACATTACTCCAGTTCTAGCCGCTCTGCACTGGCTTCCTGGCTTCCTGTAGGATTGATTTTAAGGTCCTCCTCCTGACATATAAGGCCCTTAGAGGGGAAGGTCCAAGTTACATTGTTAACTCCCTTGTAAGCTCCAAACCATCAGGAACTCTGCGATCCTCTGCTGCTGTTTTTTTTACAAATTCCAAAAAACAGCGGTAAAAGAAGTTGGTGACGCAGATTTCTTTAACTATGCCCCAAAGCTATGGAACTAAATACCTGTAGACATCAGGGAAGCCAGCTCGGTTTAAGTTTAAAAACAAAACTCAAAACACATTTGTATAATTTAGCCTTTTAGGAAGCACTCAGCTGCGTTGGTTACCTTTAATCTAATTGTATTTTTTATATATGTCTACTCTATGCAATCTTTTGTTTGTTTTTATGTTTTTTACTGGTATCTGTATTCTGTGTGATAAACATTTTCTGTGAAATATCTATGTGAAGCACTTTGGACTGCACTTGTTGTATGAAAGGTGCTATAAAAATAAAGATTATTATTATATTGAGTGTTATCTCCCCTAAATGAGTACATGCCATGATCACATTTATAATGTAAATGTGTTTTTAGCTTCGTAATGAATCAGTATAAAAGTGCAGCCAACAAACCTCTTTGCTGGTGGAGGCTACGATGCAGGAGCCGGCTACAGTGAATCTGACGGGTGAGGAGGACCCCTCCACCCAGCAGCACAGGTTCTCATGTCTTATATCATTATTCACTTGCACTGGGGCAAAGGTCACTGAGAAAGGAACCTCCATGCCTGGACAGATGTAGCCTTTAGCTGGGGAGATGGACAACTCTGGAGGAAAGGCCTCTGTTTTCCACTGGAACCTGGTAACAAGATTAAACAAAATGAAATAATAAGATGTAAATCCAATACGTTAACTAAAGTTAACTACTACAAAACTGATGTTATTATACCATTAAAGATAAAGAATGAGGATACAATCAGTCTTCTTAATCTTTTTCAAAACAGCACACAACAATCTAAACCTCTAAACAACTAAACTAATGAGTTGATATATATCTAATCTTACTTGGCACCAATGTCCCCAGTGTTCATCATGTGAATCCTCTTCCTGGCCTGGCAGCGCTGCACAACAGCTCCGAAGGCCAGGTGGTCCTGGTCCAACTGGACCTCCACTACCTGACAGGTCAAATCAGAACCAGTGGTTAACCTGAGTCTAGCCTAATTCATGCATAAACATATTCAAAAGAAGAAAGAAATGTGTCAGGTGAGGTTAAGAAGCCACAGGTTTAAACAACCAAACTCCCCTCAAGTAATATAGTAAACAAACAATAACACAAAAGGAAACATGTAAACGTAGATAATCAAACACACAACAAACAATGAACACAAAGTGATCAAAAAAACAAATTAATGAGAAGACAACAATTAAATTAAAAACAAAGACATACATGAAAAGAATCACAGGAAAAAGAAGAACACAAATGTTCACACACACCTGTCAATAAATAATTAGAAATCATGAAATAAATGAGGACAAAATGTTCTAAGGATAGCAAGTTCTTCATAACAAGTACTTTTTTTCACCATGATACTGGCCATGTTTCCTTTAAAGGAAGAACGTCAAAGGAGTAAACATAAAGTAAGAATATAATTATGGTCTTGTTAGTGCACGTAATTACGTCAAGGAAGAGCATCACTTGCACCAGCTTTGTAAAATGATGTCATATGTGTTTGACAGCCTACCTGGCAGCAGCCTTGGATGGTCAGCAGGGGGAGCAGCAGGCCTGCTACCTCCGCCTGCAGCTCAGCAGAGAAGGGAGGTATGTGCTGACGAGGAGAGAACTGGATCTCAACGTTACATGAACCAACGCTGGCCTTCAGGCTCTGCTTTCCTGCTGGACTGAAGGACAGGTCCTGGAGGAGAGGAGAGGTTAAACACATGAGAGGAGAGGAAAGTGACAAGTGTTGATTCTGTAGAAATACCCTATAAACACTTTATCTGTGTGTGTGCATCTGTGTTGTAAGTGTTTCATACCCTTAGGTCCAGTGGTGTGTTTGTGTTAAGCATCAGAGTGAAGGAAATGTCTAACAGGCTCCGGTTGACCAGCACTACTTGTTTCTTCACTTTCTGACCCAACATCAGAGACCCCAGCTTCACTTTCCTCTGCATGGGGGGCTCCACCTCCAGCTAGGAACGAATGATACATACACAGGATAACAAATGTTTTAATGAATGATATTGTCAAGTTTCATCTGCCTTTTAGTGAATTACCATTGATGGTGTGCAAAATGCAAATCTTACTCTCACTTTTAATAACTGTATAAATATTCTGTAGCCTATTTTTGTAATCTTTTATTTGGCATTTTAGTTTAACTGCTTATGTTTATTTAAATATGTTTATTTCATCTTTTATTTCACATTTTACTTTACATTATTTCTTCATATAAATATATTTATTTAATTGTATGTTTTATTGCACAATCTTAATATTTTTTCTGATGTTTAAACAAATATTTTCATTTGAGTTATTTTGTATTTATCTTTTATTTATTTCATTCTTAAATAGAGCAACTGTCAGACAAAGGGAAAAAAATCCCCGGCATGAATAAAGTATTATGGTTCTGATTATAATAGTTAGCTCACAGATTTTTAAGTGCGCTAACTTACATTCAAACAGCCATCAGACTGTATATTGTGTAAGGATAATGTGGATTGTAATACTAGTGGGACATATTCACATATTGGGTAACTCAATAAGTGTCAGCTGCAATGGCTGAAGCCAAGTTGAGAGACTATCCGTTTTCTAGTCCCTTCCTCAGAGGGCTTTTGGTGAGATCTAATTAGATATATACAGTACACGACAAGACATGTCGTCATGTTCCTTGCTTCTTACTTGCTACCCTTTTCCCTCAACCTATCCTAAGGGAGTCCATGTACATAGACACGTCGGGGGACAACTTACTTCTTCCTTCTCTCTGTCTGTACCTGTGTACTCTCATGTTCCGAATAACCCAGCTTCCCCCAAATTTACTTTTTGCTGTCTATCTACGCCGGGATCCTGAGCCGTGGCTGATCCTGTTGCTGTGGTCCTGTGTCCTGGATCCTCTATCCTGAGTTCTGGATTTGAGTCCTGGACTTCGAGTCGTGGCTGAACCTATCACTGTGGTCCTGCCTGACTCTCATCATACTACTTCCCTGGTGGCTCCACAGGATTGTTGACATCCTAGTGGATTCATCTTCTTATTATAGACACATGCGTTTCCAAACATTTGGTCTACCTATGCTGTAAAATGTATTATCTCTTCGATTTACACACGGCATCTATTGCACGTCTGTCCGTCCTGGGAGAGGGATCCCTCCTCTGTTGCTCTCCCTGAGGTTTCTCCCATTTTCCCCTTTAAACTGTGGGGTTTCTCTGGAAGTGTTTCCTTTTACGGTGTGAGGGTCTAAGGACAGAGGGTGTCGTATTGTCATACTGTCTGTACAAACTGTGAAGTCCACTGAGACAAATGTAACATTTGTGATATTGGGCTATATAAATAAACATTGATTGATTGATTGATTGACATGTCACTACAGCAAAATGTTAACTAAAGTCTTAAAACATCACTTGCTCAGTTAACATGGCGTTAACCTTTATATATTTGTAAATGATTCACGCTTCTTTCTTTCACACCTTCCTCTCCACGCCTTGCGCCAGTACGTCCACGTGTTTGGTGATGCAGCTGTTTAAGATGAAGGTGATTGTTTCTTGGTAACGGCACGCCTCACGAGGATAGAAGTTGATTGGTGCCTCTATCACAGCACCAGGGGACAAAACAGCTGTTTGGAAGTCCGTCTCTAGGTAAGAGGTGTTTCTGAACACACACTGGACACTGAGGAGAGGGAGGCAGAGCACAGGTTTGGAAATTAGACTTGGTTGTGAACATTCCTTTATGCAGTAACACCTTTACCAGACATGTAGAAAAAACAGTTCGATATTTACCTAATGTCCTTTCCCCCTTTGTTGCTGATCACTAGCGTTTGTGAGGCCGGCACCCTGCCCTCACTGTACAGGAAGCACTTGCCAAAGTTGATCTTAGTGAAGGAGAATTCAAGGTTCGGTGCTACAGACCGGCCTTCGATGCAAAATGTAAACGTTGGCCCATGCTTTACCTGTAGAGGTGAAACAAGATAGAAAATACTATCAGCAAAAGTTCTCTCTTTACATATAATTTATACAATGTTATGGGTTAGACTAGTACGTCTAGTAAAGTCAATACATGTATAATCTCATCATTTGTCAGTACATTTGTTTTAAAGTTGGAGGGATGATTCAAGATACAAAGATTGAAAGGCATATTTTCATATGCACGATAGCTACAGTGAAGTTTTGGCAATGACAATCCTCATACAAGGCAAAATACAATATTCTTAAAACATTTAAAAAAAATACAAATAGTGGTGCAAGGGACACAAGGGTGCAAGTAAATGCAAAAAGAAGTTGGGTTATTGTAATAATATATAATAAATATGAAACCTCCAAGCAGATGCATGTGTTATACATAATTAATATTGCCCCTCTAGTTCCCCTCATTAAGGTGTTTACAGCACATTTAACATCAAGTGGAAAGAGTAGCATTGATTGTTTTCAGATTATGATCAGATTATTAATTATTTCCCAGAGCATAATTAAATGCTACCCCTGTAAAAAAGAACAGACAGGGATGAACATCTCACCTCGATACTCAGTCTGACGTCTCTGAGGTTACAAATGCTCCCTGGACAAATAATAGTGAAGACTGCAGCTGCTTCCCAACCTCTATAGCATCATGTTGAGGCTTTACTTGCAAATGTTGCAACAGCTCACTGGGACCTGTAAGGTCAAGCTCACGTCCAGGTTCAATCTTGCCAGATTGGACACCAGGAAGTTAAAGGTGGCTGCTCTGAAATCCCCACCTACAGGATAAATAGCGTACAAGTTGCTAAATTGCTTGATATGTCAACTTCAAACATGTGATCGCTCTTGTGATGTGAAAAAGTCTGCTGACCTTTCCAAAGTCCAGAGTGTCTTCTTGGTTAGGGATGATCTCTCTGAGTCCTCCTTCGGGCTGCACCACTTGAACAGAAGTGCTTATGCTGAAACAATCCGCCTTCACTGTGAGTGTGAGCGGCTCTGACTTCCTCTTCACCTTCAAGCCAATCTGAAGCCACGGCCCTCCCGCACGGCGTGAAGGACACGACAGTGGCAACCTGCAACCACAGAGGTCACAACAGTTAACACACATTTAATTAGTAGTGAAGCAACATGTGACCTCCTCACAAAGCTATCATATTTGAAATTCTTATCACATCATGCACAAGTGAGTGATGAATACAGATTTTTAAACCCAAAAATGAAAAGATATATAAATACAAAAAAATAAAAGTATTTAAAACTAGTGATTGATTATGATTAATCACAGAGTATTATTGTGATTTATACTATTACATTTTTTTTAATCAATTGACACAACTATTTATTTTTGTATATATATTTGTATATTCATAATTATTTTATGAATATATAGCATTTCATTGTATTTCAAGCATGTTATAGTGTAATGTACCTGTGTTTGGGTGGCACGGTGCCCCTCATGGGCTGCACACTGAGTCTGGACTGCTGATCCTCACAGAGGAGAGACGACTGCAGGGCAGAGAAGTGGAAGAGCTCATCCTCTCCGTTCACCAGATCCACTGTCAGTTCCACATTGTGACCTGTGAACACACACACACACACACACCACACACACACACACACACACACACAACACACACACCACACACACACAACACACCACCACACACACACACACACCCACACACACACACAACACCCCACACACACACACACACACACACACACACACACACACACACACACACACTGAGTAATTCGGCAACAATTCAATTTCACCTGCTTTAAGGATGGTTTTAATAGTATTTGGGCCAACTGAGGGTTAAAAAATGTTGGTTTCAGGGACACATTTTCACACCCAGTAGGGGGTGAGATTTATAATGGAAATAAGCGTTCATATTTCTTACATTTTCATTTACAACATAACAGCTTTGTTAGAAATGTAATGCAAAATAAAAAAATAAAGAAGTTAACTTATTGTACAAAACAAAACAAAAGAAAAGACGAAAAGATAAACAATTAACTGAGGAAATATAACATAACAAATAATTAACAATTAGAACACTACAAAATAAACAACTAATATTAGAGACAAAGTAAATGAAATATTAATGATAAACTATATACAAATATTATTAAACATACATCAGCATGACTGTAGCCTTTACTTAACCCTTACAAAGTGGTTTTAATTGCCCAAACTCAACCATGCCATAATTATGCTTGAGCGTATGGAAAACATACAGCGTTTGTATGCGTATTACACACAATATGTAGGCACTTATTCACCGAAATGCATGTCCTTTAACCGTGTTACAGAAGTACTTAGGAAAGGACTCAAATAAACCATTGCTCTGAGTTGAATATGTGGTGTGACTTGTTGTGATGTCACTGTATAAATGCATGCAAGGCTGTGTATGTGTATGTCACATACCAACAAGCAGTTCTCCAAAGTCGAGGTGAGGTCTGTGGAGATAGACGAGTGGTTCTTTAGTGGTGCCCACACACAGGAAGGGGACACACAGGGACAGAGTCTCAATCACAAAACTCCAGAATGACTCCACCGCCTCCATCTGCTCAGCTACATATTCAAAACACACCTGCACACACACATCAGAGGATTACATATAGCAACAAACAATTCACAGAGAAATATATAGAAGAAAGACAAAATGTTGAGAGGAATTAAGTAGAGTGAAGGAAGGAAGCACAGAGTGATGAACAACTAGAACAGATTGGATCAGATGAGTAGAGCTGGAAATTGATGAGGAACAATTAAAATGGTATTAGATTAAATGGAAGAAATGAGAAAGGATTAGACTTGTTTTGATAAAGTGAGACAGGAACACTGAAACGATCATTAGATGTAAAATGAGGGGAGAGATTAAGAATGACTGATGTGTATATTAATATGAAGGATAGGCCAAGGTTAATTAGATGGTAGTTGGAGGAAGCAACTAGTAAACACTAGCGTCTTTTTGCCATTGTTTTTAATGTGGCTCCCTCGAGAAAAAGCGCTGCACCTAAGCATCTTTTTTTCTGAGTGCATCAATGATTTTAAGCAGCCGCTCGGAGCGTTTGTAGTTAAAGATATTCCTTTTTCAGAAAACCACTGGTGACGTTTAAGTACGAATTGGAGGAGAAGCCTGTTTTTGGCCATTTTTTACAGACGGAAACTATCATAGCAAAGACTGAAAGGGGCCACCATAAAGCTGGTTAGATCTGTGGCCCATATACTGTATGTGGAAGCAGTTGTCGCTGCCAAGTGCATGGGTTCGACTCCCACCAGCTGAATTATTAAGCAATGTCATCCACTCTGTCTCCCCCTTTCAACAACGCTGGAACTAAGATATATTGGACAAAAACAAAGACCAACAATCCTATTTCTTTTAAAGATTGGCCAGAGGATCCCTGGATGTTGCTGCCAATGATTGTTGCTGTCAGAGCGTTGACAAGCTGGTTCATAAAAATAATGTTTCAATTGGTAACAATATATAGTAGCACAAACAGAAAGTAAAATCCAAGAAGGTGATGCTAGTTGTGCTAGCAGGGAAACACTGTTTAGATATCGTTGACATAGAAACAATATAAAAAGGGCTCTGGAGGCTCTGCCCAGTGCCTCTTATCCAAAGAAACACGCTATGGTGACACAGGCCCTAAGGCTATTTCACTGTGCGTGTTGCCATACTTACTTCCACTTTCTTCCCAGGCAAGATGGTACCACTCGGGGTGAGGCAGCAGAACGGACTGCCACCTTTGTCTTCACACCGCCACTTGAATGAGTAGGGCTTACTGGTTGGGTTCATCACACCAAAACATCTGGTAGAGAGAGGGACACATGTATCATACTGCCTGTGCTGCAGCACCTCTTTTCACCCTCTGCCTGAAAACAGAGCCCAGTCTGCTCTGATTGGTTAGCTGTCGACTCTGTTGTGATTGGTGAACCGCTTACAGATGTCCCCCCCCCCCCCATTAGCCTATCACGTACAATGTGTTGGAGCGCTAGCTTATAGAAGCTCAAGTGTTACATAGTGATGTCACTATGTCACGGAAGTAAACAAAGGAGTCCAATGGAGGTGTTTCCGGCAGGGGGGGGGAGTGTGTGGGAGAGAAATTCTCTCTGGAGGGAACATTGGGATATTAGCCTTTGCAGACCATTTACATGAACAAAAACTATATAACACACTAGAGGAAAGGTAAAACCTGATCAATCATAATAGAGCCCCTTTAGGCCTACATTGATGCTTTCATCTCTCTTTCTCTCACCTCTTCGATGGCGCAGAGAAACCAACAGAGTTGAACTCGATGACCCTGATGTTGGGGTCCAGAGGTCCCCTGAATTCAGGGTTCTGTCGTTTCTCGCTGATATAGTCTGAGTCCTCAAGGTCAAAGTGGCAGTGAGGCAACAGGCTGCGGGCACACACCGGGATACAGGGAGCCTCGTCTCCATCCTGTAGGTCTGGGATACTGATAGAGAAGAGCAGACATAAAAGACAAAAGTCAGATTAATCATTCTTGTGAAACTATCCAAATCCCCTCATGCCTTTTAACCTGTTAAGCCCTGAGCCTGTTTTTCAGGTCTCAGGCTCGAAAATGACATTCCCAGAACAAATGACCATATCTTCCCTTCTAAAAGGGTTAAATTAATAATCTTTTTTCTCAAAGTAATGATAAACCTGTGAGTTGGATGTAGAAAAGTCAGAATCAATATAGTGTGTTTTTTATTTTAAAGAAAATTCAGATTTTACATAGTAAAGAACTGTAAATTATAGTGTCCGTCCAAAAATTCTTTTTACTTATAGTGAAAGCTACCCTTGTATGATGGTAAGGTAGACTAAAAGCTTTAGGAATCCAAAGTACACAACATATAATAAGTACCCTGTATCAAGATTGATGCAAAACAAGTGACATTTGACCTTTTTAGAGAGATTTAGCAAAAAGAAACCACTTCTGGGGTCATTTGGGTGGATTTTCCATATCTCTGGCCCCCCTTGCTCGATTTTGATGGTTGATACCTCTTTCTGACCGTTAGAGCCAATAGAATCGAAGGGGGAGTCCCCCACACACACTCATTGTGAAATGAAAAGGTGGGGGCTTCGCACATGTAATTTTGCATCAGAGTGAACCTATCTCTAGCTTTGACATCTGGAAACGGAAAAGCAGTTTTAATGCTTATGGATTATCAGAAATCATATCAAAGGGACACAGACACATTGGATTAACCTATGGATTAACTTCAGCAGCGTTTTTATCGTTTTAATGCCATTGAAGACCACTTTGGAGAGACTACAGAGCCAAGGTAAAAATGTTAGCATTTTTAGCTACCTAGCGTCACCTGTTTTGATGTCCGTTTTTGCTTATAACGTCGCAAATTCATATAATTCAGTGATAATGTGGGTACCCATCGATTCTGTGTCACCTCACGGTGTGAAACAATGTCATGGATGTAGAGAAGAGATAAATAATAAGGTTTTTTGAGTGATTTTCGGTGCAGTAAGGTGTTAGCATTTTTCGCTCGTTGCTAATTCAGAGGCTCAGTGTTAGCATTGTGGGTTTTCTTTTGAAAAAAAAAAAAAATGATCAGTTAGATGAGTTTCTTCCCGTTACATGGATATAAAACATTCATAGTTTATTAAATGAACATGCCCTCAGACACTGTTTCCTGCAAGATGTTGCGGCAGTGCCCCGGTACCGGGGTCTCTCGGGCTTAACAGGTTAACTGTTGTATAGTTCAGTTTTCAGCTTTGACATAGACTATTAATTTCTTTTTGGAAAGGAGCAGGCCATTTCATCTCAGATATTCTACACCTGACAGTCTT